>NC_088099.1:110409022-110724179 GCF_036370855.1 Dromaius novaehollandiae
CTCCTATATATAACCAAACCCATCTCTTTATTTCTTCTCAAAGGAATCAATAAATAATAATAATAAAAACAATTAACAAAGGTATGTTTCTCCCTTTTTATGCCTGGGGAGCTGAGCAGACCCTCACAGCTGAAGGCTTCACCTTTTCACTCAAGGTGTAAGGCTCAAGTGAAACACCGTTTCCAGAAGAAGCAATCTTTTCAGTCAGATTGCTGCACTCTCGTGGCTATTATATTAGCTTCTTCTTTCAATTATTTAGTAAGTGTATAAATTATTGTCAGGAGTTTGGACATTTGCTTCCAATGTATTTCTTAGGAAAACCTCTAGTTTCTCACTGCTTCAGTAACTGGTTCTAAAAGTTAAGACACTTAAATATTGAGGTGAGAGATCAAATCTATCTTTGAAGTTGTATGTGCCATGGAGTTTAATGATGGTCTCTTAATCCTCCAGAGCAACACCTCTGATCTTGGCCTACATGGGGAAAAATATAGTATCCCTTTTAAAAAAATAGTACAACTAATCCCAATTTTCACCATCGAGACAGATACATCTAGGCAAAAAGGCAAATATTTTGAAGTGTACTGTGAATATTATTCACTAAAATTGTTCAAGAATGTAGACTGTAAGCATACATTGTGCTTGCAGAATAAAGATGGTACTGAAATCAGTCATAATTACTAAAGTTAATTGGCAGCTTAAAAGCAACATAGAGGTAGATTTAGAATGCAGTACATATTTACTGTTTATGCAGTACAGTAAAATCTTTAATTTTAGTCTCTGTTGTATTAAATGAGTTTTTCTATTGATAACAATTTTAGGCCTATAATTAACAGCAGACTGCATATATGAGTATAAAACACTTGATGTGGGACTTGACTGTGAAAAGCAGGTGTTTCTGTAATGACTGCTAATTTGGGCGGGCTCAGTTAATTATTCTTCTTCGGTTTTATTCCTTTGGAATATGTCCTGTTGTTTATATACATCTTTGGAGGTCAGTTGAGTTATATACAACTATTTCTTAAAGCTGTGAGAAGTTATTTCTGGACTAAGGTTGATTATTATTCTGTGGACTGATCTGTGCCAGTTTTTGTGCAGCCAACTCTGTTGACCATAACCAGCAGGGCGAGGGCAGTGGGGGCTGCAGGGTGCCCTGGACAGGTCACAGCTGGCTCTGACACGGATGGGAACAGCCCATCACCTGCCTGTGCTGCAGCCCCCAGGGAGCCCCCACACCCGGCAAAGCTTCAGAGAGAGCCGCAGCCCTGGGGAGAGGGGACATGGTGGGGACACGTGGAAGGGGACACCACTAGCGAAGGACTGGAGATGCACTCTTGGAAGAAGATACCCCATGCCAGAGGAGGGACACCACTGAGAGATCAGAGCTTGCAAGTGACCTGCACTGGAGCAGGGGAAAACGAGAAAGAAGCAGGGAGGAGCAGCAGACAGAAACCCTTATGCACTGATCCCAACCGCCGGTGTTGCCCGTGACCTCACCTATTTGGCATTGGGAAGGGCTAAGTGTAATGTGTGGCAAAAACAAGGGGATTTGAGACTAGGATGGGGAAGAAGAGATATTTGACTTAAGCTGAGCCTGGGGGAGGAGGAGGAAAAGGGCTTCTCTGAGTGTTTGTTTAATTTTTTTTATGTTTTTTTCCTCAATATTCAAATCAGTGATCAAAAGTTTGTTTTAATTGGCCATAAATGAAGGAAAATTTTCCAGCCTGACACTGCTTTGCCCACAACACTGACTTCTTTGAAATGAAAGAGGACATAGAGCACAAAGAAAGATCACAAAAGATGCCAATAATCTCTCCATGAGCACAGCATAGTTAATCTCTGCTATTTTTCCTGTCCCCATACGAAGTAGCAGGCTCCAGCTTTTTGGGAAGTACTACACTTCAACACTCACCGGCATTTTTTTGTATTGCCATAACTGCCCCAGACCCAGAAAGGCCAGCCCAGTGCCTCTGACAGAGCAGAGACAGCTGATGACTGCTCTGATTAACTCAACGGATGTTTCACTCTCTAGTAAAGACATGTTCTACCATAATTCTCCCATCACGTTGCTCTTCTTCTATCTTTCACTACTTAGCCTATATCCTCTGGCCCTTCTTACTGTTTCCTGTCATCTCAGTTCTCTTCTCTACCAGAAGATTTCTTCCCCTTGATCTGTATGACTGTGCCACCAGCCATGTCCCTTCCATTCCCTCCTTTCTCAGTTTTACCACCAGTTCTTCTCATCTGCAGTAATGATGGCTATGTTTTTTGCTAAATTGCCTTCATTCTCAATCCTTTCATCTTCTCAGACACTTCAAATGCTCCTTAGCTGAAAATAGGAAAGGTACATCTCATCATGAGCCATTCAACAGTTGCTGAACCTGTTCTTAATCAATTGTGTTGCTTCTTACTCCCTCTGCTTGTCTCCACCTTTTTCTTTGTCCATGGGAACCTCTGTGATTTCTAAGGCAATAAAGGCAGAAATCACAGTCTTGCACCTTTACTGTTGCACCTGTACTGGTACCTGGGGGTAAACTGATAGGGTATTAACATATAAGAGATCAGTCAGCTAATGATATGGGATTGGAAAAAGACATACAATACGGATGTAGAGGTGACCGTATGCCTGGAGAAAATAAAGATTTTGTCTCTGCTTAGTTACTTTGCATTAATACAAGTGTTCTTGGCTGAACTCTTCCTTCTGTGGCCGGTTCCCGGGAAGCGTTGAGTTCCCACAGGCAGCAGCAGTGCATGATGCCTAATGCTCCTCAACCAGCTGAACCCTAGTCCCATCTGTGCATTAATTACCATCTGCAGCTAAAGAATTTCATTTTGGATTTCCTCCATGGTCTGGTTTCCACTTCCTACTCTTCTCTTCTTCTGAGGAATAATTATCCTATAAGCAGTTTTTAAAATGAATGATATGATTTTTCTCTGACCCCCCCCTTTTTTTTAATTTTCCCCAGCCAGATATACTCAGAAATAAGATCCTGAACTTTCCCAGCCTGAATTATCCACACATCCTAGGAAAAAAAGCCACAGAAAGATAGTGTTACAAGACAACCCTGAGAAGCTCAGAAAGAATGTTTGAAGTAGGTAGATTTGGATAACTTCTATCTTAGATAGAATTTGCTTAGCATGAGTAGCCGCACACTTGCTTAGCATGAGTAGCTAAATTTGCTGAAGCCTTAGGCCGCGCTCCTAATTCGGTAAGAAAGGGCCTCAGAGCTGGTGCAGGCTGGAAAGATAAGGGAGTTACAAGCAGTCTGCATTCCTGTGCCCCACTCTCCGAAAGGGAGGATGCCAAGGCTGAGAAATAAGGCCTGTTTGGGCGCCAGGACCTTGGGAAGCAAAAAGCTTCCTCTCACTGTTAAAACAGTGATGATTAAGGGGTCTGGATTATGTCTTCTTCCTCAGGGCCTTGGGAGATAACACCTACTGACCCAGCTGGGGCAGTGTTAATTGACCAGGACCTTGAGGAGCAGGGGCGGGATCCAGGGAATGAAGAAATCACTAACCAATCAGTGTAAAAGGGAAAGTTGTAAATCTGGCAATTTGTGTGTATAAATACTACTTGAAAAGTTGGGTGTGTGTGTGTGTGTGTGTGTGTGTGCTTGATTTGTGGGAAACCACCGAGCACCCAGGCTTGTGCAACTCTGAAATAAATAAATAAATGTCTCTCCTGAGTGTGTAATTATTGGCTTATTGCACACCGGGCAACGAACCCGCTTTTCGGACAACAGTAGCAGTGCTGTCATTGCACATACTTTTTTCACAAGTCAGTAGCACCAGCTCTTTTAAAGGCATCTGGACCCAGTGTCCTCTGTGTAAGTAAAACAAATTAAGCCAGAGAGGCATGCTTCCACACAGAGAGCTATGGTGTCAGGGGCAAGGAGATGGGTGAAGACAGGAGTCTTCTCCGAGGCTGCTCTCACAAAGCATCTACTGAAAAACCTGATTATGCACTGAGATATAAACCTTACTTTCTGCCAAGGCAGCAAGAACTTTTGGGTGTGAAGGTCCTGAGCCCTCACCTGATGTCAATTTAAAGAGACAGGTGATTACCCACAAAGTGAAAAATAATGTGGCATTATTCCCTGAGGTCTAAACTCTGATAGCAATCAGAAGAGAGAGAGAATAGGAGGCTACTGTATAGGGGAGGGAGCACAGTGCTGGCAGCAGAGATGAAGTGAAGTTGACAGCAGTTTCAGTTTGGAGTTGGCTGCACTGATGTGTGGCATCAGTTGTTCTCTGCCTCCATCTCAGGTGTCAGTTCCCTTCTCCTCCTTTCACCATGCAGTTCTGAGCCTGTCTCCCCTCTCCATGCTTTCCTCTGCTTCAAACCCCAATTTACTATTAATACTTTAAATTAGCACTCTAATGCTTACTCTTTTTTGTTTTAAAATGTACAACAAATGGGCTCCAAGAATCATCATTATTTCATGGCCATGTTTTTTCCGTTAGCTTAAGAAGAGTGACTGTTTTATTGTTGGCTTCCATTTTCTTTTCAGTGTTTCTTTCTTTCTTTCTTTCTCTTTGGCTCCTCATATCTTTCAATGTCAGTACTTTATAAATTATGAACAACATTCCTGTTGCAAGAAAGCTAGTTTCTGCTTAACTTCTGGCCTGGCATTGAGAAGCCCTATATAAGGAAATGGATATGAAGAGAAGAAAATCTGAGGATTGTCATAGAAAGAAAAAAATACAAAAAATAGGCCCCTTCAAAATATTACTGTCTTTGCTCTCTTCCTTACCTCAACTCTGTTACAAACATTCTCTCAAATATTTCTTCCCTAATAAGTAAATTTCTCTGTGACGTATTCAGGACACAACAGGAAGTTTTTGAAAGGGTATTTATTATTGCTAACTGAAGACATTTGTGTTCATAATTAAAAAAAAAAGAAAAAATCCTCAAGAATTCCATGAAACTCTATCAACTGTGACAGTCTCATATCCTTGTACTTACCACAGTCATTAGCATGCCTGTCTATCAATCTGCCTTTCTGCCAGCAGATAAGTGCTGATTTTCTTTTACACATAACAGGAAATTTAAGCAGAGGAAGGCTATTATATTTAATTCAGGACCTTTGTGTATCCATGACTGCAGTTTTTTTGCACAGGCCCCTTTAAGCTGGAGATCTCTTGTGGTTTAATGCTGTAGATTTGTTCTGTACAATATATGAAAAGAATAATATTCCACTTATTTTGTATGTCATTGCTATAGACAGATGGATTGTAGTGCTGAAAAGAAGTAGTTTTCACATCACCCTGTCAGCAAACACACATTTTATTGCAATTGTCTTATACAAGTTGCACATCATTATTTGATCGTGTCAAGGCAGGTATAAAGCAAACTCTGGCTTAAGAAGATGCATAAGAACGCAGAATTTTGATGAGATTGGAGCTACTACCTGCCTCACAATTTCATGCAGACAAGCCATATATTTTTTCTATTTTTGTTTTGGAGCCATTTAGCCTGCCAGTTTCATCCAATTATAAGGCTGAGTTAATGGTCTTGTGTATTCTTTGCTGTCAGTCATAAAGGAATGGTAAACAGAGGCTAATAATAATAATTTTGGCTTCCTGTAGTTCCTCTGAACCCTTTAAAGAGTTCATGTTTCACCCTGGCATTCTTGCTTGTGCTGTATTGAGACAGTGTGCAAGGAAGGGTTGTTATTAGTATGCTGTAATTTTTGCTGTCTTCCATTTGTGTATTTGGTAGGGAAACTTCCTTCGCCAGTGTTGGCAAGGGGAGATTTTGACTTCCTTCATAGTTCTTTTGCCCATTATAGACAGAATTCTCATTAAGTCCCTGTTATTTTTATTGCTGAAGCATCTTGGTGTTGCTAGAAGCATACCAATTGCTAATACACCACCTTTAAAATAAATTCAGTATTAAATAAACACCTGTTCATTAAACTTGTAGCTCTCTCCATGTAGTTTGGTAGCAGATGCTGACGCTGATAATGATATAGATTGTTCGACAGGCAACTTAGATACTGATAGATTGTATTACTGATGAATTTGAATGCTTTATAAGATTATATGTAGAAATAAACTCTTTATTTCTCTCTGAAATAAAACAAGTCTTGTCTGCATGGAGGACTGAAAAAATATTTTTGATTTAGAACAATGTTGAGATCCAAACTTTTGTCTGATATTTGAGCCAGACCGAATTCTACAAATGTTTTAACATTCCTTGAGCCTTTTATTTTCAAATGTGAATGCCTGCAAAACAGGGATTTTATTCAAGAGAAATGAAATCACAGAAGCACAGGTAGGATTTTTTTTTTAATGATAATAATGAGCTCTCTAAATAAACTTGCAGCTGCTATAAGTCTCTTGCAAAGGCTGATATAAGATGACAAGACCAGACAAGTTTATATAAATGCCCAAAGTGAAATCCTGAAATATGGGGACGGATAGACCACAGTAGGTGTTTTGCATACACTAAAATTCCAGTGTTGTTGGTAATGGCTTTACTGAGATCTTTGCTTCTAAGATATTTCTCCATCTGGGTTGAATGATCCAGGTTTCTAAGGGAGTAGTGTCCTTAAAGCATTAGACTTATATCAGTCTAAGCTTGCAGTTGTGACAAGTTTGGTCCCCAAATCTCAGAGTCAGTCTTTTTCAGTTGTTCCTACTGCAGTACAGCTTTTGCCTCACACATCTTCCTTCCTAGCTAGTAATAGCAACAGCCATCAGTGTGGTTTTTCAGGTTTTTGCCACTGGTAAGAAAGACAGTCAAGTCTATTAACAAGCACAGCTCCTTAGTTTGACTATGTCTAGAGGCAGCCCTGAAGACATTTAATGTCTAAAATTCTGTTTCCATACATGAAGCTAAGACTGGCTTCATCCTAAGAAAGAAGAAAGAAGATACAACAATTAAACATCATCTCACACACTGGGAGCTACTAATAGCTAGAAACTAATCTCCATGGAATAGAGGCTAGGTCCTCGCATGGATAAGCAATTATGTAAGAGCCTGTAAAAAAAGAAAAGAAATAAATGTTCATATTTCCTAGTGAAGGAAGGCCACCACTGCATCCCAACAGAGATTTACACTGGATCTGTGCTCTTCAGGATATTCAAGCATGATTTGGGAAATGAGATGGATAGTAAGGTGAACAAGTTTCCTGATAATATAAAGTTTTCAAAGAACAAAAAATGAGAGCCGTCTGTGAGAAACTGCAGAAGGACCTCCTGAATGACCCAATGACAAAATGCAAGTAGAAATTTGGTGTAGATGGATGTAAAATGATGTATACAGAAACACCCCTCCTCACTCCAATTCTAATTTTACTCATGCAGTGACGTAACTTAACCAGCAATTCAGGAATGATATTGTGGAGCTGTAATATATAGTGCTGTGAAAACATTATATGAACTCCGTGCCCAATAGCAGTTGAAAGTAGACACAATATTAGAAATGATTGGGAAGAGAGGCAAAAAAGAAACAACCCCTATGCCTTTATTTAAAACCACAGTGCACCAATATCTGCTGTACTCTGTGCTGTTCTTGTTTTTTCTCCTCAAAAATATCACCACTTCAAAGGGTACACAGAAGGACAGTAAGAATGAGCAAAGGTATAAAACAGCTTCAAGTGAACTCTTCCTGTAATTATACTCTTCCTAAGGCATTTCTTGTTGGCTTCTCTTGGGGACAGGATGTTGGGCTAGATGGAGCTTCGATGTGGCCTCTCTTGGCAATTCTTTGGTTCTGCCATATCTGTCATGGAGGAGGAGTATGGTAGCAGGGCAAACTGGCAAAATTAAATTCTGTTGAAACACAGCATCCATCATCACTGCTTTCCTTTCAGGAAGTGCTGCCCTCCTTTTATGACTGAGGTGTGAGTGTGTTAGGGTGTAAGAGAACCCAGACGAAGCACTGCCTCGTCATGAGGAGTTCAACCCCACATCTTGCATCTGTAAGGGAATTTCCTCTGAGACAGGCTGGAATTAAACCTACCCCCCAAATATGATTTTTGATCAGCATTTGATTAGTTGTCTTGATTGGTAAGTGCGGTAGAATAGGAGTGGACTTGGAGAGTGAGGGAAAAGAAATCCAGTCTGTGCACCCGAGACTGCTCCAGGATATGAACCATGGTGTGGCACATGGAACAGGGGAGAGTTTTGCTTCATGGTCACAATCTTGATACAAACTGCATGCTAATATGGGCGTACCTTCTCAGAGTCTAGTTCTCAACCCTGTAAGCGAGCAGACTAGTCATGAGTTGGAGATTTATAAACCTTTTGCTCCTTTCCTCTTACCCAATAACTCGTGAGGGTTTTTTGCAATACAGCAACATTTGAACAGAAGGAGGGGTACAGAATAGACTGTAGCCAAGCGCTTAGGACAGTCACCAGAGGAAGAAGATGTGTGTGTGAATGCCTTCAGGATGAGGACAGTACTGACCAGTGGAGTGCTGTGAGGTATTCCACTATTACTATCAACCTCAATCCCATCTCTGTTGCTAAAAGGGAAATTTTAGGCAACAAAGACCAGGAGTTTATGAATCCTAAAGGGGTGAATGAAGCTTTCTCACACACTTTCTGAAAGACGGTAGAATTGCAAGGCACTTTCCTTTCTTCAGTTTCTAATGCTGATCAAATCCTACTCTGAGGTACACAGCTTAAAATTACACATGGACTTAATACTTACACTGGGCATCTGACACTCTCAATTTTGAATTTGACCTTATAGTTTTAGAAGACAGCCTTTTTTTTATAAATAGTAGTTAGTACAGAATTCCTAGCCTTTACCAGAAAGAAAACTGTAAAAAAAATATTTAGTTACAAAAAATGAAAGCTAAGGTCTTTTGTTTTGTAATTGACATCTTAAAGTCTTCCAAACCATTGCAATATGCAATTTCTTCTCTTCTATCCTAATTTATTTTTTTTCAGTTCTATTAAACACTTAAATATGTGTCTACATAAAGGTTTTCCTAAAATATGTGTAAACAATAACTCGCTGTTGTTACCAGCATCTGGCTTAGCCCATCTTGCAGCTAAGAGCTGGTAGAAGCCATGTCTGGGACCAAGAGCCATTTCAGCTTGCATTAGGCTGTATGATATCTTTTTATCCTTACTTTATTGACTTGAATTCTGTAGCATGATGTTAACACTAAGGATGTCAAAAGAGCTATATTAGACATACAGTGAAAACTTAATTCTTTTTTTCTGTTCCTGTTACTTATGTAATGTTTATACTATATTTGGAAGACTCATTTGGGGTTAAGCTTCTATTGCCCTTAGATGTTGGACAAGTACTTCTGAACCCCTGCTGCATTTACAGACATTTACAGATAAAAGCATTCCTCTTTTAGATCAAATTATGATTATCTAAATTTGTAGCTGTTTCATGACAAGGAGGGTGAAAGTAAGAGCTTTGGACAAGAACACAAGAAACTTGGTAGCTGGAGGTCATGAAGTAATAGGTACATTGGGGAAGACATTATAAAAAAATCAGAATTTAGTTCTAAATATCTCACAGTAATGTCACTTTCAATGATAAATAGACCTTTTTCCTTTTCTCTTAGAGACCAAAAATAAATTCAATGCTTTTTCTGAAAAGTTACTTCACTCTTTTCACTAAAAAAGACTTTTCACACCAATTAACTTCATTTTTAATCTTTCTTTTACACCTCAAAAATAACTTCATGGTTACCTTTTCTATTGTTTTCTCCTAAAATGTTCATTGACAATTGTGCCACTGCACTACCCAGTATAAAAAGAAATGTGAGCACTTTTTATTGTTTCTTGTGTTCGTCTCAGGTTTCTCAGCACATTACACGAAGAAGAGGAGGTCAGACAATACCTTGGAGAGATTTTCTTCCTTCTAAACTTTTCCAAAGGCTTCCCATGCCAGGCAGCCAACTATCCTACCTACTTTTTACCTGATACTGATTTTTTCTTTAGGGGCGAAGAATGGCCAAAAAAATAATACAGTCTTCTCAGTTTTTATATCAGTGGAGAAATAACAACATCCAGATGAGGTGGCTAAAACATTTTTCCATTAATATGTGCTTTAAATACCCCAGAGAATTTGCTTTTAATCATTCTTTAATAATAGCTTTGTATGAGCTGTAACTGAACATATTCTTCTCTCAGGTTTAGCTTTCTCCTCATATATAACCACATGCTAAACCTATACTTTAATTCTTTTAAAAGCTTTATTCTATGTAACATGGCACAAAATTCAACCAAGGAACTTCACCCTATTCTGAGTATTTTTCTTATGCTTTGCTTCAATATGCAGTTAAGACAGAAAATGCCATTCAACTAAACCATAATTAGCTAGGGGTTTTTTAGATTTTCTAAAGCAATGACAGTACTTGGGAAAATGCTCAATCCTTTGTATATTTTAGATGCACTTAAAACTAAGATGTATTTTCACCTTCCAGGATAGAGATAAATTCAGAGCTTAGTAGAATAACAGTTTGAAGATAGATTACCTGATATTTCCAGATTTTTGTGTGTATTCATATTTGTTTGCCTCTAAATATTGTAGTTATTGGTTTCTGCAAACTATTCTGTATTCCCCGAGACTGTATTCTGTCTCAGAATGTAAAAATCCTTTATATGATGTCCTATAAAAAGTTTAGTAATTATACCAGCTTCATGCACAAGTAGAAAAAAAGTCATTTTTACTAATGACTGAGATACACCGTGAGAATTACAGAATTTTTGAAATTAGTAAGTAAACAGATACTGTAAAATCCCTGAAAATGAAAATAAACCAATATGAAATGTACTTTTTAAACTTTTATTTATGTTTACTAATAAGAAATACATTTGAGTTTATTAGTGTTTATACTATTTCTACATAAATCTAATTTATGGTGAAGTTTGTTCCTGTAATGAATACAAAGCTTAAACACTCTGAAGAACAAAACAATTCAATTAAAATTTGGAGTAAGAAAATCTATAAAGGTATCAAGGTAATTTGTAACATATTTTGCAAAGAAAATCTTCTCTAACCATTTCAGTAACAGCTTTAGTAGTACAGAAACAATTTTCCTGGAATATAGATTTAGCTGTATATATATGTATACACATACACATATATATGTATATGTATATCTAAAAAGTGACAAATCTTTAAAATTTGCTTATTTGCATTGAAATCTCTGTAATATTAAGCAACTGAGAAAGTTGGCCCTTGAAATCCCTTAAAATTAGTCTATAATTAATGAAAATGTCATGAATTAGATTAATTTAAAGCAAGTGTTGTTCCATTTCAAAGAAAGATGTTTATATAATAAAAGATAAGCAAGTGTAAACCCTAAAAGTTCAGTGAAAAAGCAAATTCTGAAATATATTCATAGCTTATGGATTAAACTAGCATTTACATTACAAGTCAGAATGTGAAGTCCTTTGAAGTCAGTGAATGATATCCTTGTAGTGCTGATGTGATACTACATTTCAGAAAGAGAAGATACTTCCTGAGAGATTCTTAATTAGATATGAAATGACAGAGAAATAGAGGATGAAATGATTTGTCATCTTCTTTGTGCACTTGCTTTAATTTAGCCCCTTGGTCATTTACCTTTAACTTTATCCGGTTTCTCTTTCGAGTGAGTCCCTAAAGGAATGAGAAAAGGTGGCTTTTTTGAGCGTAATTCATTCTTGTCTGGATAAAGGGAATATACTGCTATATATATATATAAATATATTTTTTTTAATTCCAGAGACCCTATTTCCTTTGTTGTCAGTTTTTTTCCCTCTGTACTTGTGTGATTGGACTTGGATCTGGGTAGACAAAATCCTGCTGCCTTTGTGTGTCATTTCTTTCTTCTTTCTCACTGTTGTTAATACTTTATCCTGCTTCTGAAGATTAGATATCGTTGCAGTCATTCTGATTTTACCATTCTAGACAGTTTGTTTACTCCCCCTGGGTATTTTTTAACTTATCTCTTTAAGAAAGGTCTTTTCACTACAATCAAGCACAGGAGACAGTAAAGAATAGTCCATAAAATTGAATGCTGAAGTCCTAGGTTTCAGCTAAGTGTCTCAGGAAAAGTAAAATTTTAACTTCTGATTTTAAGTTGCTTTAGCTTGATTTTTTTCCAAGTATTTAACTACTATATTCATGTTTAATATAATTAAGTTTTTCTTAAAGGCTGAAATCTTTTACCACACCAGAATTGTGACACTTCAGCACTCCCCCACTGCAAAATATAATCTATTCATATTCAGGACAACATTAGCTTGTATAGTCAGATAAACATGCATACAACAGAGAATTCTGTGCATGAAACATAGCTTTAAAAAATCCTTATTCCTACTAAGCTTCAGTGACATTCTTACAAGGCCTCTATTTTATCTCTTTTCCCCTCATAGTTTTGTTATTATTTGCATTTATATCAAATATACCTTTTATAGCAAAATTGTGCCCTATAACCTGTCAATCTTCCAGCAATGCTTTTTATTGAAAAGCACTTCCATATATGGCATTCTAATTCAGAAAAAGATGATATCTAGAAAGCCCCAAAAGGCACCTCACTTTTCCATTACATGTTACATATTGAATGAGTATGATGATACATTAAAAATAAATATGGACCAAGTGTTGCTGAATATTAGGGGATATTAGAGACATACATAACAAACTACATTTCAATCCATATGCTTTTTGCTTATGCAACTAAGATTTTGTTTTTTTAAAAAAAACAGTGAGGAAAAAGATGTTGGGCCTGATTTTCCTTTAGTTTATGCTGTTTTATAACACTGCAATTTTACTGGCTTCAATTTCTCCTGGATTACTCCTACACCAAATTGCAATCTTTGCATTTAATTTAAGAACTCAGGCTTTGAAATGATTTATCTTAGGCAGAAAGATAACAACAAAGGATAAAAAAGTTACTAGTGGAACACTTAAAGCACAGAAATTTTGAATTTGAATGAATTTAGTATTCATGAGGGATTGGCTTAGACATCACAGTGCAGGACAGATGACTGTGAATTTATAGTGGTTTTGGACTATTACAAATGCTGTTTTGCCTAATTCTGATAATATGTGACATCTTTTTTGCCACTTTTGTTTTCCTTCCCTTTTTAATTAATTTTCTGAATATTGAAAACATTATCTAGTGTTATGTCACTTCTGTACTGACTCCAATTTCATTCTTCCTTGGTTCACAATAGATTTTCAAAATATTTCCTCACTAATGAGCAGATTTATACTTAGCTTTGCAGAAAAAAAAGGATTATAATAAAGTACCATATTTCAGATAACTTAAAGAGTGAAATGTCAAAAAAATAAGCATGATATTAACACAGAAATTCTTTTTTTTCCCCTGTATATCCAGAAACAAAGTGTTCCTGTAACTTTCACAACTGCCCCTACATCATCTCTCTGAAGGACTTCTCTTCTGATATAACAGTACTGTGTTCAGGAATGGAACTATAATTTGGGATAAAACTGGATTCTGCTACTTATTGTTATAAAGTTTTCTGAGTCATTTAACCATGGATTTCCCCTCCATTATTCTCAGAGGTAGTAATCTTTCAGAACCTCACTGTCTTCAATAATTAATAAAGTGAATTTTATTTAAAATATTAGATCACTGGAGTTATTCCCCTCATGTAAAGGTCATAGAGTCGTGCAGTTAAAATCTTGGAGCAAATGAAAAAAAGTTTTTATGAAGTTCTGTTTTCCTGAAGAAGAAAAGACTAAATATAGTTTTTAATCTGCTGCTCATCCAGAGACTGTGCCATCTTAAAACTATTTACTTCTTCTTGATTCTGAATTCCTCAGTACGTCCAAAAGATGAATAAAAAAAAAGGAATATGAAGTATCTGTTGATAAAGATGCTCTAATTAACTTTGATTTCAGAGAAAGGGTACAGTGAAATTCACATTACTTCATAGTGCTTTTTTAAGAAAAAGACTGTTTTATAGACTCTGCTATAGAAAGCCAGACTAATTTCACATCTTCAATGACACTATTCTCAATTTCTGTCTTTTCAGGCAAAACACACACAAACCACATAGCTGTGTCTGTTCAGCTTCATATCAGTGGTTACAATCACACATAACTGCTTTAAGTATAAGAGATCCTTAGAGGCTGCTGTTTAAGTGCTACCTATACCTACATTATATTTAAGTGCAGATTTTACTGTTGTGTGGAAAGGAGGGTAACACGTAGGGTTATGATACTTCTCCAGAGGGTTTTAGAGTTTTCCACAAGTAAGGTATGATGAAAAAAACATAAAGAAAAATCGGTACGCTCAGTCTATTACGAAATTCCTGTTGATTATTATGTCCTAATTATTTAAGTTTGGAAATCAAGAAGTAAAATGGGATGTTTCTTGGCATATCAGTTTTCAAAGAACATTTTTATTACTTTGTAACTAGATGACTATACATTTAGAAAAAAAATGAATATATTAATCATGAACTTTAAATTTATTCTTTTTAATATCTGGCTATGCAGGAAAAGCAAAACAAAAAACTTTCACTTGAGTAATGTAGTGTGTCATAACATTTCAGTGTCTCCCATATACTTCTTTGAATGTTATGGCACCTGGGTGCTCCATATAGATGTCAACAGGTTTTTTTGGAATGTTTGTGTCTAATGTATAATTAATAAATTACTTTTTTTCCCTGCATATTGGTTTAATATTGCATGTATGATCCAGCTGTTTGGTAAGACTAATAGATATAAGTTCATAACTAAATTCTTCTCTGCCTGTCAGTGGCTTATCACGAATCAGACTGATTTCAACTAATTTACTTCTATTATGAGTCTCTCATATGTATGTATGTGCTTATTACTTACAGCTTTGGAAGGTCCTCAGTTTTACATTTCATAATTCAAATAGCTGTGAGATTGGACAAGTGTTACGATCCTGTTAAAAATGTAGATTTCTACTTATTTTCTTGGTTTCACTTTGTTTTGTTTTAGACTAATGCTGTTATTGATAGTTGCAGCAGTAAGTTGTTTACAGAACTGCATTGGAACAGGGCTGATAAGATAGGATTTTTTTCCCTCTCTTTTTCTTTGCCTGGACATCTGGTGGTCATTAACAACCAAACATTGTGATGGGTCATTCATCTGTGCTGATATGGCACAAAGGATTTTGCCACCTGTTCAATTTTTATTCACTGCTTTAAAAATATATTTAGAAGAGGAGCTTTTAGTACTTTTGATTTAAATGTGAAGGGCACCATATCAGACTGTGGAGTGCAGCAGGCGGAGCTTGCAGAACATGCTAAATCCCATAATTTTGAATCTCATGAAGTTTCTTTCCTCAGTTAAGATTGCTTGCAGTTGTTCAGAAATGCCTATTTATCTGCAGTCGTTGAATACCTTGCTGAGCATGTACAGCTGAATTTTTCCTCTTTGGCATTTAAGTGTGCATTTTTAGAATCAGAGAGATCCCTCCAACTCCAGCCCTCCTGCCAATGACCTACAAGGTGGCACTGATCTATCCTTGTTAATTAGACCATTATTACTGGCACCCTGAAGATAATGAAGGGATAAATCCACTGCTAAATATTGAGGAACTGTGCTTAGAGAGCTAATTTCTCTATGCTGCCTGTCTAGGGAATGGAACAAGCGGACAGCCTGCAAAATGTGATTCAGGAACTTATAATGGATATGCAATATATCTAACTCAGGTACTGAAAAGTCATTATAAATTTTAGGGATCCATGAATTTTGTGTTACACTTCAGTTAATGCCTAAATTTCTTCAGTTGCTAATAGAGGTGAATACATTTGAAAGCTTCCAGAAAGAGATCCAGTCCATCTCTGTTTAGGTTTCCAAACTAAGGGGATAGTCTCACAGAAGACAATGCTCCTTTGAGCATCCTTTGATTGATTTTAATCAATAAAAGCTAGAAGTGGCTAATGTTCACTTCAAATAGATTTGGACCTTGGTGTGTACATATAATTTAAAACGTAGCAGATCTAAAGAAGATGAGACCCTTGATCTGTTGTGCACAAAAATAAGATGTTGCCAATCTTTTCAAAGTTGTCATCACCTTGATGCCTTGATGGGTTCAGCATCAGAAAGACTAGTGGTTTGGAAGAGCCACTTCATGTGATCTTTTGATAAGGTAGAATAATATTCTGTCTGTTGTAAGTCAAATAGAGCACGTGATCCTTTTTATCAGTTAGACATATTTACTGCTGTGAGATCACTGACAGGTAGTGTTTACTTATGTGTGGAATTGTGACATAAATGGAGACATTTTCTAGATACATTCCTAAAAAAAAAAATCTGAAGCCCTTCACGAAACTCTGGAATCACTTTAAGTTCAGAAGCATACAAATTTTACATTAGGATCTCATTTCAGCCAAATATTCATAGTAATAAATTTATTTTCAACTTTTCTTTTGGTATGGGGGGTAAAGACAATGAAAATCTCGGTGAGACAGACTGAAATAATTTCTCTCATTTTTTGTGGGGTTCTTTCATTTTCTCTACATGCTCACAGAAATTACTTGTAGATACACTGAAACAGCTTAAAGGCTTAGAGCCTACGGTGGTTAAAATATCTATTACACATTTTAGAAACTCTGATGTGCACTTAAATATATATAAAATAGTACTTCTACACCTATGGAATGTAAATGACATCCAAAGATTAGAATGGCTTCAATTATTGGAAATTTGTGTGTGTGTAGGTTTCTGGTTATGTTTTGTACCATTTATAATCATAGAATCATTGGAAAAAATAGGTTGAAAAGGGTATCTGGAGAATGCCTGCTCCAAACTCCTGCTTAAAGCAAGGCTAGCTTGTTACATCAGGGTGCTCAGGACCATATCTACACTATATGTGATTTCAAGGTTACCTTTCTTGATGTTTCTGTAGTACTAATTAAAATACCTCAACAATTTATTATGAACTTTGCAAAAAGCTGTTCTAAAAGTACAAAGAAGGCTTGTTGGCTTGCTGAGATTTATTTGTTTTTAATTGATTCCACTCTCACACTAAATAAAGAAAATAATTACTGATTTATTAAGACAGAACCATCTTGTTATGGCCAGTAACAGAGCCCCCTCTTGATAGCAGCATTCTAAAACTACTGAGAAATCACATTACAAGGTCATTAAGAAGTAGAGTTCATTAAGCTTATTCCAAATTTGGTTAACTCAGTCTAATGTATGATAGAAATGTATCTTAATTCTTTTATCATGGATAAGAATCAGCATTTTAATTCAGTCAAAATTGGAAGACAGTTGTGTCAGCACTTTTCTAGGAATACTAGAAACAACATTCAGTAACCAAAGAATGAGACACAGTATAGACTATAAGGAATATAGGTCCAAAGGCTATATCTTCCTCTCCACTAAAAATCTCATTTTTCATCTCTTGATGTTTATTCTCAGTTGTCAAACATAGCTATTTGCCTGAAGAATGTGAATTACTGCCTCTGATATAATCTCTTCATCCGCTTCTATCACCCAACACACTTTCTATCTTCGTGTCCTAAAGATTCATTTTCATGCCGTCACACTGTCCTTCTAACAGCATTGCTGGTGTGCTAACAGGACACCCTAGATGTGTGTGGATAGTTCTGATTACTTCACAGAACTGCACGAAACATACACTTCAAAGTATTTAGTCTATCATCCTGGAGTTAGATTTAATTTTCTCTTCTCAGCAACCCACAGAAAGAACCATCTATTTATTTAGCTTGAGAACACAGAGCTGTTACAAGGCATTCAGAGTTGGGTCATCACAGAAACAATTTCCAGCTTGGTTCTTTCTGGGAAAAAAAAAATATATTCACTTGAAATAATGTTTAATTAAATTGTAAGTGAAATAAAACATAAGGAAAGGAACAAACTAAGACATCAAACAAACATTTTTCTTGATGGTGACTAATGACTAGTTTATAAATTTTTTTGATCTCTGTAAAAAGATGGTATTCCCAAAGAAATATGGCACAAGATATCCTCTTCCCCACCACCCCCAGAAGTTATCTTATTAATAGAACAGCAGCTGTGATTTTTAATGTAAAGACTTGACTGAAAGTGATAATTGAAATACATGAGACCTGAATCTGCTTTTCCAGAAGATGGATTTATACCATTGTAAGCATAGTAACATGATTGCGGTCAGTCTGGAGGTAAGACACTGGCACTAGCATGTCCTCATCTGAGGTCACAGACTGGTCTATGATTTTCAAATTCATGCTCCTGATTTTGTGAAAATTTGTATTTGAATGTCTTAATTCACAGGAGTAGCCATAATCAATTAATTGTGCTCTCTGTAAGCAGAATCCCTCATATGTACATTTTTTTTTCTAAATTGGTTTATATTTGTTATTTTTGTAAATCCATAGTTGATATCAAACCCTCTGATTGATCCTGGGCTCAGAAGGCTGAGTACTATGGCTTAGCTCATATATTCCTTGCAAAGATTTTAACAGGAAACTTTTAGTTGGATAAGTATGAACTTCAGGAATAAAACTCTGCAGATTTATCTGGCCTTCCATACCAGTATATATTTAATATGGATTCCATCTGAGATATTGTGAGTTCCTATGTGGTGCGCTTGAATGATAAAAACACAGGCCGTAAGAGATTAAGCTTCTCATTACAATACAACACCAATTCACTGTCCCCAGCAGTTTAGAAATAATTGAATTCTGTTTACGATAGGCAAATTTCAATTCTGGTACACGTGCAGAACCTTATTCATTAATCATATATAAATGCACATTATCTAGGTCTTACAGGACATTAACATCTTTTAAAGACTACCTGGCATATAAGATGACAAATGTAATGCTATCTAAAGCCTTAATACACTGTATCTCTGTCTGAATACTCACTAGCAATTTTTCTTTGATTTTGCTTTTTTTTTTTTTTTTTTTTTTTGGCACTGTCTAATATCTTGGAAGTTGTGGCCACTATGGATAATTCTGAGCCCATGTACAACACTTCAGTTAACAAATATATGCAAGATATCAGTATTATGTTGAGTTTCAGAGATGTTGGCAAAGGTCTAGGATCGTTTCCTCAGTAGCAGACAAGCAAGTCCATCGTCTATTTGAAAATTAAGCTGGTGTAATGGAAGTAACTGTTAACCACAGCTTCAGGGCATATTTGTGTTTAAACACTTCTGCCTTTTTATATAATTGTTTTGACTTTTCCTCAGAAAATTCACTTTCAGTATCTACTTAAAAATGTGCTCAGCTGAAGCATGAAATAAATACTTTTTCTGACATTAAAATTATGTTTATTCTGAAGTATGTAGCAGAAGGAAGGCATTAGTTCAGGCTTATTAAGGAAATCACTTAGTGGATGAATTTACCCACTTGGCTATTCCTCAGATATTAGTGGAATAATCTCATGAGTAAGGTTAGTTACAAGAGTCCACAATATTGGACCTTGCAGTTTGTATCTCTCATACCCAAAAGAAGAGAGAAAATGCTTACAAAAATAAGGAAATGTGATTCTAACTTTTTTTAAAAGTATTCTGGAACGGTCTAGGACACCTGTACTCCCTGACAGTAATTTTAATTCATTAAAATGCCCCTCAAAAACTAGATGTCACCCTGGCTGTGCTCTTTACTTTGCTATATTGTACCTTGTACAGTAATGTTCTGACTATCAAAAAAGGTTATTTTAAACAATATGATAGGTTAATATAAGGTTAATTCTTACACTAATCTATATGCAACCAATGCCATTTCCATAGGAAGCTGATTGAATTCTGTTTTTCTTGCAAGTACTCAAGCCAAGTAGTTAAAATGTACTCAGTTGTGCCCATGCATCCTGAATAACTTCATTAGGATACTGGGATTTTGCAAATTCCTCAGAGAAAGACAACAACTTTGTGAGAAACATACAGCTTTATTTGCATTTTGTAATTGAATTGGTATTTATTTTCCCTAAGGACTGTAGCAGAATCTTACCTGTTCTATATCATCCTAGGTGTACACAATATATACAAGATAGGAAGAAGGATTGTATTTGGGCAGTAGTGTGATTAAATGATATGTTCCAGAAATCCTGGGTCAAAATTGTTGGATTCTAGGCTCAGATTCACCTCACTTGCTCAGTTCTGGCCATTTAAGCCAGACATCTAATTGAGGAACCTTATATTGCTTTTGGAGTTGATGGAAACTCTCAAATTCTGGGACTGCAGAAGTCAAGCACCTAGGCTTACATTTAAATATTAGCTACAGTGCCATTAAATATTAGCTACAGTTTCAGAGTGTTCAGTGCCCAATATCTCCCATGCAATAGATTAATAGTGACAATACTCAGCAACTCAGAATGACACCTAAAACAAGGATCTGCTCATCATCACTGATCTTTTTAAAAAAATGTATAGTAGCTCTACAGATGGGGAGTATTTATTAAACCATACTAGGAATTTTTTGGCTATAGGTATTTCTATGCCCCTTCAGTTTCTGCAATGAGACTAAGACATAAAACCATACTCTGCCTCTCCAGAAATCAGCACATATCTTCCATTAAAAGTTTTTAAGACTCACTGAGTCTTGTTGATTGATGATAAGTATGAATAAGCATTGGCTGATGGCAGAGGTCAAAGCAGTTTTCAATGTAAAAGTGTTCTGTTAGAAGACGTAATTTTATCCATAAGGAGATTCACAGCATTCAGATTAAGATTCTGATCCAGATTACTGTTTAGACTGGCCACTTTCTCCACTGATTATGTTGAGAGCCTCGTTTGCTTTTTGTTAATTTAAATTTTGTTTAAATTTTGTTGATAACACCTCCTCCTTCCAAGACTGCTAATTGGGGTAAATGCTACCCTAAAGAGTGGGCACCTGTGGGAGTGGAGAAGGCCTTAGTTTGTTCTCCCTATGAAGGATAAATACCACTTTCTCATAATAATAGAACTTTGAAGAAAATCTACTAAGGATTCCTGCAGAACTTTTCCTTTTCCTGAGCTCCCTTTCACAGGTGAAGGGAGGGATTAGAAAGTCAGGAGCAGAACAGGGGATTCTGATTACTAATCTGTTTTTCCAATGATTGCAACTTTTTAGTTTAATGGATTTAAGCACCAGCAGGGGCAAATTTTATTGGAGCTATCTTTTTTTAAACCTCTCATGCCTTAACATAGCATTTTTTGTGGTTCTTGTTCTCAAGAGTTGCTTATTGCTGTGAGTTTTTCATCTGCTAAACAAATCATATTTGTTCTGCTTTCATAACAGCACATTATCAATACCACACAGAGTTGCTGGCATTTGCTATTTTGAAAATTAGCTTAGAAATACCTGTGGTGTTTCTCAATGGAGTTGTTGTCAATAAAAGAGTTAGCAGTGATGACATTTAGATATCTATAAAACTCACTGCATTTCAATAAGACAAGACTGTAATCAGAAGAAACCTCTGTGTATTAAACACAGGGTATGTCTGATTAGTTATGTACTAAAGAAGTCCCATTATTTCATAATATATCTTCTGCCATTTGGTTTTGTGTTGAAAATCAAAATCTACGATTAGCTGCCAAAACCTTTCATCAGCTAAATGAACCATGACAGAAAGTAGATGACCTACACATATTGTTAATCATTTATGTAGTGTGAAGTGTGGCACCATGTTCCTGAATCACAGGGTTGTTACATGACTTCTCCTTATCAGTTCTGATTTGGAAAGCTGTTGCAAATGCAGCACTCTAGGTAATGCTCTGATTACTTTCAACATGTGGGACATCAAGTGCCATTACAGGTCCACTCTGTTGAGAAGGTGAGGGAATAATGTGTGATTCTTTGGTAACTTTGCTTAGAGCTGGGTTTTTTCATGCTCTGGGGGCAACTCAGATCAACTCAGATCTGTGAGGCATAAAGATGAAGCTCTGTGGCCTTCAGATACAGCAGGTAATCTGTCCTAGCAAGACACTCAGGCAGAGGCCAGCCTATTCTTCCTGAATACATGAAAGATCAGTAGTAGAGGACAGGAACCCAACAAAAGCACAGTCAGAGCATCAGTAGTATCTCCAGAGAAAGAATGAATGGCAAAACGATCAAGATTACATAGCAAAGATTACAGAGCTTCTAGAGAACTGTCTTCAGTGGCATTTAGCTAATACCATCTTAATACATGGTGGTGCAAGCATTTGCTAGAGTCTTCTGTTGTCAAGGTAAAAGGGTGACTTTCATTGATGCCATTTGTTCAGATTTGAAAGATACCATTGCAGAGACCATTGAAGTCTATTTTCTTCATTCTTATTGGGGTATCGAGTGTTGCATCACCTCCATAAAGAGTGTATGTAGACAAGACTGGAGTACCACAGTCTTGTACTTTCCCCCCTTAACTGATGAAAACTTCACAGTTTTAATGGATATTTAAGATGGAAATAGTTTTGGTAAAGTTTGTGGGTTTATGTTGATTGTATTTGTAATGAATATAACACAAATCATTCCCAGATTAATATTTGTTTCTTATATGATCATTACTTTTATATTTTAGTATATGTAAGTGTTCTAAAGCCCACACTTAAATTTTTCAGACACTTTCTATAAATAGCTGCTTTCAGTTCCTTACAACTTTGCTTAAGTTTAGCCAATTTAAGCAGAAATTTTCTAGAACCAATTTCTGCCCCAAGCAGAGTTTTTAGGAGTGTTTCAGATAAAATGACTTGACCATTTCTGAGAACCTGGTTAGGGAAACAGATTCTTATATCCATGTTGAAAAAAGAATTTCAATTTCATGTTGAAAACCTTCTATGTTTTTTCATTTGAAATTAAGCGGTGTGTGAGTATCAGAAATGTGCCTTGCCCAGCTACAGTCACTTTTTAAATGATACAAAAATTATCTGAAAAGATAGAGATTTATTAATATCTTAGCTAAATGATATAAAAGTATAATTTTACAAGTGTTGATAGGACTGT
Organism: Dromaius novaehollandiae; assembly: GCF_036370855.1. Taxonomy (NCBI): domain Eukaryota; kingdom Metazoa; phylum Chordata; class Aves; order Casuariiformes; family Dromaiidae; genus Dromaius; species Dromaius novaehollandiae. The sequence continues at coordinate 110,431,847 of NC_088099.1, forward strand.
GGCAGATATACCTGACATTTTCAGGGCTTTTTTCTTCCTGGCTTTTTCTCTCAGTTGTTCCTCTAAGCTGTTTTTGCCTAAGTTTGGGGAAAAAGAACTGAGAAGATTTGAGAAGAGTCTCTCTTCTGTTATCAGAACATCTGCTGTTGGTACTCAGGGAGCACAGAAAAGACGAAAAAGTACATGATGTAGAGAAAGAGTAATAGGTACAGGCAGACTGGAAGGGAACAGGAGGAAAAAGTTGCAAGATCAAGAGACGGGATGTAAACAGGGCAAATGGCAGGAACACAGTATGAATCAGGAAGAGGCTGAGAACAGATAAGAGCAAAAGGTAAGCAGATCAGAACAAAGGATGGAATTGAAGAAGGATGCAAGCATGTTGTGCAAGAGCAGACACTAGAGAAGGGAATAAGGAGAAAGGGCAATGTAAAGGCTCTGTGGGATAGGCTGAATGGTTGTTAATTGCTACAGAAAATTGTCCTTCAAAACCCAGAACTGAATGCAAGACTTCCTCATATCTACACTTTTCTGCTGCTAGCACATATCTGTGAAGTATGAGGATGAGATTTATGTCTCACACTATTTTATGGGAGAGTCTGTGGAGAGATAAAAGCCTACTGCTGCTACCAGTTATTCTATTAACTTGACTGAGTTCTGTTCTGTAGAAGCAGAAGTTCTGAAGGCTGATGGGCTGCATATAACTGTCTTTTTTTTTTTTAAGCATAGGGAAACTATACTAGAAAGAAATAAGTTAAGAAATAGATTGTTTCAAAAGAACATCATTAATTTAGTAAATATGGTTTTGAAAATCAAGAATTTCCTTAAAAAAGATGGTCTGTGAAGTCAGTTTTATTTGCTTGATTAGATAACTTTGCTTTATTAAGCAAATACACTATGCTTAATTTTCTGATCAAATACTACTTTTTCCCAAATATCCCTGTGTAATTCCATATACAGCAGGAAATATTTTGGGGCCAAATTCAGGCATGTAATGACAGAGGTTATTTTATGACCCATGCTCAGTTGCTTCAGAAGTATATATTATATAATATATTATGTATTATTAAGTGTCTGTTATACAATTATGATGTCTATTACACAATTGAAGAAACAGAAAGTCTGGTTGCATTATTAAAAATTTGATTTTTGTTTCCCCCTTTTTTTTTCTTGCCCTTTTGGTACAGAATTTCAAGATGTGACTGCTCAGCTCATGTAAACTAACTCATTTTCTAGGTTTTCAACAGGGGACATCTAAACTCAGTTTGCATAACTGTTGCATTAATGCAGCTGCCTATCAAAAAAGTATAAGTGCCAAGTTCTCTGAAATATCAGGTCCTAGGCATTTCCAATTACATACCCTGAATTCCTGGATATTTTAAATTATTTTCTTTTCAATTTCTTTTTGACTCAGTTTCTGATTTATACAGCCAGGAATTTAATCTCAGTTACGTGCTGTAAAGAGAAATGTATTAATGCTTGTAAAATGGTTGGCTTCTACGGTTAGGATACAATAGAAATATGTGTGCAGAAATTAATAATTTAATGTTCACTTCAGGGTTCATATACCATATTTAATTAGTCTAGAGCTACATATAAAAGCATAGTAAAAATAATATTGAATGATTAAATTAAAAAAGCAGGTGTGAAAAAAGCATGTTAGGCTACAATTGAAAAAAGCTATAAAACATATGAATGTAAGAGGTCCAGCCATCTGAGTTTTGCCAATTCCTAAAGAAGGACTGAATTTTGATCCTTAGATTATATTTCATACATTTTTGCAATTCATTCTAGTATTGCTTTAAAATATGGATTCCTATTCTGGCCATTTGGAATCCAGGTGACTGAGATCGCTGCAGCTTGCAGTTCCTATGACAACACACCTCAGTGTGTTGGCTCACTGTTTCTGTTATTTTCTAGTCTAATCAACAGGTCCTTTTTCTTCCGTTTCTGGTTTACCCATTTCAAAGTTAAATCAGCTGATGTGTATAGATAACTAGAAGAGATTATTCCCTTAATCCTAGACCTCACAGTATGTACTAGAAATCTTAAATGATCTAGTTGCACCATTTGTTTCAGTATTATGGAAATACCAGGATATCAGTGTCAGACTTGACATACTTGTATTGAAAGTATGCTGCCTGGGTCATTCCTGACCCAGTGTTGCAGCAGATGCATTGACTCAATGGGTACAAGGTTATTTGTCACTTCTCTAAAATATCAAAGTAGTGATACCCAATTATGCCCAGCTGATATCTCAAAGTTTAAATCTCTGTTGAATTTCGTACTCTAAATCTAAGACATTAAGATTGATAACACCTGCCACTATAAAAGCATCATTAATTAAATGACTTAGGGATGATACTTGTCTCTTAGCAACAGAGAAATATACTATAAAAAAATTGTACCAGTTCCTCTATAATTGATTTTTACAGGGAAGGGGTAGGAAAGGTTCACCTATAACCTTTTCACAGCAGAACAATGTTTTCTTTGCAATAAAAATAGCTTTACTGCAAAAACCTGACATTATAACATATCAGCATGCAGTTTTGCTATGTCTCTCGCAGTTCCTAGGTCTGAGGCCTATTTCTACAGTGGAATAAGCTACATAATATCATTAACAGATGCTGACATTTGTTTTTTCATAGAAAATATAATGAAAAGCATAAATGGAGCTGTTTTGATGATGTTGAATTTTTGGCAACGTTGGCCCGAGGAAAGGAGTAGCTCTCTGCTAAGAACACTTAAAATTTAGCCATGGGGATCTTTTTTATGCAAGAGCTATATGGAGCAACCCTATCTCACTCCAAGCACTAACCTTGTAAATATTTACGTGCTTCTATACTTACCACTGGTTTACAAGTGAATAACACTGAGTAGAGTCACAAACCTCTGCACAGTCGGGACCTCAATTTTAAGAGCCCTTCTTTTTTCAGGAACAATGCAAGTTTTTCATAAAAGTTCATGAAACACCATAGGCCCATTTCTAGCCTGGTCTCTTGAAGTAACAGGTTTGGTTAAAATGCAGCAGAATGCTTTGCAGTGGACATTGGCACACTGGCTGGATCGAATACCGTGGGTCATAATCCTGGAAGCCCTATTTAGTGTCAGATCATTTTTTGAATTCAGTAAGTTGCTTCAGGTCCATGTAGCTTCACTTCTGCTTCCTGCCCCATCTGTGGCACTTCCTTGCCACGCTCAGACTTCTCCCCGCCTTCACTGCTACCAGTCCCTCCAAAGCCTTGTGGCTGCTATAGTCTTCTTCCTCGTTCATGGTTTTTGCCAATCCTTCTTCCACCAGAAACTAGATTAAAACTCTACCAAAATAGATGTCAGGAACTAGAAATCCTCTGCCTTTTTTTCTTCTGTTTGTTTTATTTTCCTATGCTGAATATATTACAAAGTTGTTTTTCTGTCTAGCTGACAGCATAACCATTGTGTTTCATAACTAGTATTTATTTGATGCATTACATTTTTACTTTTATTCTTGCTGCTGAATTCTGAGTTACCTGATGTTGTGAGGAAATGAAGACCGAGTAGGTATTTCTGTTCTCCAAATGTACTCGGTATTGCTTTCTGATTCCCCAAAGATTAATTGTAAATCCACAGAGAAATGGAAGTTACTTTCTAATCCAAGCTATCTTCTCAGGCTGTATTAATGATGTAGTCTAGTGTGCTTCCTGTCACCTAAAATATATTATGGGAGCATCTCCATTTCTCACTTTAAAAAATGCTACAGCAGTTATCATGTTATATCTTATCTAGGCCAGAGACTATCAGCATTACTTTTTTATTTGTAGGAATTTGCTTTCTCTGTTACAAATTACTTTTATGTCTGTGTTGGTTACCTATAAGATACTGCTACACTACCTCTCTTAAAAAAAAAAAAAAAAAAGAAAAAGAAAAGAAAAAAAGAAAAAAAAAACCATCTGTGAGTGCTGGTTTTCATAAATCATCTAAATTCTAGTCATCCTAATAATTTACATATTACACATCCACATATTATCTATGGGTTATTATCAGGCTCTATCACTCTTACTTTTCCTTAGTCATAGACTAATGGGAGTATGTGTGCATGTGTTGTCATTGTGTCAGGTTTGGGGAAAGAAAAATATCCTTTGAAACTGTTTGGTCTCACTGAATGAAAAAGAGCCATGATTAGGTTTTGGTTTAATTTTTATCTGTATCTATATCCATTTAAAAGTTATTGATACCAGAATAATGATTTAATTAAGATTTATTGCAGTAATTATCCCCTGCTTTGGCATATTTATTTTTCCATTTTTTAACTGTACAGTATGTTGAGGTATTGAAAGTGTGAGTGAAAATGCATGATAAAAGAGACATTATGTTTTTTTATATCTGATGATATCTAAAAAGCTCATTATTTTACAGACTTCAGAGCAGTACTGTTTCATTTTTTCTTACAATATGGCCTAAAATTATTGTTTAGCTTGCTTTTATTTTCTTAAAGTCTCTTTAGGCACTTGAGGTTGTTGTCTTCAGAGATACTTCATGCAAAGCAAAATCAGCTCATTTTAGACACAGCTGAAACTAATTTTATGACTCATGTTGGGTCCATCTTATGTTGTCTACATATTAAAGGTACTGATCCCATTGATATGAACGGTATTGCATCCACACTGCTTTAGGATAGTCTGTTCTGTAATGTCCATCCAACATGCATTACACTGGGTGCACATCCAGACAGTACCTGTTTCATGATCTTTTCAAAGTTAACAAAGATCATTGGAATAAAGTGGTTAGTATATGAGTTGTACTGAATGGAATTCCATCTATAGTGTTTATGAACCAGTCACAGGCCTCTCCAGCCTACTCATCCTCCTTTTGTGACTGTGAAACAGCAGGCTCCATATGAGACCACTTCCAAAATAGTCAGCTAATCTCTTCAAGACCCACTGCAGGAATATTTCCTGCTTCTGCTGCCCCTGCTAAGGGTGCTGGCACCTCTACTGCTGTAGTGCTCCTGACACCTGTGTTGCTCATTGTGCCCAAGAAGCCATGATATAATTTTAGTTGTGTCCCATTCCTCAAGATGAAATTAGATGAGCCATTGCTGTATGACTGGATCTTTCATTCTGGTGTGAAGAGTAATCCATAACTTTCCAAATATGGAAATTACTTCCAGAGGTATAAGCCAATACGTCTGCAGGTCACACTGGGTTGCATCTGCAGCCATGTCTTTAGGAGGACACTTTGGAGCTTGGAAGAGTAGTGACTTAAGATAAGATCACGCAAGTTCATGTACTTGCTATGACCATCAGTAGATCTTGATACCTCGGTGAAGAGAACAACATCTGAGGCCCTTCTGCATGAGTTACTCAGCACTGGTGTATCTCATCACTTTGGAGTCTCACAGCTCCTGTCTCCTAGTAGCTGGAGTGCAAGTAGTTTGGGAAAAGCAAGCCTGCTACAGGCAGGGTTGTGGTTTCCCCACATGTAGTCCCTGAGGTCATGGGGAGATGTGACAAGTATGTTTTCCCCAATTGTATGGGGTCCAGTCAACAGTTTTATATTTCTGTATGGTGCTGTCAGTGTAGCATTGTTGTCTGAAAAGCGGATTCGTTGCCCGGTGTGCAATAAGCCAATAATTACACACTCAGGAGAGACATTTGCTTATTTATTTCAGAGTTGCGCAAGCCTGGGTGCTCGGTGGTTTCCCACAAATCAAGCACACACACACACACACACACACACACACACACACACACACACACACACACACACACACCCAACTTTTCAAGTAGCATTTATACAAACAAATTGCCAGGTTTGCAATTTTCCCTTTTACACTGATTGGTTAGTGATTTCTTCATTCCCTGGGTCCCATCCCTGTCTCTCAAGGTCCTGACCAGGAGGAGATAGTAATTCCAGCAATTAACACTGCCCCAGCAGGGACAGTAGGTGTTATCTCCCCAAGGTCCAGACAAAGGGAATATATTCTGGACCCCAAGGTAGTCCAGACTCCTTAATTAACATTGTTTCATCAGGGAGAGGAGGCTTTGTTTCCCAAGGTCCTGGCGCCCAAGCAGGCCTTATTTCAAAGCTTTGATATCTTCCCTTTTGGAGTGTGGGGTACAGGAATGCAGACTGCTTCTAACTCCCTTATCTTTCCAGCCTGCACCAGCTCTGGGGCCCTTTCTCACTGAACTAGGAGTGCGGCCTAAGGCTTCAGCAAATTTAGCTACTCATGCTAAGCAAGTTTTATCTAAGTGACTACCTCTAGACAGCTTCAGTTCAGTAATTTACAATTCAAGTCTCCAGTTAAGGTTAGCAGTTCTAGGATGCCCTTGATTAAAGAATGCTTCTTTTTTTAGAAAACAGAGATAGAAGTTATCCTAATCTACCTAGTTCAAACATTCATTCTGAGCTTCCCAGGGTTGTCTTGTAACAGCATCAGTGGCAATACTCTGTCATTCTGTATTGCTTTGCTCAGGGATGGACTGCTAAAACGGCCCTGGGCAAGACATCTGTGTCTTCCTTAGCTGCACACTCTTCCAATTGGGCCAGACCCATACACACTTCATCCTGATGCATATTCATATCATTAAAGCAGCAATCTGCAAAGTGGTTAATACTTCTCAGTCTCCACTGTAGCCATATATGTTTGTGTGTTGATGTATGTCATCTGTCAGAGTCCAATACTCTGTGACCAGGTTCTTTCAGATATTCTACACATGGAGGGTGTAATGTTTAATATCAAAATGCACTTCTTTGAAGATATTTGATGTTACACAGGATTTTAGATTTAGCAGAGAGATACAACAATATACTGGAATCACAATACAAGCATAAGTTACACTTAGCAAAATACAGTAATTGCCATATACATTTCAATCACAATACCAATGTGATTGCCATTACCAGTCTCTATAATATGCTCACCAACAGGATGCTAGGCATCCCCAGTTGCCAAGAAGGAATATGTGGGTTGAAGCCAGCTCAAGCCCTTTGCTCTCTTTGAAATGCTTTTGTTAGTTGTTCTGGTTTCATACTCAATGTTGGGCTGAGCCACATATACACTTCCCCCCATGCTGGTCTGGCTAATTCAGGGAGACAGTCACACTCTTTTGATGAATTCAGGGAGAAGCATTTACACCAGTTGATCCAATCAACTGAGGTGTAGTCAGTTGATCTACTCAACTTACATAGCTGTATATCTAAAACAAAGGCCACCATCCCATCCCCTTTGTGTTGAAATAAAGTCAGCTTTCTCTGCAACAGCTGTGGTTAATGAGACACATCCTACATTATTGCTGAGCTTCATGGGCACCTCGCCCTTGCCCTTGCCCATTTCCTCTAAGCCTTCTTCCATTGTAAGGGGTTTATTTGCCGGTAACACCATCACGCCAGTGAGAATTGTCACATGGGCCTCCTGCATCCCCCTCCTGCATCTATGAGAGTGACACAGAGCAAAGAATGTTATCTGAAAAAAGTCTAGAAGTCAGGGATTTGCATCATGCAGCACTTATCAGGACCACAAACTTAAACCTCTGCTGGCCGCACTTCCTGAACTGAGACCTTAAGCTAGCCTGCATGCCTGGACTTGAGTCTTTATCCAGACTCCTGAGAGTCTGTCCACATGCTGACTCACTTGTAGCAAGGTCATGGCCATGCTACAGCACATGAATTATAATTGGAAAAAAAAATATGTTGATGTAAACAGAGGTAGGTACCTGGACCCCCAAATTGGGGATTTATGATGTTATGACACTGGATAATTATTAAAACAAAAAAACAAACAAACAAACTACAAGACATGGCATTAGCTTTGGCTTATAAATATGTATAACATTATGCTTCCTTGTGAGAATTTGTAGTTTTTCCTTTCAACTGCACAAAAAAAAAAAAAAAAAAAAAAAAGACTTTTCTCAAAGTGGAAAGAGCTGATTTATATCTCAGAGTACATTTACTCTATCTTAAAACACATCTGCAGTTCAGTAATTCCAGTTACTTTAATGCAGGTACATTCAGTTTTACGGACACGTAGCTCCCCATGATCTTCCTGATCCTCTGTTCTTGAAGCACCAGATTTGGTGCCTGTTGTTTCCTTGTTTTTTCTATCAAAGTTGCACATAAATGTCTTCGACTCCTACCTATTGTTTGTTCTCTAATTACAGAGCACTATCCATTGCTCATGCTCACAGGTATTTTCTCCACAGGACTTTACAGCATTTGATACTCTTGAATGTATTTTATTCTTCTCAAAGGAAAAGAATTACACCAAATTTTCAGTGCATTTGGGTATATTTAAGTATTGTAATTTAAAAATGCATAATATCCTTGACTAGTGATAGTCAGTTTTAATTTTTCCATGTATTCCAAAGTGCAAATGGTAGTTTTCAGCATTTTCTCCTACTTGCGAAGGTATACGTTTCTTTATGTTCTACTGCATAAAATATAACCCTTCTGTGATTCCTTCAAAAAAATATCTACAAATGATATGAATGCCAGGGTTTTCTTTACTTTATTCAACTGTCTTCAAAGAATCACAAACATAACTAAATGTTTCATTCTGTCCCCTGATTTATAGTAAGGAAGCCTTAGATTGTGCCATATACAAATTGTATACTACAGATGCTGAAGAGTGTTTATGTTGCATGTAATAATTAGATGTGAAAGTACCATCTTATTTTCACTACACTTATGAATTTAACTCTAGTAACAAACAAAAATACTTCTGCAAGTATTTATTGTACAACAATGGGCTTAAATGATGAATGTTTTGTCAGATGTTTAGATTTATATGACATTCAGCATTGATCTAGTAATTTATGTTTTCATTAAACATGAAAGTCTATATTCAAGAGAATATATCAAAGAGAAAAGGATTCATATAGTCATAAATAATATTGCAAGAGGAAGAATAAGTATGCACAAAATAGATGGTTTCCAAGATAAAAATGGAAAGATTTTTCTCATATGATCAGAATTTGGATATTGAAACAAAGCATGGGAAAAAAGGGCTCATACTCTGTTTAACTAGAAAACTCACAGAACAGCTGCAAACAATCACAGAAAATGTCAAAGAAATTGTTGTATATCTGAAGACTGAGATGGGGCATATCATGAATTGTTAACATAATAGGACATAGTGCCTTTGCAGAGGTGTTTTCAATGAGGAGGTTTCTGAAAAACAGTAGATGGAATTTTCATCTACGATTGTGTTTTTTTAATAATGTTCAATTTAAAAATTTATACTTGATTAAAAAGCAGACTGATATGTATAAATTTGATCTTTAAAAATATGTGCAATACAGTTTAGAGAAACTTTTTCAAGCTTTAGTTTTTTTTGTAAACTGCTTACTCCAGTATTGTGTAATTGCTATTCATGTTGTATGTTTGGTCATCTAAGGCATTGTTTCTGTTCTTTGAATAGATGAGTTTTTAAATATGACAATAACAAATGATGTTTGTGACTCATAATTTCTGCATCCTGAAGCTTTCCTGACCTACTAACATTTTCTGAAATACCAAGAAAACATCCAAAGAAGAATTATTGCCACTATAGTGAAGTTATTTTCTGAATTATAAGAATATTATGAGGCAGAAGAACTAACAATTAAAGTCACTGTAAAAGATGCAATAAACCTACAAATCTCAGAGACATATGACAGATCAAGAAAAAGCAAAATATAAGTAGTCAAAGGTTTTTTTTTTTTTTTTCTAGACTAGAAAACTTTTTATACTTTCAGTTTGGTCACTAGATTAAAAAATAATAACCATTTTTCAGGATAAGTGAATTTTAACTAAATTTCCTTTCTTCTAACATGTTGGATGAATTCTTCTTCAGAAGATGGCAGGACTCCGTGACTCCTGAAAAATAAATAGTAAGGAAACAGAAAACATGATCATAATAATAATTATGACCTTATCAGATATGTTATTTTCCATCTGCTCTTCCTTTGACTTTTTACTGTTCTCTAACAACAAACAATGCAGGTATTTTTTGCTTCTCAAATATCAATCTACAGAAGGGAGTTCTGGACTGCAATGAGGATCTATGGGCAGGTGGTAGCAGAGGAACTTATTAGCAGCTGAAGCAAACAGTGTATTGTCGAATGGGTTCTTAACTCTTTAATAGCAAAGTTCCCACTTTGTAGATTCTGAATGTAGTACTGTCAAAAAGAAAACATATGCTTAAATTTAGATGAAACTACAGAATAGAAAAGAAGCTACGTTATGAAATATAATAAACAGAAGTGAATAATTTATATTCTAATTAACTAATTAATCATTCTGATTCTGCTGGTTTTCTCTATTAAATCAACTTAGTATCAATTATAATCCAGTCTAATTACTCCTCATGTATGTTGATAGTACTGAGCAGAGCCCTTGTTCTCCTTGAAACCATTTTTGCTTTTGTTTGTTTTGTTTTGTTTTGTTAGTCTATATATGTCTGGTTGAACCTTATAGAATTCAAATTATGAGCATTAACTTTTGGGTGTTTAGTAAGAGAACTAACTCTAGATTACATACCAGAACTTTCATTTCCCTTTTCCCTGGTATGCAGGTAGTTGTTCACTTTAAGATGAGGAAAATGAGTATTTCTGATTGTGGATATGAAGACAATATGAAGGATATGGAAATGCAATTCACATTATAATCTGACCACCAGGGTATGCTGCTGAAATATGACCAGAAAACCCTTGGATATGTTGCTCTAGAGCATTAACACGCAGCCACATTGCTAATGAGTTATTCTGTTGAGAAAAGCATGTGATGAATGTTAATACTGAAAATCTAACTCTCAAGTGTCCTTTGCTGTGAGGCATTTTTTATCGCTAGATTTCACCTATGCCTCTTACAATATTTAACATAATGTACAATAGTTAAATGTTTTAGGCCTGTTTTTTATTGGGGGCAAAGCAGCATAGCTTAGATGAAATGAGTTAGAGGCACAAATTTATAAAAGCTGAGCATTTGGCTTAGTGTAAACTCTGCTCAGATTGTTTGTGGAAATACAGGAGAATATGATAAGATCATACATGTTTTTTTTCTGAAAATTATTCTCTAATGGTAATGCAATGCCTACACTGTATTTATGGACAGCACCTGAAAAAAAGCCATTGTCCCATGCTAATTAGCGCAGACTGGTTTGTGTTCACACTGCTTGGCATTACCACTCTTGGAACAGACTTTGTGCATCCACACTGCAGAGCACCTAGGCCAGATCTTCTCTGGTCCCTGTCTGGCATTGTTGTGGTCTAGAGACATTATTATTTTGTTGTGGGTTTTTTTTCAGTTAATAGAAAAATGAGATGTCTGAGTTGTAGCCTACCAAATGCTTCTTTAGAGCATGAAGTCATACATCTGGCCTTGTTTGTGTTTGTTTCAGCTCAGTTACTTTCAGTGTCATATCTCTTCTCATCTATTTTTATGGAAAAATTGACTGAAACTGAGTGTCCACTTGTGGGCAACCTTGTGCAATTCAGATGTGGGCTTCTTAGATAAGGTATTACCACTGTCTGCTGGTAAAGTCCAAGTGCTGAACTGAAATTTAATTAAAACCTCAGATAACTTTTTGGCTTTGATAACTATGAACCTGACATTTTATTGAATATTTTTGGAATTTTAGGAAGACCAGATAACTACTTACTGTTTTTACTTACTTTTCTTTTGGTTTTCAAAAAGAGTTTCTGGCTGCTATTGCAGATGATCATTAAAGAGCACTGAATAACCTGGCTTCTCAAAGAGTAAAAATGGCTTTGAGAAGTGGAGAATAGTGCAGGGGCATGGCCAGGAACTGAACTAGTTCTTATAACTGGATCATATAAAATGTTTTTACCGATCTTTTTTGCCTGAATGCTTTTCTTACTGACATCACACTAGTACTTGAACACAAGTGGTATTTGCCACATGAGGCTGTGGGATGCAACAATAGGTGGCACTTGAAATGGAATCCACCTCTAGACTTCAAAAATATATGTAGTACACAGAACAGGGCTCGACTTTTTTCCTTTGTGGAACATAATGTACATTTACAGATCCAATTATATATTCTTTTGCAAAAAATATTAATGTTCAGAAAATCAGCTTGAAAAACTAATCTTTTATGATGTTTTGAATAATGTTTTGTATGATTTTATGGAATGTCAAATAAAAATATGACGGGGGATGTGGAGGGAGGCAACAGCTGAAAGATAGGCTAAGAAGACGGTATTATATTGTAACTTGGAATTATGTGTTTCCAGCCTCTCTAAAAAAAGACAGTATCTTATTTCTCTAAAATACTTTCAGTGAGTCCTTCATTTTATTTTCTTAAATTGGAATTAAAAAAAATACAAGATCACAATGGAATTCCAAGTATACTTTGTGCATTAGAAAACCTTAATCTCTACTCTCAAAATTCTTTGTGGCAGAAAAAATATCTACTTGCAAATGTTTGTTATTAACAAAGAATGAATTTATTCTTACACACTGTGCCAAGTCCTCCTGTCTCTTGCAGTGAAATGGATGCATGAATCAAAAGTATGAAAAACGTATCTTTGTCCATGAAGACTAGCTTTATAGGTATTTACTTTCAGGACAGAAGAGTCTGCCTTTTCTCAAATGCTATTATTTCCACTTTTGAGAAGTCTGACAAGATCTCAGAGGCTACATGGGGTATTCATAGATTTACGGCAACAGGGATTCTGTGGCTTTGGAAGGTAAAACACAATGAGGCCAAGGAAGAGAGATGCAGTTTCCCCAGTAAATTTTCCCTTGCGTTCCCTGACTGCATTCAGAAAATGTATTTTGTGGGCAGGAGATTTGTCTGAATAACTTCAATCCTTCAAATACACAAGAACTTTGCTTTTTGAAAGAAAATAAAAATAGATGAGAATTTAATGCATATTGATACCTATATTTAAGTAATTCAGTTACCCCTGCCCACCCAGAAAACATGGAAGTGCAATGAGATCCCTCCAAAAGCTGCTCTGTGAAAATAGCAAGTCCATGTCATTTTATCAATATTCACAGATTTAATAGAGGACAAAAGTTAATGTTACTAACAGTGGATTATATGAAATTGCAGATGTAATTTGCTGTTGTTATTTTTTTCTAAATTAATCTCTCCATATCCTTTCTTGATTTCTTCAGTTGCCCGAGTGCTAGTCGCATAGAAACACAGACTGATTGAAGTGGGAAGGGACCTCTGGAGATCGTCTGGCCCGACCCCCCTGCTCAGAGCAGGGCCAACTACAGCAGGTTACTCAGGGTTTTGAATATCTCCAAGGCTGGAGACCCCACATCTCCTATGGGCAACCTGCTCCAATGCTTGACCACCCTCACAATGAAGAGGTGTTTCCTTATATTGAGCTGGAATTTCCCATATTTCCATTTGTACCCATTGTTTCTCATCCTGTCACTGGGCACCACTGAGAAGAGCCTGGCTCCATCTTCTTTGCACCCTCCTCAGATATTTATAAGCACTGATAAGATCCCCCCTCAGCCTTCTCTTCTCCAGGCTGAACAGTCCTAGCTCTCTTAGCCTCTCCTCATCTGACAGACACTCCAATCTCGTAATCCTTTGCTAGCTATCTAATGACACATCTAAACAATCACTAAGTCTGGAACTAATATGACAGAAATAAGACAATCTATTGATGCAGCCCTTTGGAGAACTAAAATAATGGAAAATGTTATTCTGCTAGTGATTGTTGAAAACACTGCTGAAACATTTGCAAACTAAAGAATATGAATAATATGAATTAAACAACTCATTCCAAAGCAAATGAGATTATTACCACATATCTCAAAAATATAAATTCATTAACTCTATGACATGGTTAAAAGAAATGAGTTAGCATTTACCCCCCCTCAAATTTAGTTATCTGCATGAATGCAAATTCAGTAATATAGCTTGTACATAGACTGTTTTTTTTCTAGTTTGCTGATGTTAAGTAACAATGCTTCCAAAGAAAAGAGAAAATAAAAACAAAAGAATGAGTTCTCCTCCTAAGACCAGAGAGAATTATCATTTGGAAGGTATTATTTACTCTGTGTCAATAGCTTGAGACAGGATAACTGTTTGCAGATTATCCATGCTAATCTGTGTATTTTGAAAAACATTTAGCAAATTATAGAAATTGCCTATCACTTATTTTTATCTTAAGAATTAGGAAGATGCTATAACAGCTAATGAAATCTTCATTGAGACTTTTTTTTTTTTTTGTGAAGTTCTTTTAGTCCTACTGGACATTCTGATGGAGATATAGAACAGCAACAAGCACTTTTCCTACCAACTTTTTTATTTTTAGTAGAATCATTCCTCTCTTTTCTGTTTTATAGACAAAGTACAAAATAATAACCAAAACAGTACTGCTGAACTCAATTATTTCTCTATACTTTATTTCCCAGATCTCTTACATTTTTGCTGCTCTCCTCTAGACTTTTCACAATTTCTCTAGACCTTTCTTCAAGTAGCTGCTGCAACCCTGCTGAGTTTATGCCTGATCAGAGCAGAACAAAGACTTCTCCCTGCCTGCTATTCGTTACACCCACAGATTATTTCCTGCAATGCTGCTGCCTCCCTGTTTGTGCTTTGGTTTTCACCTCCTACCTCCCATAGACTACTGTGTGCTCTGTTGAATATCATTGCATTGATTACTGTACTATGGATCAAGATCACTTTGAATTCTGATTCTGTCCTTCTAATCTGGGCTGCAGATATTCTATTCCATCATCCAAGTTGTTAATAATATACTAAATAGAACTGGTCTAAGGCAAGACTGATGTAAGATTATGGAAATGCTTATGCTCTATATGCTTATGGAAAGTTCTCGGGCTAAAATATTGAAGGTCAGTTGAGGTTCCTCCTCCTGGTAAGTAAACTGGATAATATTTTGAAACAGAACTTCCAAATATATTTAGTTTGGCCTTGTTTATAATGAAGAGCCAAAGCCTTATATTGAAGTCAATATTGGCCTTTTCTGCTTTGTAATGCAATTAAAAAAAATAAGATGGAAAACTTTCATCTCAGACGAACTTAATTTTAGGATGTATCATCCATGCATTTGTGATGTATACTTAAGGTATACATTCAAAGGCATGATAGTTGTTGCAAAGGGATTAATTACAATAGCTAATAACCATTTGATTTATCATTGTATTTACCCATGAGCAGTATCGGAATAAATATGAAAATGAAAGTTCTATTTATGGTCAGTGTGTGTAGTAATCAGTATGTAAGGGGCTGTATATGTACTGTCTGAATTCCTTCACTGAAATTATTGAGTAAGAAGCATACTTCTATTCTACTGCATCCAGAAATACCATTTTCCAGCTGAACAGCTTGGGAAACAGATTGCTTATATCAACATCCTATTTATAGTAAAATGCCTGGTGCAGGATTTGTATCTGACTTAACATATAGCCTTCTAGGACTTTTTTTCTCCACATTGGTCTTAGTGGGCCACACTTTAAACAAATTACTTCATTTTTTAAAATTTTGCTTTTAATGAGATTTTATAAACACATGTATTCTTCTAAATATGTGGAGCAATGGTAATGAAAGAGCAAATCAGTTTATGGGTTTTCTTACGCATTTGAGACATGAAATGCCAAAGGTGATAGTACGCTTGGAAAATGTCTACAGATGTCACCACTGAAAAAGCGCAACAATTCCTGCTTCAGTTTCTTATCACAGATTAATTACTGAGTCTGTCCTATTAATGTTGACTACTTCTTCAGCATTAACTTTTTTTTAACTGAGTTTCAAATACTCCGCAGATTTTCCTGGTATGTCATAGTAGGTATTTATCTATCCAACAGAAACGAAGTATTTTCAGCATTTTAGCATTTGTACAAAAAGTTTTAGTAACACAGGAATAAGAAATCAATTTGATGTTTCATTACTTCCTGTGGTCAGGTTGCACAAAATCATTGTGTAAATATACAGAAACTGCTGGTAGTAAAATCTGATGAGTCTGATGAGAAGTAGACTCAACTTGTTACTGAAAGTAGAAAAATCTATGCTCTTCTGCTGTATGTTACCTCTTAGGAGGCCTTCTATGAAATTTAGACAACTACTTCCACCCTCCTCTGTGAGTTTTCTGTTTTTCTGTGAGGATTTTTTTTAAATCTTGGATTACCATAGGATTTTAGGTGTCCAAATCAATGACAGATAGGTATCAGAAGGCTTGCAAAGGTCTGGCTCTAAACTCTTTGAAGTAGAAAGCCTCTATTCAACAGCAGAAAACACAAATCATTTTAGTGACTACTGCCTCTGAGCTTCTTCCAGAGGAGAGAGCATTAACATTGTAAAGTCACAAATCAAAATTTCAGTTGTTGATAATACAAAATATGGCTTCTTTGCACCAGTAACCAGTGTCATAGTTACTGGCAGGGGCTGAAGATATAGAGAAGTTTTTGGTGGGTACTCTGATCATCACATTAGGATTACAACCATATTAGGAAAAGAAAATAAATGGCTTTATCAATGACTCAAGTAGGTACTTCACACTGAAGAGGTTGCTGTCAGGTGATGGTAATGAGATGTCTGCTTGTCTGAGCAGGCGAATGGTCCAAAGAGATAAACACAAGGGTGCAAAGTACACAGATGATGAGTCTAAGAGTACGCATGAATTGCCCACAAAAAATAGTGAGGCCTTGAAGTATATTACTTCATAGACTGGTGAATTTATTTTCACAATTTCCAAGAGAGGCAAGTAGTTGGTATTATGACCATTTCTGCAAATGGTAAACCAAGAAGAGATGAAAAGCAAAAGTATCCATTAACTTTGGCAGTCTAATTTGAATTATCTGAAAACTTGTTTACAAAGTTCTTAGCAATTTATATCATTTTTCTTCTCAGTGCACGAAGAACATGTACTTCAGGGCCTCAGGTTCAGCATCCACAATATACAGAAGCATAGAATACCAGGCACAGAGGAAAAGTCTGATTTTAGGTTATTTTCTCAGTAACACACAGCAGTTCTGTGCCAGATCTGGAGAAAAAAAGCATACAATTCTCCAGGGCAGTACTTAACTTACTAAGGTTCAAGACCATTGTTTCATTTCTTGTAATCCCTGCTTCAATCCATACACTTTTACCACCTTCGGTGACAAATTATTCAACCCCAAAGCACAGTCCAATCAGTGAGCTGAATGAAGAATCAGTCATGGCTTGTGGAAAATTAGTATGTGAGCACATAGAGGCTGGAGGAGGAATAGACACAGGGCACAATTTTCATTGCACAGGCAATGCATTGGGCATACGTTTCTAATACTCAATTCATTTAAATAGGTGCTTGTTTAAAATCTCTTCTGGCTGGAATAAAGGAACATGCCTATCCTTTGGCTTTGATTGTTATGTTCAGGAGCTCTCAAATTCAAGTTCTCATCTCTTCATAGTCTCTCTAGCACACATGCAGCCAAACACAATTTTCTTTGTTGAAAGCTGTTAAAAAAAAGAAAAGGTTATTGCCATTTTTTAACATGTTTTCTAATAGAGTAATTCTGCTGCTAGGCAATACTTTAAATCAACCCTTCCAAACTTCTTGTATAGTAAAAAAAGGATGACTCATACCAAACCTCCAGTTGTCTAAGGATGTTGCTGATGTACTCTCCATAAACCTTGTATTCCTTTCAATGATTTGATGGAGTATGTCTAAAATGACAGCAGCACAGCAGATGCTTTTGAGCACCATCAGTGATGCAATTAAATCACATTAATTGGTTGAATGTTAATTTTTAGTTGCCTAGTATCTCAAGATAATGGTAGACTAGCCCAATCTGCAGTGTTAACTGTAAAAATATATAAGGAATTTGTATTTTTCCTGCCATTTTTGGATAGGGCAATATTTTGGCACACAATAACCAAATCTTCCTACTGATTTCAAAGGATATTAGATTGAGCCATATTTTCTCAGAAGAAATATGTTAATTTTTCATTATGAAAAATTTCCCCTCTCATGATTTGTTTGTTTTGAAGAAAAAAATCCATCTACATGTTTTCCCCCTTTTGGAAATCAGAAGTTTGGAAATTGAGTAATAAAGTATTTTAACCTGGAGTGTACTTACATACACACTCACTATCTTTGTTCTACATTTCTCTGTGATTGGATTTCATCTGAATATTTTTGTCCAAATGAAAATTCAGTTTCACTGTATTTGATGGGTGTCACAACGCATTATCAATTTAGTGACTGTTTCATTTTTAAAGTATTTATTTTTTTCCAGGAACATAAACAGAGAGAAAGAGAATGAAGCTTGGTAATATGTCCTGAACTGCAAAAGGCTGAAGGTCTGTCTGTGAAATATACTGAATAGATTATTTTTCTCAATTTTTGCTTTTTGGCCATTTATTAAATATCTACTTATCACAATTATTATCATAACGAAATGAATGATTGTTTTACAGGTGTACAAGTTGCAGAGAGTCACTGAGAGCACATTGAAATTAACAGAAACAATTCCATCAAAATTTTCATTTCCTTCATGAAAGAGATGTTCTCTTATTGGTCTTCACATCATATCACAGGCTGGATCATAAAAAACAGCTCCTGAAACATGTATCCCAGAATGTTTATGGAAAATTTTGGTATTGCAGGTACTAATTGCAAGAGGATATCCAAGCCCTTGCTTTAATTCAATACATAGAGGTCAAGCTTTTCCGCTTTCTCTTCATCCGTATTTAATAATCTTAAGAAAGTCTTCCTTGGCTTCAGCAGATGAATTTTGCCCACCAAGTTAACATGAGAAGATGTTAGCATACCCCGCACAGAATGATAATGGATAGCACTTACTGTCAGCCTTTTTACATTTCTTTGCTATTTGGAGTGTCTGATGAACCCACAAATGCACTAGCACTTAGAGGAGATACTGCAATTCTATTTTAATTAAACTACCATTCTAAAAGTATTTTGCAGTTCATATGATGACCCTGTGCTCTCTCTTACACTATAAGGAGACTTGTGTCTTCATTTCCCTATTTCCTTGCTTTCGCAGGTTTAAATTAGCTCCATAGTTTTACGTCTATGTTTTCTCCATTTTTCTGAGAGTTTCCTTAATTATGTGAGAAAGGACCGACCTCTTGCTGTTCTGCATACATCCAATCCACCAAGAGCAGGAGGAAATCTGCCCATGGTAAACATTCACTTCATGCTGGTTTGCATCCTCATTTCAACTGGGAAAGATACTACATAAGCAAACAGCTGTTTTTTTAAGTGGAAAATAAGTGCAGAGCATTCACTTTACATACACATTGTGTCATCGGGTCCTCTTATACCATATTATAGAACTTAGAGTCATATACAGTGCCTATTTTCTATTCTAGTCAATTTTTTTTGAAATCCAGTTACTCTTTCTTTGCATTTTTTAAATTAAAAACAGCGAAAATTGCCATATTTCTCCCTCTGAGATTTGTTGAAGTCTGTTTCATGTGCAATTATATCTGTCAGTGTATTTTTGAAACCCAAGAAAAAATACTTTATAAAAGCCATCAGAAGCTGATGAGTAACAATATTACAGCTCAGAATAAATCTACCGGAGTAGTATATACTACTGGTGACAAACTTAAAATTTTGTGTCCCATCCCGTAGCTTGGTAGGGTGGGAATTTGTGACAGGTATCATGATACATAATTGTCTTTCACTAGTATTCCTATGGTTTACTGACATTTAGCTCAGCTTATGTCATTACATCATACTAAATAAAATAGCTGCTCCATTTGTAATTAACTTCAGGACTCTGAACATAAACATAAACAGCATACATAACAGCATCTTACATAAACAGCAGAATGGAAATGACTGGTGAGAGACAAGACTTGTTTTGCGACCAAGTTCTGGCTCTCGGTTGCACTCCAGCTGTCTCACTCTGTGTGAATAGGGCTATGGGAGCAGTGTCAAGATATTTAGGAAAATCCATCTGAGCTTTGATGGACTACTTGGCTTAATTGCAGCTGCTGCAGAACACAGTAGGGACTGGAAAGAGTTCAGGGATCAGTTTTTGTTTTTCTATTTTCTGCTGTTTAGAGAATATTTTGGAAATAGTTTTGGAACCTTCTCTTAAAAAGAGAAAAAATATATAAGTAAGAAATATCATTAAATATCGCACATACCGTGGAAAGACATAAATGGAAATTGTCTGTTAACTCCTAAAAGGTTTATGGCCAGAAGTGTATCCTGGAAACTGGTATGGATTTTTCTAAAATGTATGAGCACCTTCTGCTCTAGGGCTTTTTTGAACATAACAGATCAGACAAAGCATCTACAGAAGGACTTAAAGGCTGTTCTCAACTTTCTCAGCATTCTGCAAATGAATAACTACTTGAACAAACAAACAAAAAATTAAAATGCCATTTAAAATGCCAGGTGAGTAAGACATATTTCATGCACTTACTACCATGGAAATATTTTCTAAAACAGAGTGAAACTTTTAAAAATTGATTTATATTTGTACTTTTGTTGTCTTCATATTGATCTCAGTGAGAAGTTTTGAATGCTCAGCAGGCATGTAACTCTGAATTTAGTGGTCTGACTTTGAGTGCAAATGCGACATTTTTGTCCTTCATTTTTATCTCAGATTTTGCTCCACTTTTGACTCCAATTTTAACACCTCTGTCCCTTTCTTTCATCCATGCATGATCAGTAACAGCTTTCAAGCCCCCAGCTTTAATGAAGAACTTTTAAGAGCTGGTACAGTATATGATATTCATAAATATTTCTTCATCTTGCTCCATTTTTCACTCATAATACATAGCATGAGAATACAAAATCTACAAGGTAGGAAGAGTCAATAATATCTAGCTGCAAAAGTGACTCTTGTTTGACAATTTTCCTGAAGACTGGAGGGATATATAAATATACAGCAGACAAATGGGATCCACAGGGACCCCTTTAAAGTCTTTATGAATATTTGAAAGGGCATCTGGATCCATGGCTACACAGGGCAATCAATTGCTATGAATTTTTATTTCTCCAGGCACTCAAAGGGAATGGCATGACAGGTATGTATTATCAGCAAGCTTCATTTAAAGAAACATGGGGCTTATTTTGATAGGACCAGGGGAGACACAAAAAGTCACCCGTAAGTAACCTCATTTAAATTGAGGCTGGCAAAGCTGCTTATATAATTACTGCAATTATTGTAAAACTGAATGCTTCCTATTATTTTAGATGCTGTATAGTCTTTTTTGAATTCCAGCAGTGCTCTTTCGGAAATTTGAAAAGCAGTCTCTGGAGCCTGCAGAAATGAATAATGAAAAGAAACCTTTTTACGAGAATTGAAGATCAAATTAGAAATTGGGATTTTGAAGGTGTCCTTCCTTCCTTCTGTAGAGACTACTTTTCAAAGCCTTCTGAGGGAGAAGAGTTCAGGCTTTTAAGCTTATCTTGACATTCTCCAAGTATTTTAAAATTAGATATTTTGTCAGAGGCAATTTAAAATGTCATTGTGTCACTAGAAATCCCATTGTCATTGTATTGCCATTCATTTATGCATCTCATTTATGGTATACATATGATAAGCCAAAACACATAAACATTAACTCACTTAGACTTGTAATAAACCTACAAAAGGAGGTAATGTTGTATCCATTTAAACTAAACAATAGCCCGAGATACTTTCTATCTGGTCTGATCTTTTTTTAGAAGCTTGCTCAGGCTCAAAATGCCGTTCTTAACAAAACCTGTGTTCAAATGGTGTAGAAGGAACTACAACTAGGAGACGGAAAAGGAAGTATATATACTACAGCAACATGGTTTAGTCTCTATACGGTAGAAAATTGTGGAACACCTATGTGGGTACCAAACAACATATATCGCCATAAATGTGTATATGTGTAGTTTGGAATCTTAGATTGACTCTCACAAGTATAGCTATTGAATGAGCCATGGCATTACTGCTGCCAGAAATGATGTGTGGGACACACAGATTAAGGACTTGATGCAGAAGGTGCCACAGTTATTTTGAGAGTTATTCTAAGACATTTGCTCCTTAGTTCTGCCTGTTAGCTCAAATTTTTTAGGAAGAGTATAATTCAAAACATATGGCTAGTGTATAAGTTGCCAACGGTATAAAATGGTGGTTAGTTTAAGAAGCTAATAGGCAGGGATTACGTATCTGTTAAAATGTTTGCTTGGTGATTATTCAGGGTTCAGAGGCCATAATCCCTTGTATCTGAAAACCATAGAGTTTTCCTGGTCTTAGAGAGAACTGTGTTTTCTTCACAGTATTTCTTATACAGACATAACTGGACATAAGAGATAGAGAATTCATTATAAGCCCACAGAATCTCTCAAGGCTCATCTGTCACACCTTAGTTCCCCATCTGCTTGCCCAAGTCAATTCCAGAAGCACTCTCTATAAAAATAATAATTGTAAAAAAACCCTGAAGTTAAAAATTTGAAACATACAAATTGGAAATTTTGATTTAAGTGGAGAAGAAGATTTAGCTTGATAGTTATAGTTTCTGAGTAGTGTACACTGAGGTGCCACTTCAGGCTATTTTCAGTCTACAGCCATCCATTAAGAGATTTCCAACTTCTGTACACATGAAAACCTAGTCCAATGCTCAAATATGATGGGCTCAGAGGTCCTCCTGTTTAAATAACAATTGAACTAAAGAAAAAAGAAAGCAACAACCAAGATAACATTTAAAAACTTTTTTAAAATTTATTTTAATTAAATCATGTGTAAATCATGTATCAGGTTTTTCGCTTCACATTTTTACTAAAAAAGGATTAAAATACTGAATACAAACCCTCTTGTATTTATGTAACACAAATATTCTTCAGATAAATGCTACAGATTTATTGTTTTGTGGATCTAGAATGTGAAGTTTCAACGGCTAATGTGCATACAGTTTGTTACTAGTGTCCCACTGACTTTAATGTTTCTTCTTTAGAGTAGATGACTATACAGATGACCAGAATACTCAGAATAGCTTGTATACACCCCTTATTCTCACACCTCACTTTAGCTATGCAAATTTCCTTTTGAGGAAATGACATGAGTAAAATTATGAATGTGTAATTATCTATCTGCAAGTTTTTGTAAGGGTCAGTTATTAAGCCATGTCAATCTGCTGAAGCCACTGAACTCCAGCATACAGGATCAGGCTTACTTCTAGTGCCACAAGTTCTTCCTCAAGAATAGCAGGTTTCTTCCAGAATTTCTTGCATCAACTTTATAAATCACTTTGCAGTCTACAAAACATTTACTAGGTCATATTAGTTCCTTTTCTTTTTTAAACTATGTTGAAAAACAGTTCTGTCTAAATGGCCCCAATCTTGAACAATAATCATAGATCAGACTGTTTCACTAGGTTTGAATGTAGTAAATTTAATTTTTCCCATCTCAGGATAGAAGACACAAGATACTCCTTATGCTTGCCTGCAGTTTTTAAATGAGGCAAAAAGCCTCCAAAAAGCAAGACTCCTTCAAGATTTTTACTGAGAACATTTGGAATGGAGGTTGGGATAAAAGCCTCTGCTAGCATCCTATCTATATAGGATGCTGAGATGTTTCCCTTCATCACCATAGACTTGAGCCTCCAGCACGACAAAGAAGGTGACCAGAGGTTTCCTAAGTCCAGGTAGCACCTCATCTCTTAGCTCACTTTTATTTTCACTTGTGGCATGGGATATAGTATTTTAAATATTTAATGCTTAATTGTATAAGAACAAGTCTGTGGTAGAGAGAGTCTTTTTGTGAGAAGATTTCCTGCTCCCATTCAAAAATCATATTTCAGCGTCAGAAATGGGAGTCTACTCACACAGAACACAAGGGCCTGATTTTCAGAAAAGCTTAACAATAAACTGTAGATTTTGAAGTCACGTGAAAACACTGAAAAAAAAATCATTGTTATTAGTGCCTGAATTCAGGTATCTCCATCTGAATAATATGGCCTCCAGCCATATGTTTGAAGCTTGTTATTTGTCTTCCTTTTGCCTGCACTTGTTGAAAACCAAAATATGTGTAAAACGATGGAAATATTTCCATTTGTTACCCACCTCCCTTCTTTTGCTGGTTCATTAAACATTGATCCAGTACATATTTTTTGCAATGTAAATTGCTTTCACTTCAGTGAATTCTGTTGTCTATAAAAAAATATTGTGATAGCAGTTCAGAGAGTGCAAAGAAATCACACTGAATTTTGTTCAGATTCTTTTCCAGTATTTCTTTAATTTTGATAGGTGGTTTTGTACATGACTAACCATTTTTTTTTCTTGCTGAAAGCAGCTGAAGAGTGCTATAAATGCTCTGATCTAAGTTCCCAAGGAAGTATGACACATTAAATCAGAGCTGGGAATGCTTTAATCACCTTTATTTTCATTATAGGCCAACACAGTAATTTAGATGGGAACCCAACTACTAATTTTTCTCTTTGAATTCCTCTATACTCTTCTTCTCTCTGTGCAGTTGGCAACTTTCTGTCTCTTTCACTCTGTCATTTTCAGATCCTTGCTTTCTGCTTCTTATTTTATATTTAATCTATCATTAAACACATGTTTAACATCACCCCATAATAACCCTTCGTTTTCAGTGACATTGAAAATTCTTGTCAAGGACTTACATTCCCATACGTATATAATCAGTCTCTATGGGCAAAACTTGACTCTGTGGTTTCAATGAAGTCTTGTGCTAAAGAGCTGACTAATGAATTGTGTTTATTTTAGTGACTAAAATTTGTGCATATTGAGCTCTATCTGTATCTAGGACTCAGGCTTTAGGACAATATTTACAGACACAGTTCACGGAAAGAGAAGAAGAGTTTTAAGATAATTGATATTAACAGAGCTAGTGAAAAAACAGTGCTAAAATGTACAACTATTTCACTGGAGAAAAAGATGGTCGTATTTCTCACCACTTCTAGTACAGTATTGAAACGGAGCAAGGCTACAAACTGACTACAGACTGAAAGCAGGCATAGCAAGAGTTTTCCCTCACAGACCTGACTGCAGGCTGGAGACTCCGCTCTCACTGTTATTGCTGTAGTCCTTTTGTCCACCCTACCTTCATGTCAGATGTGACTGATTTGATTCCCTCTCGGTATTCTCAGAACTTAGGCTCTCTATCGATCCCTTCATTGTTCAACCTTTTCTCATAGAAATTTCCTTAATGCTCTCTTCAAAGTGAGAACAGTCACACTGAGGATACCGCTTTATTCTGAAGAATTTGGAGTGAAGGCACCTTATGGTAAAATATACTTGCATATAGATTTTTTCCAATAGAATGCCCCATTTGCTGAAAATATTACAGGACAATATACTAACAGGCATTCTGAATAGTGACTTCTCCACTGCAAAACTCAGATGTATTAATACTTTAGAGACCACTAAAGGACATATCTAATGAACATGGTAAAATTCTGCTTATGGGATTATCATCATACTTCTTCTTTACTTATGTAAGCAAGATAAAGGAGCTCTGCTTATATAATAAGAACTTCAATAAATAGGTTCCACCTGTCCTAGCAATTAGCATTCCAGAAGAAACTAGTGTAGGAGCGATGAATGAGTTCAGGAGCTCAAAGCCAAGCTGATAGATTTAAATAGATTTGCAGCCCATAAAAAAGGGAAAAGAATAAATTCGGACTTATTTTAGGGAGAAATTCCTCAAAAATGGGTAGAAACATAGCATGCTTTTTAATTGTGTAGGTGGGCTGTTTATTAAACACAGGGATTGGTAACACTCCATGCCTTGCTGGGATACACAGCGTTTTTCTTTTGTTTTTCCTTTACTCCTCAGGTGGGCATGTCCTTTCTTTTAGTTAAACCGAGAGCAAAGAAATGTTGTACCAACGTGACTGTGATACTAAATAGTCCTGTCTGGCAGGAAACTAAACAGACTTAAATGTCTGTGCTTGTTTTCAGTCTGGATTTCTTTTCCACATTTGAGCATTCCTTAGAAATAATTCAGCCTTTCAAGGCCTTG
This sequence comes from Dromaius novaehollandiae, assembly GCF_036370855.1. Lineage (NCBI taxonomy): Eukaryota > Metazoa > Chordata > Aves > Casuariiformes > Dromaiidae > Dromaius > Dromaius novaehollandiae. The sequence continues at coordinate 110,457,731 of NC_088099.1, forward strand.
AAAAACCCCCTCCTGAAAGTGATCCTTTTTTCCACAACAGTTTCTTTCTTAGGCTTCAAGATGGTGTACTGCTTCCTCTTTACCTTTCTTTGTCCTCTTTCTCTTTAAAATAATAAATGAGATGCCTCCTCTTCTACAGCTCTACTCTCCTTCTGCAGGTGGTCCTCAGATTATCCCTGTCAACAGTCCAAAGTCTGTGCTGTAGGTGATCTGACTCTTAGGAATCGCCTTGCAGTACACTGGGGGGAAAAGAAAAAAAACTGGTTTGCTCTGCATGATAGCCATCTTTTTATCTGTGCCTGCTCTGTTACAATGGACAAGCAATGAAGCTGAGCAATCTTCTGCCGTTAGCTCTGTGCTTAGTGCAATATTTTCCCTGTCATTCCTTCCTGATTTTTGTCTTAAATGAGAAGCAAGAGACAGCGGAGAAGAAATATGCAAAGAGCTACTCTTGCCCGGTACCAATAGGCAGCCAGAATCTCAGTGCCAAACCTCATTTGTAAGCTGTGTGTAGACAAATTCTCCAAATCAGAAGTGTGTACATGTGTGTGTACATATATATAAAAGAAGAGGATGGTGGGAACGAAGAGCAAGAGACAAAGGAAAACCAATAATGATAATATCACCATTAATCTATTTCACTTTATATATCCCACTAACAGCAGCCAAGTCACTACAGTCCAAGGTAAAATATTACCCAAATCAGTGAAGTTTTGGATAATCCTTCCTCATACTATGCTTCTTTTTCCTGATCCACAAAGAAATACTATATCTCGGTGTTTTTATTACACTTGTAATGGTATTGAAGTTACTGTTTGTTTATAATTAGTCTATAATAAACATGTAATCTAAGAGGAAATAACCAGCTCTGTTACAAACCATTAATTTTCATGGACCAAAGTTGACACTATACAGATATAATTTGCAAGTCAAATGCAAGCTTTTTTTTCTCCACCCCCTTGCCCTGGTTCTGTCTTATTTACAAGTGTCTTGGTTGAATTAATAAATAAACAATAGCTGAAATCTTTCATTTTAATTAGCATAAAGTGGCATTTGTATAGCAATATTTAGCGAAGAGATCTGAGGTGCTGTCAGATGGAGGATTAACACTGAAACAAAGATCTGAATAAATACATGGTATTTCAAACTAAATTCACTAAACACACATGGGATCACATTTTTAGATAAGGCCCTTGCATTTAATATGAGATAGTACAACCCTGCTGTTTGGACTGTGATAAATTGCTCAGTGTGTGTCTGCTGGGACATAAGACGACAAGATATTATTCTTAACCCCAGAACTGTCAAGCCTGATTATTTTCTAAGAAGCTTGACAGCTTTGGGAGTGATAAAAGGAAATGTGTGTAGAGAGGAGGGAAAGAAAAAGGAGAATAGGGGAACGTTCTGCAGGTGCTTTTCATATTCCTACTGGAAGTAATGTAGAGCATGTGAAACTACTTTTTTTTTTTTTTTTTTTTTGTAAATGGAAAATAAATCTAAGAAAATGGCATTGGCCACAGAAAGTCATGGCGTTTGCCATTAATGTCATACGTCTGCAAAAGTGAGTCATCAAGAGGGCTCATTCACAGCAGAGGTAATGCAAGAAGCATACACACCTGTACAGGCTGCAAGCTCCTTGGACCTGACGGGATACGGGGTCCCTGGTGCCTGCTGGTCCTGGTAGCAGAGCACCTCGGGGTGCCAGGGGAGTGGAGGTGGCTTGTGGAGGACTGGCTTGAGGGGAGAGGTCATGTGAAGATTGAACAACTAAAGGAAGCAGAACTAAGTGCATATCGCACACAGTTGATGTGAGCCAAGTCCCGTATGAGAGTAAAAACAGCTAGAGCCAAGGACACATTGTCCTTGGCTCCAAGGTGTTATCAATGATTAGTCCTGGGAACTTGCGGGTGATGTAATGCAGAAGTTGCTGGGTAAACCAAATTGCTGTTACCAATAAGGAGCTCAGCTTTTGCAATATGTATGAGCCTGATTAGTCCTATACTATATAAAGAAAGACCACACCTAATAAAGTTGAAGTACACTGATCACTCATATTGAGCGTCTGGGTCTTCCCTCTGTCGGCTCCTCCCGTGCAAGTTTCCAACAAATGGCGCCCGAACAGGGACCCTGCCGGTCAGGGACTCGGTGATTAAAAACTCAGGAGTTGACAGAGTGCTAGAGACAGCTGGTCCTGCTGTGCTAAAGGCGACGAGACACAAAAGGGGGTCTACGTGCCAGAGTTACAGAGGAGGTGGAGAGGACACAAACAAAGGGGGTCCGTGCCCAGGACGAGACGGGGTCCTGCCAGAAAGTCTCACCGCAGGTCTTGCAAAGGTTGCAACGGTAAGTGAGTAACCACGGCACGACAAGCGGCTTATTATTTATTAAGATGCTTTTTAGAAAAGCGAGGTACTCAAGGAATAGAATGTTATAAGGAACTCCCAGGGCTATTAGCTTACGGAGTGGCTAAGGGGTGTTTTGTTAACCCAGATACCATGTTCGAACAAACTGAATGGAAAAAATTTGGGGACAAGTTGTTTGATGAAGTAATAAGTGACAACAAGACAGTAAAAAAGCTGATGAAGCCGTGGAGGGCAGTTACTAATGCTCTCGCACCTCGAAAAAAAAAAAAAAAAAAAAAAAAGTAAAAAAAAGGAAAAAAAAAAGTAAAAAAAAGGAAAAAAAAAAGAAAAAAAAAAGAAAAAAAAAAAAAAAGAAAAAAAGGTAGCTGCCGCCGCCGCGGAGCATTTGGGAAGCCCCGATGGGTTCAAGGAACCCCCGCATGCAGAGGTGTCCCCTGTGTCCCCATACCCATCACCCCCCTCCTTTACTATTGCCCAGGGAGGGTCTGGGAACACAGGCCTGCCAAAAGGAGCAACATTGACCATGCGGCAGATCCCCCCTCCTCCCTCAGTGCCCCCCCCTCCCCCCCTTCTCTCTCCCCCCCCTTCTCTCTCCCTCTCTCTCTCCCCCCCTCTCTCTCTCCCCCCCTCTCTCTCTCCCCCCCCCTCTCCCCCCTCTCTCCCCCCCCTCTCTCCCCCCCCTCTCTCTCCCCCCCCTCCCCCCCCTCTCTCCCCCCCCCCTTTTTCTCCTCTCCTCCTTCTCCTCTTCCTTTGGCCACAGTTATCTGAGGACACCCATCTCAGGCTATCAATGTGAAATAAGTTTTTCTCTATGATATTAATGGTCAGAAACCACTAATAAAAGCAGTTTGGAAAAAAAAAAAAAAAGAAAAAAAAAAAGAAAAAGAAAAAAAAAAGGTAAAAAAAAAAAAGAAAAGAAAAAGAAAAGAAAAGAAAAAAAAAAAAAAAAAAAAAGGGTATCCCATCTTATATGGGAATAAAGCAGGGCCGGGAAGAGCCTTTCGGCTTATTTATTGACAGAGTAGCCAATGCTATACAAGCAGCAGGGGTACCAGATTACCTGAAAGGGACTATCTTGAAACAATGTGCAATACAGAATAGTAACCCTTCAACACGTAGTATTTTAGCCACACTCCCGGGAACATGGACTATTGAGGAGGGGCTAGAAAGAATGGCGCAGGTACTTGTAGGACCGCAAGCTATGCTAGTAGAGGCGGTGAAACAATTAGGAGAGAGCATGAGAGAGCAAGCACAGGCGTTGCGGGATAATATGCAACAGAATCAAAGTCAGGTATTCGCTGCCCTTGCTCCTTTGCAAAATCCCGGCGGAAATATCCCCCCTAATCGACGATCGGCACACTGCTACCGATGCGGCGTTGTTGGTCATCTTCGCAGAGAATGCCAAGCTAGTAGAGTATGGTGTCCCAACTGCAAAAGCAGCAAACACGATGGAGCGGCTTGCTGGAAGGCTGGCTCGGGAAACGCCCAGAGAAGCGGGACGAGCCGCCCCGCGACGACACAAAAGGCGGCCTTCACCACAACAACTCAGCAACCCCCGCAGTTAACACAACCACCTCAGCCGGCGCCCAGCTCCACTCCGAACGCCATGAACCCCTTTGTCTTCGACCAGCCACCAGAGGGAGTCTCGGACTGGACTTGGCAACAGCGGTAGACGCCACCTTATTGGATACAAAGCCAACAAGAATCCGGACGAATGTCTATGGACCAGTAACTATTAATCATGAGCCGATAGGTGCCTTACTGATTGGAAGATCGTCCGCTACAATGAAAGGATTACAAGTTTTGACAGGACTGATCGACAAGGACTATTTCGGGGAAATACAAATTGTGGTTTCAGCAATGTTTCCACCTATGCACATACCACAAGGATCGAGAATAGCTCAACTTATTCCGCTTCCCCACCTGACTGAAGGGGTGGCACCAGCGAAAGAGCAACCACGAGGCTATGGTGCTTTTGGTTCCACTGGAAGTGCAGTATTACTGACTGTCGGAATGCATCAAAGGCCCCGACAAACCGTGACTGTAAAGTATAAAGAAGAATCTATACGCACTAATGCCTTATTGGACACTGGAGCGGATGTATCAATAATTAGCACTAAGATTTGGCCCCAGCATTGGCCAACCCGAGAGACCAGCTCCACGGTAGCTGGAGTAGGCGGGGTCACCCTCGCCCGAAAATCATCGACGCTACAATGGACTATAGGGAACAAGGTGGTTAATTGCTCCGTTTCCATTTTACCCCTACCTGAAGGAGTGCAAGCATTAATAGGGCGCGATATCCTTGCCCAGATGGGTATGGTGCTTACCTCGGAACACCCTTTATAGCACCGGCCATTGCCTGGACTTTCCCAATCCCACTCAGCTGGAGGACTGATCAGCCTGTGTGGGTAGAGCAATGGCCGCTTAAACGGGAAAGTCTCATTCAAGCACATGAACTAGTAAAGCAACAGTACAAACAAGGTCATCTAAGACTATCTACCAGCCCTTGGAATACCCCAATATTTGTGATCAAGAAAAAATCCGGCAAATACAGACTTTTACACGATCTACGTGCTGTAAACAGACAGATGCATGATATGGGTGCTTTACAACCGGGGTTACCCAACCCAGCAATGATCCCAGAAGGCTGGCACCTGCTAATCGTAGATTTAAAGGACTGTTTCTTTACTATAGCCCTCCATGAAGATGATAAACAGCGATTTGCATTTACACTCCCTGCTATCAATAGAGAGGGGCCAGACCAAAGATTTGAATGGACAGTACTACCGCAGGGTATGCGAAACTCACCAACCCTCTGTCAACTCTATGTCGATGCGGCACTTCAACCGTTACGTCAACAGTGGCCAGAGACCATAATATATCACTACATGGACGACATATTGTTGGCACAAAAAACCTCCTTTTTCTCCTGAACAAAAATTTGATCTAATCACACAATTAAAGAAAAAGGAACTTGTGGTGGCTCCGGAAAAGGTACAGGAATCCAGCCCCTGGCAGTATCTAGGTTGGCATATTTCGAATGCCACCATCAGACCACAGAAATTGACAATCAGGACTGACATAAGAACACTCAATGATGCTCAAAAACTATTAGGAGACCTCCAATGGATCCGTCCGGTTGTCGGCATTCCTAATGAACTCTTAAATCTGCTACGCCCCTTGCTGAAGGGAACAGACCCAGCGGCTGCCGTCACGCTCACAGAGGAACAGCAACGGGTACTCCAGGAAATTGCATCGCTAATTACTACGCGTGCTACGCACCGACGCCTGGAAAATCAGCCACTTGATCTTACTATTTTATGTGGCCCACAATACCTAATGGGAGCCATTACACAACACAAAATAGAAACGGGGAAAAAAGAGGGTTGGCGGAACCCATTGTACTAGAATGGATAGCACCACCGTTACAACCAAAACGAACTATTCAAGAAAAAATTTCAACGCTGGCCGAACTCATTAGGACACTCTTCGCCCCTGACTTACATGATCAGCGTTGGTCAAATCTGACTGCAGCAATCAAACATAGAAGAAGTGAGAATCGTCGAGGCAAACGTGAATTGAAAAAACTAGGTTCAGATTGTGTTGATGATGTAGAATTATGGGGGCCTGCGGAAAGGTTTTTCGCCGCAGCTTTAGCTCCTAACGTTGCAGTTGCGCATGCCATGTCTAATCTAAATAAACTTGCTTGTTGGGCTGTTAAACAATCAAATGTTACTACACAAATTCTCTCTGAAATGTCACAGGATATGGATAGCCTGAGACATGCAGTGTTGCAAAATAGAGCAGCTATAGACTTTCTGCTTTTGGCACAGGGACGCGGGTGTGAGGATTTTGAAGGAATGTGTTGTTTTAATCTTTCTGATCATGGACAGTCAATCCATGAGCAATTGAAATGGCTGAAGGACCACACCCAGAGAATCACCGTACAGTATAATTGGTTTGATGATCTGTTTAGAAAGATGTTTGGTAATGTGAGTACCTGGATTTTGAGCTTGATCAAAGAAGGGCTACGTATTCTATTCATAATTGTATTAATTTTAATTGCTGTAAGAGTGATTTTTGGCTGCTTAACACAAAAGCTTGAACAATTAACTAAAAAGATCTTTCTCGCACAAAATAAAAACGGGGGAATTGTGGAGGACTGGCTTGAGGGCAGAGGTCATGTGAAGATTGAACAACTAAAGGAAGCAGAACTAAGTGCATATCGCACACAGTTGATGTGAGCCAAGTCCCGTATGAGAGTAAAAACAGCTAGAGCCAAGGACACATTGTCCTTGGCTCCAAGGTGTTATCAATGATTAGTCCTGGGAACTTGCGGGTGATGTAATGCAGAAGTTGCTGGGTAAACCAAATTGCTGTTACCAATAAGGAGCTCAGCTTTTGCAATATGTATGAGCCTGATTAGTCCTATACTATATAAAGAAAGACCACACCTAATAAAGTTGAAGTACACTGATCACTCATATTGAGCGTCTGGGTCTTCCCTCCGTCGGCTCCTCCCGTGCAAGTTTCCAACAGTGGCTGACGCTGGGGCACCGGGCGGGCAGGAGAGAACAGCCCGGGTCAGGATCCGACGGTTATGGCAAGGCTCGACCTTGTGGGTCTGAAGCCTTGTCCCAGTGCCACATGTGACCAGAGCATGCAACGCCACGTGAATAGTCGGGATAGGCCAAACTCCGTTTTTTCTGGTCTCTGCTAGCAAGCTGGCTCAGCATTTTTTAATGTAATATTGAAGGATGTGTGTTTGAACCACTGACTTTTCTCCTGACACAAACTTGAAAATGCTGGCTCTTAAAACATGCACCATCCCTGAAAAGACAATGCCAGCCTTTTTCCTCTGGCTCTGCTTTCTAGTTTGTGTTTACACCAGGAAAGCCAGCTTTTCCATTGCTTCTTGCTTCTTGGTGATTTCTGTTGGCTGTTACAGTTGTCAGGAAAGTGAAAGATCACTGAGGAGATTTTGTGCTGTGTGCCAAAATATATGAGGAATTTAAGTTTACTATCAGCTGGGGCTGAATAGAGTTCAACAGAGCAGTGAGCAGCAAAAGGACCTTCAGAAGCCAGCAGAAAGATGGGGGAAAGGACCATTAACTAGGGTTTTATCAAGAAGGAAAGAGATTAGACTAAGTCTGAACATTGGGAAGAATCTTTGAATGTCATTACAGATTAGCAGAAAGGTAGTGAGGCACCTGTTGGATAGCTGTACCAAGTCTACTGTAATGTTGGGAGATAAGAAGCATCCAAGTCTGCATTTAATCCTGAAAAGCATTAGAGCTGGGCAAACATTTTTGCTAAATTTGTTTGCTTTTCAGAAACAACCCCCCTTTACCTATTCATTTCTTGACTCTTATCACGTTTACTTGTCACAACATAACAATGTTTTGGAAAAGAACTCTCTTGTCAAATAATTATACTGTAGACTAACCAAGCTTTCTCAAAATACTTAATTGGATTATAGTTGCTAGACATTGGAGAAAAGACTTCTCATCTCTAACGTAGCTAAGCAAACATTTCTTTTCTTTTTAATGAGCAAGAATCACAATACAATTAAGCTATATCATTCTCTTTCCTCTAGGGCTTCTAACAAAAAAGAGCAATCCAAACAGTACAGTAGAATAATATTAAAAATAAATGAAATATAAAACCGGCATGATCTGGAGAAAAACCTGTGGGAGAAAAGTAAAGATACGTTGGAAATGTTATGACTATCAATTGGTGAAGGGGGTCCCTGGTAACATCTGCTGTACTGCATCACTGCTCTGGTCTGGGAAAGGATGGCTGTACAAAAAGAGAAATCAAGTGTGAACAGGGACCTGTAAAAGAGAAAGGGAGTATGAAGATGTTGGGATACATACACAGTAATACACTAGGAAACATTGTTTTGAGTAGTAGTATTTCAGGTTATAACCAAAATTTTCATTTCATTTTTGAGATGGAAATAGATAATTTTTTTTGTTAATGTTTCCCACAAAGAGAAAGGTATAACACCTGTTCAGCCTCTGCTTCTCCTGATCTGGCCAGGCTGGTAAGGTGCCTTTGGCTTTGGATGGAGGAGAGATACTCAGCCTGAATAGATCATCCAGCTTTCCCTCCTATTCTCCTATGCAGAATGCATAACTTTACCAGATAATTTTGAGCTTCGCATTTCTGCTGCAGCAATAGGATATTTATGAGGAAGATGCAGTGTTCTGAATTAAAGAGTTCAAGCAACAAAGAATCCATTAGACACCTAAATAGGTTTCTCCATTGCAAAAATAAAACCCAGCAAAAAGCTGTGCTCTGTTTCACAGCTTTGAGGGATTCAGAAGTTTCATGGATGTCCAGTTTTATTTTTCCAGCCACTTGTTAAACCATGGTTCTGTGGTGCTTAAAGAAGACAAGTTAGGCACCTTGGAGAGTAGGTAATGGCTCTTACATTGTGTAAGGGTGAAGCGGGGGCACCACCTGGACTGCCAGCAGGGACGGATACACAAACACAAGGCATATGATGGTCGATATGGAGCATTTATTACCTCTGTGTCTGAACGGGGGCTCCCCGGCATTTTCCCTATCGAGGTAATAATGTAGTGGGGGATCCCTGGCACCGCTGAGCATCGTCCAGGGTGAGGAACACCGGCAGGGGAGGCACTAGATGAAGTTTTAATGTACCATACACATGCGCAGTAAGCATGTTGAGCTCATTGTTATTCTCAACTCAAGGCCCAGGTGCAGCGCCACCATGGTACAGGCTCAACTACGTGACTATGGGTCAACATGCCCTGCTGGTGCTCCTTTTCCCACAGAACGGTCTGGCTAGCTTCCATCACCTATCTCCTCAACATTCTTCCACACTTTCCCATACACATTGCTATTCCTTTCACTGAGCGAGAAGACTCAGAATATTACTTTTTTTCAACATTGCTTTAAACAGCTCTAGCACTGAAAAACTGTGAAGCAGAAAAATATAATTTGACATTGCACTAATTTTCACAGAGGAAAGGTACCTTTGAATTTTCTGATGAGAACCGATATAGATTTTACTTAGTTAAAGGCTCTTTGAAAACCACAAGTACTATAATTAGTATGATTTAAAAAAACCTCTTTAGCAATGTTCAGAACAAAGGAAAGTAAAGTTATACATACCTGCAGGCTAATTTAGGTGCAGAAAATAGGCATGATGATTAATACAGGAATTATTGTGAACCTTGGTGAACCTTAGCTTTATATGTGGAGTATTTCACAATGTGAGTGGGGCAAATATTTCTCTACCCTTTTTTTATTGTGTAGTTTTAAGGTCCCCGTAGTTGATGAGGTATTTCTCTTCCAGATTTCAGAAAGCAGAAGTGATTGAGAAGGTCTTGATGCTCTGCAAAACATTTCCACCTCATAATATTTGTGTCTTTCCAAATGCCATACATTCATGGTACCATACAGCAATCTAATCAGGAGAGGATGAGGGTTCTTGGGCGGTAGAGTCCACCAAGTGCACAGAATAAAGGGTAGGGATGAAAGGAGGACTACCATTCCCATGAGACTTTGCTGAAGTCTGGGCCGGCTGATTGTACAAAAATGAAATGTATCACTACTATTGAGAGATGGCATGCTTTGCTTCAAAACTCGGTTATTTTAATTTCCCCTTTTCATTGCAAAACAGGAATTTTAGTTCATGAAAACTATCTTCCTTTTTTTTTCAAAAAAAAAAAAAAAAGTGGCCAAACTGCTGCATTTATGCCTTAATGAGGCAACTGTTGAAAATGGGTGCCCTTACTGCAGGTTTCCACTTTATAGCTGGGATTCCTCCATGCTCTGGTAAGGATTGCAGTATAAATCCCAAGGAGACAGGAAGCAAATAGAAATCAGGATTGCTAGACTGGGGGTTGTGTGTGTAGGTCACACACTGTTAAAGAATAGCGAACTGAAACTATCTAGAGGTAGCTGCTTAGCAGAACTTATATAAAACTTGCTTAGCATGAGTAGCTAAATTTGCTGAAGCCTTAGGCCGCACTTAGATAAAATAATGAACTTCTACTTAGTCCAGTAAGAAAAGGGCCTCAGAGCTCGTTCAAGCTAGGAAGATAAGGAAGTTACAAGCAGTCTGCATTCCTGCGTCTCCCACTCAGAAAGGGAGGGTGTCAAGGCTTTGAAATAAGACCAGTGCAGGGCATTAGGACCTTGAGGGACAAAGCCTTAGCTCACTGCTGGGGCAGTGTTAATTGTTATGATTTAGAATCACCTCCTCCTCAGGACCTTGAGACACAACAGTAAGACCCCACAAAAACAGAGGTACAACCGTCAGCAGAGACTGCAGAAAACAAAAATAAGGAGAAAAACAGCTTACCTCAGAATGCTGATGAGACCCAATGAGGCACAGGAGACCCCAGACCAAAAAATTACTATTGGTCTAACTACCACGTGAGGGGTGGGAAATGTAAGTTGAAAACACTATAATTGCCCAGGATTTGTTTATGTTAGGGTCCCTCTTCGGAGGCACCCAGCTCGAGCTGTAATTACTGCATGTGCGTCATTAATATTTAATTATTTAATTTGTTTTGATTTGGCTCTGAAATTTTTCTATGGGAACCTAGGGTCGAGCCCAGTTATGGTGGCCGACAAGCCTAATTTCCATAACAACACTTCAGATTAATTTTGACTTCAAGAATTAACAAAACTGGCAAAGATACTACGGTTCTGAAAATATCAGGTATTAATAGGCTGGGGAACATTAGAGACCTGTGGTATACTGCTGCAAATTTTCCAGGCCATTTTGACTCTGAAAGCTGGAGGCTGTTTAGAGGTAGATTTTTTTTTTTCCAGATTTTTTGGGGAGCAGCCGGGAAAGCAGCTCAGGACCTGAAGTGGAGGTGTCTGTTGACAGTGGTCTGAATCTAACCTCAGTTTCTCTTTCTTTCTTTCACTCTCCCATCCTTTCGGTTGTCTCACTGTTTGGCTCTGAGTAACTGAGTGTTACAGTATTTAAGCCTAAAACAGCTTAAAACAACCGAGGAAAATAACTTTATATGCAGATTTACTTTTATATATTTATTTATTTATTTATTCTAAGTTTAAGCTCCACTATATCTTATGCTTAGTGCATTGGGGACATACAGCAGTGGCATTAATTTCACTCTTGTGGATGATGTTGAGAGCAAAGATATTCATTATTATATTATTATATTTATTTTAATGGGAAAATGAAAATATCAAAATGATACTTTTCTTCGCATACAATATAAGATATGTACTTCAGCAAAGGAATAGAACTCAAAAAAGAGAAGCAGGTTTTTCATTTTTGTTCAAGAGAACAGTTATTTAAAGTTCATTGAATATGTATCTGACTGAGCAGAGAATGAGGCAAGATAGAGAAGATGGCTGAGTCATGCAGTGTAATAAATCTATGACAGTTATGAGCAGTGAAAAACATGGAATTATAATAGAAATGCCCAACACGAAATCAAGATGCCAAGAACATTATTAATCAAGACCATAAGCAATGTTAAGAGGAGAAATTATTTAAATGAAATGGGCAGTTAATAAATAAGAGAAACTACAGTTGTTCAGTTATGAGCTTAACTTTGACCTACCTGCTGTTACTGAAAATTGGGTAGGCAAATTCATATCATCTGCATATTAAAATAATTTTTTATAATCTCTTTAAGAAGGATTGAGTGGGCAAAAGGATTGGAGGGAGCCTGTTGGAGTGAAAAATTGACAGTGTGTGTTTCCAGGATGCTGAGAACTCAGAAATAAATGATACTGAAAGGTTATGGATCTGTGTCTTAACACGTGAAACACAAGACAGGTCACTAATCTGATAGACACTACATCTACTACAGATCATCAAATCCTGCTAAAGAAAGTAACAGTCATCTCCCTAAGCACTCATTTGTAACGGGTACTAGTGGGAAAAGCTGCATTATTATTGGGGCTTCAGTCTGTGTTGCCTGCTTTGCACCTCTTACTTACAGTGCTGTATCATCTGCTGAACTTGGAGGTGGGATTTTCCACATTTCAGAAAAAGGCAGCATATATCACAGTAAAAAATGGCAATAGTCTGTATTTTAAAACAATAAAGATTTTTCGCAGAACTATAAGTTTGCAATTGCTTAGTCTCAGATGATAATGACTTGACTGTGTACATTGTGTACATAGGCAACAATGACAAGATCAGAAATGTATAATTTCTGTGCTTCAAGAGCTAAAAATAGTAGGATGCAAATCAGCTAGGAGATAAAGTTGAAATGAAGAAATAGTAATAATAATTGAGAATTATTTAACAGCACTAGTTAAACAGAAAAACTGCGATCTCATGTTAAAAAGTGTCTATACTGGCCTATCTTTAAGGAGAAGTGGTCAAAGAATTAAAAATAAACTTAAAGCAATATATGAAAAAAGAAAGTTAATAACAATGGCTATACATTAGATACCAGAAATGACAAAAAATAAACTGGCAAAGGATTTTAAGTACACAAGGGAAATATGTGGCAGGGTGAATTAAGGTCTTTGAGAATGGCTATCTAAAACATTTCCAGTTTAATGGGAATGCTCAATAGATTTTGGATCATTAGTAGAAATGGTAGAGGTACAGATTTGCCAATAACACAGAAAATGCAGAGTTACACATTTTCTGACTGGAAAATAGATTCATGTTAATGACGGTGCCAGTGATAAAAAGGTATCTTTTGTTCCAGAATTAACATAATAAGATGTCAGGAGTAAGTCCTAAAGCTGTTTTCCTAAATGAGCAGGTCAGATGGTGTGTGTGTGTGTGTGTGTGTGTGTTTATGTGTGTGTATGTGTGTGTTTATATGTATTTATTAATGTCAGATTTTTAAAAGAAATTGTTTTGGAATTCTTTAGATCATTTGGGCAGGTTCTAGTAAGTTGTGGAAGAATGAAGACATTTGAGAGAACTAAAACCATATACATATATACATTTATCTAAAATTTTGAAAGTGTGGAGAGGAATAATCTCTCCTACAAATCTGTCAGCTGGACAGTGATGATACACGAAGTAATGGATGGCTGTCAAGGGATTAAGTTAACAAAGAATTAAGGAGAAAAGCATAATTAATGATTGATTTAGGATTATCTAAAGGATGATTAAGAAGAATTTTGCGTTAAGGATATAAATATTTTTGCAGGGAGTATGTAAGAATATCATCAGTCTATCAGACAAAAGTTTAATATAATGGCCAGAAGTAAACATGAAAATATTTTAGACAAGAAAAACATATTTCCCTCTCTCCCTCATTACTTATTTATTTCTCTCCCTCATTACTTATTTATTTCATCAAAATTTGCATTAAACCTTTAAACTACTGGAACAATTTATTCAGGATTGTAGAGGGCTGAGTCACTATCACACATTTTAAGTCGATATTGGCATTTTGTTGAAAAAGATATACTCCAGTTAAACCTGTACCAAATGTACATTGAAATTGGAGCAGGAATTAACTCAGGGCTTTCCTATGGCCTGTATTATGCAGGTAGTGAAAAAGGATGATGGTGACAGTGCCTTCTGGCTGCGTAATTTATTGAATATATTCATTTTCGCGGTTCTCTTTACTTCAGTTGTAGGTTTCAGAGAATTTCAAAGGGCCAAAGGAAGTTAGACTTTGGCTTCCATTAACTTCCAGTGTGAAGCCTGTCTCACGTGCCTTATTTTACTTTGAAATTCATAGCTGCCCTTTGCATACAGCTGTCACACTTTTACTTAAAGTTGACTTCTACAGCTAGAAGGTGATTTTGAAAATCTGAATGAGAAATGTCTATAACATGCAAGCACTGGAAGCACTTAGGCTCTTTGGAAAAAAAATTGCCCTATAACTTGATCTACTTGTTTCTGGTATTACTGCTGTGTATTTCCCACATAGGGTATTAATGTCATTAATATGAAATGTCATTAATATGAAATGACAGAATTACTTGATATAAAGTGCTAAAGGTATTATAGATAATAATGTGTGTTCATGAGTAGACAGCAATATAAATTATACATTTTACAATTTTTTAGGAAGATAAATGTTTTTCAAATATGAGACCTTTCATTTTTGGATCAGCTGTTATCATGTAAAAGACTGTATTTTAAAAATTTTCTTTAGAGTCGTGTTAGAGGGTTTTACCTTCAGGTAATCTTTTGATGTCTGAGTATCATCTATCTTTCTAAACAAAGTAGCATTTGGTTGATATCATGGATTATTATGGAACTGGAATAATGCCTTCCTTTGAGCTTCCTAGTGACAATATTTTTAATGATTTTGCTCCTGCTTTCTGCCTTTCATGGAAAATTGGAAAAGTGGGCTATCTTCTTTTTCTGTAAAAGTTTCAGAACTTTGAAAAAGAAGGTAATCCTAAGGTTGACTTAATTAAAAGTATGAAAGCACCTGCCAGAGTGTTCAAGATCAAGGAGACAGCTGCAATTTCAAAAGTGAAGCTTTAAAGCTTCAATGTATGTGAAGAGGAAAAAGCTTCCCTTAATCTGTCATAAAAGATCTTTTGTAGTAGCAAATAATATGCTGAACAAAACCGAGAACTAAGAATTACTATGAAGTATACCTCTGCTTTTGAGTCACTGAAAATTAGCTGCATTTCAGCTGAAAGCCTGGTGTGTGCAGCCATACTGTCCAATGGAAGGGGGATCAGAATTTGGCCTATTGTATTTTGGGCTAGGTTTCACTCTTATCCTTGAAAAATAGTATGTTGTGTCAGCGATCTTTAAAATTGATCAGCTGTTAAAGGGCGTGATAAATATTTGGGAAGAAAATGGAGAAAGAGAATTTTGAAGGATAGCACAAAACTAGAGTAACTCTGGAGTAGCTCTGGACAGAAAAAAAAAAGTTACGAAGTTTGAAGCCTTTTTTAAAAGCTATGAAGAAACAGAAGTATTAATTACAATAGTGAACACTCTTGATCATCTAATGACTTTATTAACTTCTAAGCCTGCTTTCAGATAACACCTGTATTGTGTAATTCCCCTATTAATTCAGGTGACTCAATTCTTGAAGCCTGCTGTTCATGTCTAACTGATAGTTTTGCCCTGTCTTTTACTTGCTGTGATATGAGCATAGCATTCACAAGGAACATCTTGATCTGTCAAGTATAGAATGTTATGCTGAATATTTAGATAAGGGTTATCTGCTGCATGTCACTGTATTCTTCATTTTTCTCTAAACAATTAGGATATTTTTTATGTTTATAAAATGAATCTGTTTTTCACTGCGTTTTTCATTTGTATCAGATTTTTTTCTATTAATCTTATGTTCTATTAGTACTTTTCCTGTACCTTTTGGCAATGTTGATTCTTTTCTTGGTAGAGCCCTTTACATGTATCCTGAGATGTAGTTGTTAGTAATTTGCGTCGGGAAGTCATGACTGAATGTCCAGATGTGAAGCCAAAGGGTGAACTGAGTCCTTTTATACCTGGCCTAAGAAAGGTGGGTAGATGCTTTATTCACTAATGTAGATACAAGCTCTTGCTTTGCAAAACTATTTATGGACTTTCATGATAGATTTCTCTAATACTAGCAGAAAAACAGTTAGCCACAAAATACCAAATAGTGCACAGGCAGCAATTGAGTAGCTTCTTAAAATTAGCTTTGATAGGAGTCACAACCTCAAAGTCCCAGGGAAAGAGTCCAAAATGACTGACTGCTTACACATGACTGCATATGGCTCAGGTTAATGTATGGTCTAAGCGTAACCAGAAAAAAGCAAATATACAACTTACCACAAAAATGAATTGTCATTGTTGTAGTTCCAGATGAGGAGACAGTCTATTCCGAAGATGTCTTTTACAAGTTTTACTGAGTATTTTTGGCTAATGACTTGATAGTGGAATAGGGTATAGCCTCATTACATTTGCTTATGATTCTTCTCTGGGATGGGCACTCTGAAGGACAGTGTCGGAACAAGGGTGGAACAAGGCATGTTTCTAAGTTAGGTAAATAATTCCCCAGTTCATATAAATATACTACAAATGACTTCTTGCCCTTGGATGACAGAAAATACAAACTCCAGGGATTTCTTTAATTTACTGACTCTATAAATGTAAGCAAAACCTAGACAAAATATATTCTTCAACTCTCAAATGTATAAAAATATTTGTAACAGCATTGTGCTAAGGAATGAACTATTTGTAAAAAACAATATTTTATACAAAAATGTAATAGCTTTATTCATAAACATTTTAGATGAATATTTAGGTTTCTCTTCTGTAATTAATAATGACTGTTTCAAGTACTTCAGTAATATAAATCTATACCTGCTAACTGACTTCCCTTTCTTCCCTGCCCCCTTAGCTTTGTTACCATAATGAATTCTTTTCAGTTTTATTTGTAGATGTGACTATAATAAAGCAATGCTACATTATATCTGCATCTTCAGCAGAAACCTTTCTTAAAAATTAATAGGAGACAATGATTCTGAGTAGGGAAGATAATCTGATATTTTGTAAGAAATCTTTTAGTATCAATTATTTCAAGATATATTCATGCACATCGTTGTGGCAAACTAAGGAAAGAGATCTAGCCTGAAATCATATTCTATGGTCTGTAAATGTTAATTATGCTGAAACTGAGTGTCACAGACAAGATGGAGAATCTAGGCACAAGATACAAGAAAGGAGTAGTCAGGATGCGTGTATTAGGGAGACAAAGATGAATGAGTGGGAATCGATCATACAGAATTATTAACCACATAAAATAAAAAGTGATTGGAACACTCTGCTCCATTTATCATATGCTATACCTGCAGGCAGGTTTCTGTGGAAAAGCTTGTACTTCTTTATTGAGAGGATTTAAATATAAATTCTCAAGTGAATAACTTTCCAGCATTAAATTTACCTTCAACTAAATGAAATACGTTTTATTTTCCTTTTTTATTTAAGAGATAAAGATGGAAAGCTTATAGATACAAATGTCAAGAACTTGTGTAGACTGTGTGAGGGGCAATTAGGACAGCTTAGCCAAGAAGTGCATTTTTTCATTGCATTTTTCCCAAAAGGTGATGCAATAAAAGTCATTTCTCTAATATTTATCAGGAAAGTGAACTGTGCTTCATTCCACTTCCTGCCTGTGAATAATACAGATGGATAATACCCTCACTCTACAAAAGAAGAATAGATCTGAGAGAGGCTAGGGCCAGCAAAAATTGTTTTCTATCTCCTTGCAAACAGAATATTCATATTATTAAGGTACCTGCTAAGAACAGTTGAATGATCTAGTGAAGCAATGAGAGAGATGGTATTTGAATATGAAGGACTGAACTGAAGAAGAAAGCAGATGAATTTTTAAACTAAGGCAGTAGATAGGAAATCTGGAGAGCAATCTATCATAGCAGTCTCTCATTCTTACCCAGTGGTGTCCAGACAGAAGTGCAGATAAGAGAAAATTCTCTAACCAGGATTTACAGTCTGTGTTGAGTCTTCACACTCTCCAGGAGCCTTGAGTCTTTGAGACCCAGTAGATCAAAGGATGGGGCCAGCTAGGATACTATCTGAAATATCATTTAGGACTTATGGACATTGATGGAACTTGGCTTACAGAAACCACGATCTGTATACTTCAGAGAAAGTCATCGCAGCTCCGAGCATCTTGTCCACCTGATTCATATGTTTATATCATTTACTATATAAATAATGAGAATCCGCCATTCAAAACCCTCAAAACAGTTTTCATATTTTGTCAGGATGCTGAGCAACAAAGCTAGATGTTTACATTTCTTTCCCTACACAAAGACCTATTGTTTATTACTCTGATGCTTGGTCACTATGGCAAGGTGATGTAATCGTATTAAAGAGATTTAGTTAATTGGATATTATGACCACTACCTGAATGGCATGTAATTACTGTTGTTTTATTTGACTGTGTACTAATAAAGTATACACTAATAATGTGTGTACAGGAGAGAAAGAGACATCTCAGACTAAACTTAAACTAACATGACTGTGAATAACGTATAGCTCGGGAATTAGCTTTCTTTAAAATGTTAAGGATTTTTAATTTTCCCTCCAAAAAACATTTTCTGAAGCCAGACCAATTTTCTGAAGCCAAAACGGCTGATATTAGAGGAGTGCTGTAAAGGGCTTTTTTAGTTTTCAGCATTAGCTAGTGAAAGGCTATTGCCCTTCATGATATGGTAGGCTTGAGGTTAGTGCAGTAAATACTGCACTTGACTAGTGGATAGTGCCGAAAAGGAGGCTAGAAGGCTGTTAAGATGAAAGATGGATTGGTGTCTAAGGTGCTGCTGTTGATCCTGAAGGCTCTTAAATGAGTACATAACATTTCTTCTTCTTCTTCTTTTTTTTTTTTTTTTTTTTTTTTTTCCATAAGTATACTTACTTTCAACACCTTTCAGAGCAAGCTGTGGAAATGATAAAGTGGACAGGTGGTGCAACTTCTCCAACCCTATGCTCTCTTGAATAAGACACTCTTCAAGGGTTGTTTGTTGCTGTTGGGATTAGGAGGAGAATGGCAATAATCATAAGAGTAGCTGGCACCAATAAAATGTTGTTGTTGAGTGCTCCACAATAATGATTTTCATGAAACAGCCTTAACGTAACTCCCTGCTGAGTTACAGAAGTTTAATAGTCACCCTAAATTATCTGCAAACACATAAATGATGCTGAAGCTACTACATTTTTCATCTGAAAATGGAAGTCCCTTAGCAACTGCTTAGCTTTGTCTAAATATGGCACATCAGGGATTTTTTTGTTATCCTCTAAGAGTGAAGACCTGCCTGTGGAGCACAGATTATTACCTTGACTCATAAAATCAATTAAGAACTTTCTTTTCTTGTCAATAGCTATACTGTACACAATAGATTTTGAAAAGCTCTCAGAATTCTGCTTTCTCATTTCTAAACATTATTACTCACAATCAAACAATCTTAGAGTCTTCAGAAGTCTCACATTATTTTGCAGTATTTTTGAAACTAACTCCTTCCTGAATTTTCAGAGTAAACAAGGCAGACACATGCTACAGACTTAAGAAATACTAACTGGCAGTATCAGGCATGAGGGAAATGGAACAAAAATACTCAGTTCTGCTTAACTTTACATATTATTTGTCCACTGTTATGATTTGTTCATTCTGCAGTATGCAGAGTACAAGAGAAGTTTTAACTGATCTCCGAAGGATAATTCTTCTAAGAATACAAAACCTGCTTAGCGCTGCATTGCAGCAACAGCTTTGTATTGTGCTAACTGGAGCATAAATGTTTGTCTAAGTTCCACCCACTATATCAGACATGGGAGATATTTTTCACTTCCTACTGGTATCAGTTTGTTTCCTACTGCCTTGACTCCAAAGTGCTCCTCAGCAGGCAATGATTTGCTGACATTTCCTCTAATTGACACTGGTCATGGAAAAGTAACATCGAAGCACATCATGTGGCCACCTAATGCTGGTTTGGAGGATCTTGCTGAACACAAACGGTTCTTTTGGAAATCTTTAGTCCTTTTTCCATATATATTGTATTTGTAGCCATGGCTTTGTTACAGATCTGAATGATTTTTTTTCCCCCTACAGTTGTCTACCAAACAGGAGAAATGCTTAGCGGTGACAGGAAGAACAATTCTTTGCTTCCTGGCTATAATCCTTTGTTGTCTCATATAGGCCAAAAGAAATGTCAAAATGAAATTAAATTTTAAATATCGAGGTGCAGACGCACAGTGGAAATATTTGGGGAACATCACCTCCCTCTCCTCCTGTCACTGCAGTGCAGTGACAATTGCCATTGAGATATCTTGGTATTTTAAGAAGTGTGTTTCTACAGTCTACATAAGTGGAGTATACAAATATGCTGCTATTCTAGATATCAGTTATTTGACAGTGTAGCAGTATACCTAAATAATATAGAATGTTCTTTCAATTGTAGACCCTATTAGCTATGTGCTATTCGGTTTACATATATTCTAGTAAAAGTTTTATATTCTCAAGAATGTATTTTTGGGCATGGGTGGACTTCCTCCTTGAACAAGTAGTACTTATTTGCACCTCCAAAGTATGTGCACATTAATGTCAAATTTAGATCATGGAATCACCAGTCAAAATAAGGCAGAAGCAGAGGCAGTTTGGAAGTTGAGCAATTTGTAGGTTAGTTTAGTTCATGTTAATTTAGATCACATTCAGCTGTGTTTGTAGAAATTAATATATATCTTGGAAACACTGAACAGTCATAAAACCTTTCTTGCTGTGAGTTCTTTTCAAGCTACAGGGCAAACTGCTGAGGAAATGGCACAGAATGATATGACCTGTGGCTCTCATTGAATTTTGGGTTGGCCAGATACACCAGCTTTAGAGATAAAGAGTATAGTAGATTCACAAATAAGTTTTATATCCTAGGATTATTTTAATGAATAGAAAATCTGTTTTAGTTTATTTTAGAGCTTTTATATCTTTCTCTTTATGTATCCTTTCTTCAGCAGAATGAATTGTTAGTGGATTATCTACCTTCAAAGAGAAAAGGAAAATGAAAAGTAATATTGATTTATTTTTAAAACATCTTAAAACATATACTGGATACCAGTACACAAAACATACATGTGTTACGTAACGATAAATTTTAGCAGAACAATTTCAAATGACAAACTATATATATATATGTATATGTATACACCTAGACATATAAAACCATATTATCAATTTAGTACTTGTGATTAGTATGTTGGATTCAGTAATATCAAACTCATTATCCTTTTTCTTTTCAATAATTCTACCCTGATATCAACCAAATGCATTAGTTCAAATCAGTGTGCTGAGGAGCCTCATTGTGCTAAGAAGCCATATATGTAATAAATGAAAAGATTTTCTTTATCCTTACACCTATAAGAAAACCCAAAATAGCCTGATGTTAATTCTTATTTATTTTTTATATTTCCATGAATAATTTTAAAAGTCCTGTGTCTTCTTAGTGTAAACACACTCAGAGGAAAAACAGTGTGTGAAGTGTACTCTTCATACATAGTTCAGTGAACAGTGTACTCTTTCAGCAAATCGAGAAAGGTTTAGATAGCATTAGCAAACAGAAGGTCAAAAAGATAGTCCAGAGGGAGCACATCAGCAGGAGAGAAGGTTAAAGTATGCTGATAAATCATATTACCCAAGAAAAGCAAAAGGAAACAGTGAATAAGGAAGGGTATTGTATTTATGGATGCCAGTGTCTTCAGAGTCCTGAATTTTCATTTTCATGATCCATTTGTGAGTCCACTAGAAATTTGTAATTGTGTACATGATACACAGCCTCCTTTGATTTCATTTGGGATGCAGGTTCCTTGGGTATACTGATGCTGTGTTTGGCTACTCCTGAGTTAGCTACACAAGATAATAATGAATATATCTAGGGTAGAAACTGGGTTTATGCACATATGCTAAATATAGTACCATTAAAATTAAAGAGATTACTCACATCAGCAAAATCAGACATGCATTTAAGTGTGGCCAAGAATACTTGAAGTGCATTTTGGTTTTGTTCTTTAATACTGTGTCTATAAAGATGAAAGGGCTGATACCTTTAGGGAGAAAATCCTTTTATCTATAAAGGGTGCAGCCTGTTTTAGGCAGTAAATGTTTCCACCGGCTCCTTTAGGACTTTTCTCATTGGATATTAGTACCCATTCAAATACCTTTGTGAAAGAGGGTCCTAATCTGTAAGTTGCTGCTTCCTGTGGTCAGTGAAAATGCAGAGTTTGATTTGTGCCCGACAGATGTCTCCTTATCTTATTTAAGAGTTGGGTAACTCTTAAATTAAATGTGTCACAGATAAGTCCTCCATAATGGGCATTTACTGGAAGCAGAAAATGATGTCGTGTCTAACACTTGTAAACAGTACACTTGTCTCATGAAAGGTACTTCTTATTAGCAATCATGACCATAAGAGAGAAAGCTCTATTTTTAACTGAAATATTCTCTTTCATCCTAGGAACTCTTGAACTGTGCACTTTTTACTGGTTACAGGAGACTTTATATTGATTGCTTTGCACTGATCAGTGTTGTATGGAGCTCCAGAGAACTATTACTTTCCTTACCATAAAATACAATATGGTATACTTCAGTTTTACGTGCAAAGTTTGTTGCAGTTTGTTTGAAACAAGGCTGTGTGACTAGATTCATCATAACATTGCAGTCTCTTAATGTGTAAATTTCTGTTTCTATTTTGTATTTCCTGTTTTCATAAATTTGGCAAATTCTTGAAATACTAAGATACACTTCCATAAGTGATCCATGAAAAGATCGGAAGCTTAGAAAACAGAATAGTAGGTAGACTTCAATTTTGTTAAAGGAAGAGTTTTGAATAGGTCATTATATTTTGCTTGCAAGTCCTTACATCTGCCAATGGGAAATATTTCTTTGTTTCTTAAATACTCATGTTTTTGTTAACTGCAGTACCTAAATTACAAAACAGCAAAGTATGTAAAGGGGCTTTTGAATCACAAGAAGGAGCTACAGAATCTTTTAAAAATGTTCACCGGATAATTGCCTGTAGAAAAATACTACCCAGAAAGAAAACAGAAGATTGCATATTATGATTCAGTCAGCAATCTTCTTTTCCTTAGATCAAAGAAAATATTTTGAGGAGGGAAATCTAAATTAGGAGCCCATAAAAATATTTCTGACATAGTAAATAATGTGGTAGTTGTGCTATCATTATTTCATTTATATAGCACTCTTCAGTTTTTCCAAGTGCCTTTCAGATCTAGTTAGCACTCTTCTCATGATATAGAAACATTGACTAGGGAGGTGATGGTTTGTGTAAAGAATATGTGTACATTGGCTATTCCTGGGTCCCCAGAATACAAGACTGTGTTCCAGAGAGCTAATGCCTGTAACTGAAGGCAGAGACAGGACTTATCTGGATTACCTTCACATCAGTGAACTCCATTAGTGTAACCTATTGCTTCAGCTCTTGGCATGACTGCTTGGGGAGAACTACCATTGCTGAAATACAGAAACACCTTTACAACAGATGGGTCTGGAATTGCTGTCTTTCTGCTTTCTAATGTGTACCACTATGACATATCAGTTGTGCTTGCATTTCACCTGTCTAACACAGCTTCCATCAGTCCTAATTTTTTTCACACTATGTGTGTCTCAGAATCCACAGCAACTATTCTGAGTGATAAATTCTCCCTTAATGACCTTAACAGAATAGTAAGTGTTTTCAGTACGAAATTATGCAACACATCAAAACTGAGAGTTTGAGGACAGTATAGAGTAAGCAGAATTTAATATGAAATTAAATCAAGCACTGTACTGATTATGTTACTCATTTGCATATCTAATTCAATAAACCTCCTTCATGAAGAATTTTCATCCTTCTTCAGTGACGTACAGCACAATGTCTTACTGGCTTACGCCAGACAACTACTAGTCAAACTAGTAAGCTACATCATCATGTATTCCAGATATGACACATTTTGCAAAGAAAGCAAACAAATGACTTGGGAAATATTTATCAGATGGAAAAAGTGTTATTGCTTAGGGAATGAGTTAGGTCTTTTTTTTGTCAATTTATTTGTAAACTGGAATTTTTGAAGAACTGTGCAGGCTCCCTGTAGAAATACAGTTACTTCTTCATTTGAAAAACTACTCTGATGTACCTAAAATGGCTTTACCAGTCAATGTCTTAGGACTCAGTCTTGACTTCAGGAAGAGTTAGAGACCCAAAGAGTATTTATTAGTCTCTATAAACTTTATTTCTAGTGGCTTATCAGCGATAGTTTGAAACTCAAGGTTTAAATTATAAGGATAGACAAAAATGTGGTTTAAGAGTATATTTAAAAATTGTTGGAAAGTATGTTGATATACCTCATTTTATCTGCTAATTCCAGGAGGAGGTTAGAGTATTCATGTAGGAATTAGGAAATTTAAACAGAATTCCATCTTCTGCTAGGGAAGACTTGAACTGTTTCTTCAAAATGATTCTGGTGAGCTGTGGAACAATTCTAGCTATTTCGGCGACTATTTATATATTTTATATATAAAGAATTGTTCCAAACAGAAAGGGCTCTGTTGAACTATGAACCTGTCTTTGAAGGTCTCCTGAGGGCATTTATTCTGCTCAGCAAACATACTTTATTATTGCACATAAGGAGGGGATAGCCATGGAACAAATTAAATTTAGCAAGTATTTGTCCTTTATTTATCTTCACTTTCGTCCTTCACTAATCCGTTTCCTTCAGAGTAGGTAGATAAGATGCTCACTTGAACATCCTTGTTTTAACTTTCTCTTTGACGTAAGACAGTGTATGAATTTAAGTTTAGGCTTTTTAGATGTTTGATGAGTATCTTAACTGTTTGTAAGAAATGTTATTCCTGTGCAATTTATCAGTGAGAGGAAGACTAGTAAATTATTGGATGAAGGAGAGATTGCACCTCCTCCTAAACCTTGTGTGTTTTTTTTAATAGAAGCCCAAAGTGTATTTGTTTAGACTTCTTCATAACACACAACATGTTTCTTTCAGATAAAATTCAGTGAAGGAGGAGGTGTTTCACCCAGAAAAAAACACACACAAATAAATGTGAATTTAACTGATCTTTTCATGTTTGATTTGTTGTTGTTGTTGTTTTGAGCACCTTCCTTTGTTTCAATGCAATTTCAGAAGCTAGATTGAAAAACTGATTGAATACTGACTATTCATTATTTGTCTTGCACATCACAGCGTGGAAAGAAAGTTTACGTGCCCAGGAATACCTCCCCAAAAGAACTGTTTGATGCTCTTTAGAAGTTGACTAAAGTTAGACGTAGCTCTACAGGAGATGGATTGGTGGCAGAGTGAGGAGAGGTGAGGAAATGTACATGATAAATGCAATTTGTCTCATGGCTATCCTTATGATAGATGCATACAAGAAAATGTATTCACTGAGCACAATAAACAGCAGTCACCTCTGCAACATTAGTTTTGCAACAGCTGTTAAATAGTGCACAACAACATAGCAGTAATACACAACAGCTTTAGTGGCAAAATATTCCCTTTGCTGTTAGGAAATCATGCAGAGAGATAATAATAAGGGGTACAATGCAATTAGGAACATTCTATTCGAGTACAGGAAGTACAGAGCATCGAGACGAAAATATGCTATGGGACATATAATGACTGTAATGGCCAGGACATCAATTTGCCTGAAAAAGCAGCTCTGATTGTGATTTTCTTAAATAAATGGGAAGGGCTCTTAAAAAGGTGGGGATCCAGAGTGCACATCCACACACAGAAACAGAGGCAAAATGTTGCATTCTGGAAACATGGATCTGGCCTACATTTTTGTGTGTGTGCAGTTAGAAAAATAGTTTTCCATCATGTACTTTTATAAAACATTTTAGTTGGCTCAAAGTTCCTATGTAAAGCAGCTAAAACAGATCTCTGTGTTTAAAATTATGCAATAGTGAGTTTGCAAATTTAAGTAGGAGTTTTAACTTTGAAAGCTTAAATTTTCAAATCAGTCTAAACTTCAAACGATTTATTAGCTTCTTTCAGAAATACATTTGAAAAACTAGGCAGAGGTTGACATCTACTTATTGTCCCTATACTGGAAATTCCTTTCCTTTGACATACCTTGTCTCTGAGGCTTGGATTTACAAGCAACAAGACATGCTACACAGCAATTTTTAAACCCATAAAACATCCTTTGGGGAGAAACTAATATATTAGTCTAAGGTTTGTGCTTTCAAATGGACTTTCATCCCCAGCTTTATGTTTCTTTTCATTATTTGAGGGTTAGCACTTGACCTTGCTCTTTTGGAATGTGAATCAGGACTATATTGATACAAATTGTCTAGGAGGTAATTGTCTAATTCATCATTAAGAATACAATTATAAAATAAAATTAAATTGCTGTCCTAGAGCATAAAATAAGTAGGTGTTATCAGTGTTAAATGTCAATCAGGATGGAAATGGCTTTGCATTCATCTTACTGTAACAAACCAGACTTCAGGAAAAATAGTATGCTCATGAAATTCCAGGGAGCATCCTATAAGCACAATAGCTCAAGGGGAAAAAGTTACTTCTGGCAAGTGTTAAATAAGGAAGTCTTCTAGGAATGCAGAACCTACTTAATAAAACTGGAATTTGAGCTATTAGTTACACTTATTTGCAAAAAGTAAAGTGAAATGTTCTATTTGGAGTGTCACCATTCTCTTTTTGGCTCTGCTGCCTTTTTATTTAAATGCCACTTCAATATCATCTTTATATTCTTTAGCTTCCTGAAAGCATTATCTTTTGCTGGGTTTCATTTTCTTTGAAAAAGCTTAGCTAGGAGTAAGTAACAAAAATGTGTGGATTAAGCTTTCAAAAGGAAAAGTAATTGAAAGATGGAACCTCTGCTGGCTGTGGAAAAGCTAGTAATCACTTAAGCATAATGTCGACAGCAAAATTGTGTGTGTGCATGGTGTCGGCACAGAAGGATTTTTGTTTGCTAGTATGGAAGCCATAAACTTGGCTTTTTGAATTCAGTGTTAATTAGAAGCTAAAAGCCTCAAGTAAATCTGATAGTGGATGGTAGAGATGAATCTGGATTTTGAAATGAAAGAAGAGGAAAGTCGTGACTCAGGCTATGTCTATATTAATAGGTAGTGTGGAGCAATAGGAGCAAAGGTATACAATGAAGCAGTTGGTGCTGAGGATCCACAGTCCACACCAGGCATGTTGGGGATTTTACTTCAGAGTAGATACAGTCTGGTCTTTTGGACTGAGCATTTAGCAGCAGCCAAAGCACAGTAAGTTCATTTCTTGAGTGCATCTTCCAGTTGAGTTTCATAGGAAGGTAATCCTGTTTATAGGCTCTGATATTGTTCCCTGATGTGAATGAAAGAGCAGGAGGTTCATGTCAAAAGTGTATTCCTGATGTGAATTAAAATGCTCGGGTAGATGAAGGCTCAGAGTAGCATCTGCTTTCTAATCAGCTGCTGCAGCAGCTTGGCTGTTTCCTTCCTTTCTACTGTGTGGACTGCCAGGAGTGTGGGATACCCAACAGCAACCCAAATGAAGTAACGCTTTCCCTTCCTCCACTCCTCAGTGGTTAAGTAAATGATTATGGTAATCTAGATGATATCTGCAAAACTGAGTAGAATTTGCCAAGCAGCTTTAGCTGGAAAAAATCTTTAGGATTAAATTTTGGGTCTTTTCACAGTAATCCCATGGTGAGAGAGCGAAGTTCAATTTCTACTTATTTGTGTGAAGGTTTGAACCTGTGCTTTCTAAAGGAATCTCACAATCATCAAGTAAAAGAATATTCTCATTCCCACCTTTGAAATGTTTCTACTCCATATATGCAATTAAACGTTCACCAGAATAGGGATTAGAACCCAAGTGTTTTATGCTTGGGATAAAAGTACAAAGCCTTTGGCTATACAGTCAGCCTGTTTTCCACTTTATTCTACCTTACAAACACTTGGCTCTGAACATTTGTTTCTATGAAAGGTTAAAGATTTTTCATGGATAAAACCTCTAATTTGTAGTGGACACTATGGTTCTCTTTGCAGTGCCTGCATTAGTTGAATGCTGTTCTATACATACATAACACACACATTTCAGAGGTTTTTACTTTGGATTAGTTTTAGTGTGGTCCCATGGACTGAATGCCCTTTTGCATTTACAGTGCATGAAGTGCACTCCTGGAGCACGTCTTCCAGAAGGAATTGATTTCACATCACAAATCAAAGGATAAAAAGTCAGATGTGGTTGTGAAATATGATTCAAAAGTGCAGTCTGAACGAGAATAGTAATGGAGATGCACCTCTTGTGTATAACACTCTAGATATGAAAACCAAACCTCATCCCTGCCTCAAAGCACAGTTAATGTCCAGTACAAATGGCTATATTAGAAGAATTATCAAATCTTGTATTCTTGCTTCCCTGTCATTTGTTTCTCACAGGTTTTGCTGTATTTTCTAAAATACAGTTTTCAAAAGATTGGCTAAAAAGTCAATCATGTATGTAAAAGGATAGCAAATCCTTAATCAGATAAAATGAAGGCAGAATTGGGTTTGTTGGTTTAAAGTTGAAAGGAATGTTGGATTAAATAGAATATTTTTAAAGGTGCCTGTTCTCGATATAAGCTTTGATTCGTTGGGTAGGTGCTCTACTTTTCATTTTTATGGCCTTAACACTCTGTGGTGAAACAACTAGGGCTGAAGGTTGTAACTGACTTTTGTGATTTGTAGAAATTTTAAAGGCTGTAATGTAGTCATATATGATTTAGCCCTGTAGAAATTCCAATTAGAATTGAAAAGTAGCTGTCTTCTCAGTACAGGAATAGGATTTCTGCACTGCAGAAACAAGTAGAATTGTTGTATGGGGCCACTAACCCAACTTCAGAATATGTGTATTTAAAATCTTTCCTTTAATTATTCTCAAAAATGAATCTTATTTTATCTTGTTTTATCAAAAACAGAATACAGTTTGTTCATATACTTAAACCTCCATCTTTTATTATCTTACTTTGTTAGTTAAAGAAGAAAACAGGTTGCCTTATCCATGCAGATATTAAATATGTTCTTTTTCCATATTTCACCTTGCAGGATTGATTGCATTGTAATAGTTTTACCTTACATTTCCAGCATCTCTCATCAACCAAGTGGGGTGATCAGTTTTTTCAGCTGACCAACTGGGTCTTACTTGCTTTCTCTTCAGCTCTCAAATAATGCTGTATGGGTTCTGAAAGTAAATGTTGTTCACTGATATTTTCAGACATTAGCTAAAAATTCTGTTCACTCCAAGTAAAGTTTCATGTCTGCCTTGTCTGAGCATTTTGATACAGCAATACTAAAGGTAGATTTCTATATAAGGCATCATTATAATGTTGAAAGAGTCTTAAACCTAGTTTGTGTGATTAAGCCAGTCTTTAATCGGTTTCTACTATCCACAAATAGTTTTAAATTGAGTCAAAATATCTCTCAGATGGTAACATACTGAAAAAATGATTACTCCAGAGTATAGACAGATGATGATAATCAGCATGATGACTTTTTAAAATAAACTATCCATGCTGTAAAGACAGATAACACTAAAATCCAAACTATTCTCTTTTAACAACCAACAGGAAGAGGTCTGATGAATTTTACTGTGTAACTTTGTATTTTGATTATGTACTAAACATGAACATTCTGTCTGTAAATGTTAAAGCAGTGTTAAAATGGAATGCGTGCTGTATTTGTCACACAAATCTTGATTTTGGATTTTTTCTTTTTTTGTCATGCTTCCACATCAGTATTATGACTTTGGAAGACTAAAAATATCCCTCAGAAGACTCAGTGAACTCACCGAAGGTTTTCTTTTTTTTCCCTTCATTATGATTTACCGCAATTTGTAAAGCCACCTTATCAAATCTGTACTAGCACAAACACAAGAAAGTGCAGATTATTTTAAGAAAATATTTATTTGGAGCTTCACATAAATTTCTCAAAAAAGAAAAGACTTTTTCAAAATACAGATTTACCTGTAGATATAGCCTTGAGGCAAACATTTTAGTGCTGGTTAGAGTTTCAGTCTAGCCTTCTAGTAAAGAATGAATGTGCAAATGTTTTCATCCAAAAAATTGAAGGAGACTTGGAGATTTAGCAGGAGGTATAGTTGCTTTCTTCATCATGGATATGAGTACTTTTTTTTTTCCTTAGTTTTTTTTCTTCTTTGTTCATGTCCCAGTTCACAATCATTTCTGCTTTTCCTGCACACCGCTGGGCCTATTTGCCAGCTTCTTTCTTTTTCTCCACCTGGTATTTCAATTGTGTAAAGGCAATAATTTCTACTTTTAAGAGGTGCTGGAGAACATGTTGGAGAACACATTGTATAGATCAGTGGATAATAAACTTGATTTGGGCTTGAGAGATGCAGCTTTCTATTACAGATTCCACTGTTGGACCAAATATGATCTTGGATAAAATCTGTCATGGCCTATCTGCATTTGTCTACAGCCTCTTCTAGCAAGTACTTGTGCCTCATATACAATAATTAACTTGTATGGGCTTTTAGACAGCATTGTAATGCAAACAAATATTAGTAGGGAAGAGTGATGGTGGTAAAGTGTGTTATGCTGCACTGAACATTTTAAGAGCCCTTTCTTACTTGTTTCAGAAAGTGCCTATTGGTGGAATTGCGCAGAAAAAGTAGCAGTGCAATAGTAACTTGTTTATGTTATCAATCAGGCTGCTTAAACATGGCAGGATTTTTTTTTCCTTTGGTAAGCTTATTTGATGCCTCAGTAAGTGCTTTTTTCTCTAGAAGAAAAAAAGTGAAAGGAGACCAGAAAAAGACAAGAAGGAAAAAAGAGAGGTCATTCACTGTAATCAAAACTACTGATTAGTTAGCATTCAAGCATTTAAATGTAGAACGGTGAGAATCTTTAGAACATTTTATCATAAATACTGCTTTCTAAGGAGCAAGAGTTAAAGAAAAAATAATCTCACCTAATTATGGGCAACCTTGCTTAATCATTCACAGTGAGACATTCTTCCTAACAGTCACACTATGCATGACACTGTCAATCACATTAATGTATATCAGCCCTGCTCTTTTATACTGCTTGACAATCAGCCTGTCAGCATGATCAACCTGATGGTGATATTTCTGTTTGCAGATGCTGACTATCATTCATTAAAAATAATAATAATAATAATTTGTACTATCAGCAGCCATCCTATCTCCCTTTAAACTATAATTTGAAATCCAATGATGATGAGAGTTGATGAATTCACAGCTTCAGGGTGCAGTTTCTCATGACACTGAATGACCAAAATCAAATCTTCTAAATTCTGAATTTTATATATGCTTATCACAAAAATGATGTGTCATTATTTAACTCTTCATCAGAGTAGCAGAAAATGCCATTTTCTCTCAACAATTTCTTTATACAATAGTTATTAAATACTTTATTCTTTGGATAAGTGAGTTAGGTAAACTGGTCCACGTTATACTCTATTATTATTTTAAATTCAGGCTTGGATCACACTTTCAAGGTAGAGTTTTGTCCAGATAGTCTTTAAACTTGGCAATTAGATGTCTTCTCTTGAAAATCTGCTCTTGTTTAACCTGAGATCAAGTGTGAGTATGTGGCCCTAAAGAACTACAAATAAAACACTATTGATCTCGGTTCAGGGATATCATTAGATTTTTTTCAGTCAATATTTAATTGCCTCAGACAAATAACATCTTTACATTAAGACATCGAAATTACTTTTGTCCTCTTAAATATGTTTTATTTTGTGATGAAAAAATCATGGTTGGC
The DNA here is from genome assembly GCF_036370855.1 of Dromaius novaehollandiae. Taxonomy (NCBI): domain Eukaryota; kingdom Metazoa; phylum Chordata; class Aves; order Casuariiformes; family Dromaiidae; genus Dromaius; species Dromaius novaehollandiae. Next base: position 110,489,307 of record NC_088099.1, read on the forward strand.
CTATGGCATCTGGAAGCAAGAAAATTAAAAGTATAAGCAGGTCACATGAAGATCTGCATATGTTTCAGACATTACCTCATACTGTCAAACATATGCTATATTTATCTTACTCAGAAATTGAAGATGCCTGTAGACAAGAGCATTATCTATGAGCATTGAGTAGTTACATCACTTCCCATTTCTTCTAGCAGACGATGATAAAAATAAGTTTCTGTTTTTTTGGTTTTTTGTAGTTGTACTTGAAGTCCATTCTGTAATTGAAGAAAAATAGTCCACTGGGACATTAACTTTGGTAGATATGTTATTGTAAGGCTGGCTTAGTTAATATTTTTTTTTCCGGATATGGTGGATAATCAGATAAGGAGTTAGTTGATACAGAACTTCCGAAAGATAGCATCAGAGACATCCACTGTCATTCTGGTCCTTCTTTCAAGTGCATGTTGCATTCGGACATCATCGGCTTTTCCTAACGTTACATTTATGTTCATCCATTTTTGGCATAGTTATGCATATTTAATAGCACTGAAATGATAAAACTATTGTAAATATTTTTGCAGTCTTAGAACCATACCCATCTTTTCAATTAATGAACTAACTTCCTTAACAGACTTATATTTGAATAGCTTCTCCAGTATTAGTAAAAACACATTAAATTTTTTTTATGAAATATTTTCATAATTTTAAAGTACTGAACTGTCTTAAGTGTTAAAGTATTCTTAGACATTTTTCATTATGAATTAGAAGATTTGACCTCCAGAGGATGTAGTTTTCAAGGCTCTTAGCCAACATAAACTACTTCTGGAATATACTAGTACACTTTTGTGTATTTTGTTTAATACTTTTGAGTTTCTCATACCCTGTCAGAAATGGGAAATCAGAATGGATCTCTATCTTGAAACTGATGAACTGAATGACTTCATGCAGCAAAGAAGCAGCTTAGTTTTCTTCCATAACTTAGGTTCAGTAATGAGCTTGCTTCTAATTTTGTTAAAGTAACTAAAGGGGTTTAAGATGTTTGCATGGCATCACTCCATCATCAGAATTATGCACAACACCTGGGAAAAATTGTTAGTGCCAGCAGATAGAAGTAACATGCAGTATTTTCCATCAGAGAGAAAAGAAGCTAACAAAGAAACTATAAGATATGTTTGATGAAAACCTCTATTAGTGTTTCAAAATAACTTTAGAATTTATTTTATTGCACTCATGTTATTTCTAAATGTCTAAAGCTTTTAGAAAGAAAATTGTTTCCCAATTTTCTACTGTTACTATTTAAAAACATGGCAAAAAAAAAATGTAGTTTTGCATCAGAAGTACCATTTTGAGAAAACCCTTCCCCAAATCTATCTTAATCTTTGAAGTTGTGTTTGCAGAATGAATTAGAGTTTCAGGAGAGGGAGTTTACAATGAAAATTTCAATTAAGGGACTACCATTTTATAATCTAGGAAAAAATTACATATCTAGCAATCTACTTAATGAAACTTACTTTTTGCCTTAAGGACAGCAAAGCAAAACAAACTAGAAAGCAGTAATATCATTATTTTTAAAGTGTTCCAGAAGCAAACTGACATAATCAGTGGTTCTTAATGCTGTTTGAAATCATTGCATGCTGCAACAAGAGGGCAGACACTTGAATTTACACAAGTGATTTTAATCCAAAATAGTTATTCTCAGTACTGTGAGTCCTTTGCTGGAATCAATTTACAGTAGCTGAGAAGTTACATCAAGAAATTTATAATATAAAGAACATATCCACACATATTATTGAGGAAGCTTTAGGATTCTGGATTGGAATCACCTATGTGAATACAAGAGTTTATAAGAATGCACAATACAGTTTGTTTAGTATTCTCTTTACATTTTACCTCTTAACCATACTGCCTAGTTAAATCTCCAGTTCAGGTGGTCCATGCAATATGTAACTACCATTTATTAAAGTGAAGAACTATAAACATGAAAACATGAGGACAGGTGTGTTACTAAATCAGCAGATTCTGTACATGTAATAAGACTCATTGACAAAATTATTAAAAAATAGAGTAATAAATGCATCTGAAGAGATAGGGAATCAAAATAGTAGGAGTTGTTCAAGGTAGCCTGCTATTGATGCTCATGTACAGCATCACTATGACACTGGTGAGTCATTAATGAAATGAAAATTAATGTTAAATTTTTCATTCGTTTCTTCTGAGTTAGCATTAAAAATAATTGAATTCGAAACAGCACTGTCTAACTTATGATTTAGACTTCACTGCACTCATGGACAGCTTTTAAAATTTTGTGTGTACAAGTAAGAATAAGAATACTTAGAGAAAATCTACTTTCACTTGCAATTATTGTTTTTAATGATACAAAATTAAACCTTTCCACATTTACTAGTGCTAAAAGACATTTAATGGAAATGAGCTAGCTGTTTTTTTGTATTGCACAAATTCTCAGACTGATTGCCCAATGAAGATGTTATTTTGTGCCATCATTTTTTTGTATGCCATCTCAGTATCAGGATTGTGCAAAAATCTCAATGGGGCTTTAAAAAAAAACCTGACTAACATTATAGTCTCTGCACAAAGCTGATTCTAGGACCTTTTTATTCAGGGCTAATAGATACTTTAGTGTCTTAAGTAATTTTTTTCTAACCTGTGAGGAGTATTTGAAGAGAATAGATAGAAAGATGGTTTGTTTACTCAAGAGAAATTAGTTTTTTTGGCTTTAAGGAGCTAGTAAGCTATATGGAGTATATGAAATCAGTGAGGAGTGGAATGCATAGTTATTCCTTTGGAGTCACAGATTCATATCTTCAAGGTTAAATAAAAGGTGAATCTCTTGGTGCTTGACAGACTGAGTCAAGGCCCTGTATATGCAGTCTTTTGAAACTGGAGAATTTGTCTGCATCTAAAAGTTCACTTTGGGGAAAACAACACCTGCAGTTACTGGATTTTTAGATAATAAGGACAAAAGAGACAATTACCATTGTCTGATATTGTACATAGCACTGTCAGAGAACTTTGGTCCATAATTTCTATTTTGAGCTTTAGCAGCATTTCTCAGGCGTGCAACTATTTGAGAATTTATGGAGGATGCAGTTCTTTTGATGGGCAGAAGCAAGAGAGAGAGACACTCACTTTTAATAAAAACTTTCAAAAACAGTTGTTGATTTCATCTTTTGCAACACAGAACAACTTTCAATTCCAAAATTCACAAGGCCATATGGATCCACCTTTCCCTAGTTAAATAAGTAGGATAGCAGGGAAAATTCAACTTTTGATAATGGTGATGTAAATTTTTTTTGTTTGTGTTTCCCTGAAAGAGAGAAGAAAACAGCAGTAGGGAAAAGAACAGACACTTACTTCATCATTCTGGAGCAAAACATTGCAGCCATTTTAAGTTTATGGGAGGCCTTATTTTTTGCCTTTCTTTCTTTTCTTTTCTTTTTTTTTTTTTTTTTTTTTTTTTTTTTTTTTTTTGTGGTCTGGCTTCTGAGAACAAATTTTGCAGCTGTAAGCAAGCAGCTGAGAAGCAGGTGGTGTGATAAGCTACAGCTGTGTAGCCCTATGTTCTCATTTTTTTCCTTCCTCTATTTGCCTAAGAAGAAAGTATGGCCTCTGATTGAGGAGTCTTCTGCTGTTGGCTGTTAAATCAGCTGTAACTGCAAGGAAGGGTTTTTATTGTGTTGTTTGTGCCCTTAGATTACCTTCTTATGAGCAAGCTTCATGATATAAAAAATACTTGATTTTTGTTGTTATTATTACTGGTTAAGAGTCAGGTTGATGAAAAGAACTTAGTCTGAATGCTATGCTATAGATTTTTTTTAAAGATTTTAGTATGTAATTTTCATGGTCTCCTTTTCAAGGGTAGTAGTAGTGTTGCTATAGATGATGTGTGTGAACCCACATATGTAGAGATAGAAACTGAGCTCCAGGAAAGTGTTTGACCGATTGAGTAGAATCTGCATCTTTCTATTAAGCTGTTTGACTTCTGAGAGATCATATAGAAGGAATTTGGTCTTTTGGTATCTGAGGCAAAACAGCTATCAGAGCAAGCAGAAAGCTGATGAAATAAAACACAGGAATGACAGCCTTAAACTTTCCTGTAAAAGTATTTCCTTTCTTTCCAGCGCTCAACAGGGTATTCTTTTAGCGTGTTGCTAGAAAAAAAGAGGGGAGGCTGTTTGGATTGTTTTGCTTTCTTACAGTTTCTTAGTGCTCAAACTGATACCAGAAGTGCCTTGCTTTTCACCAGAGAGGTAGATGCTCTTGCAAATGAGGTTAGCAGCTGTTTGGATTGTTTTGCTTTCTTACAGTTTCTTAGTGCTCAAACTGATACCAGAAGTGCCTTGCTTTTCACCAGAGAGGTAGATGCTCTTGCAAATGAGGTTATCACTAACCTTTCTGCTCAAGTTCTGCATTTGTAAGGGGAAGAATTGCTTGTTCAGTGGGCCAAATGGGCTGCTGTGGTGGTGTTTAAGGGTCAGACTGGTTGTATAAGGTGAGGAAACTCTGGATCCTGTTTGCTCTGTCAGTTCCTTAATCTCACATCTGTGTTTGGCTTGCATGAGTGCTGTAACTGCTACAGTACCAGAGTTGGACTTCCTCCTGTTCTCTTTTGTTCTGATTAGTGAATCTTGAATTCTTTTTTACAAATGTAAATGCTCTCCACCTTGGTGGTGGAGGGAGAGCATTCTCCCCCTCCAAGGGCTAGGAGGGCTCCTAGGATGGGGTGAGGTACCAGCTCTGCTGACAGCCCCCCCGGGGGCTCCCAGGAAGCCTTGTGGAGTTAGGCCATGAGCGGAGAGTGAATAATGTCCTGAGGCCTTGCAGCCTAACCTTGACTGCTTAGATGAGCTTTGCCCTCCAGTCCAACTGCTCCTGAAGGATGTGATGATACTGAACACATAACTTCCTTCTTTTCATAAATATATATATATATTTTTGCAGTGGTATAACCCTAAAGACTTCAGTATTTTACATCATTTTATTTTTTTTCCCCCATCCTTGAAAGCAAAATCGGGCAATGATGTTCTAGCCATGCAGGTCTTAGAAATTACTAAGCTTAGGATAACTTTGTGGTGAAATTGTGGATGCCCTAATCGTGAAAGAATGTACTGGATCACCATCATGCCATTTTTTTGGTGTGCTCTTCTAATAAATTCATAACGTTGTATAAGATCCCTGTAATATTGCTTTGTTTTTTCTTTATAAAATGCAACAATCTTATTCATTTCATGCCTACAGTGTAATTGCTTGTTTTGTTATTTGTGGCTGTTTAAAGAGTAAGACCCTGCCATATAATGAAAAGGGAAAAAATAATGACAATAAACAAATACTCTCCAGGTGAAAAAATATTTATGATGCGTTAGTCTGTGTGGGTTTTTTGTTTGCTTGTTTAATAGAGAAACCACATCTCTAACACTTCATGCATGTGCATGACACAAGTGTTTCGTTTTGCTCTCCTTTTTTAATAATAATTATAATGTCAATATTTAGTTATGTATCTTAGGGGGAAAAATGTGTGGGGGTTGTTTTTGGGGGGGTTGTTTGGGGGTTTGTTTTTTTCATATTCAAATACTGTTTTGCTTTCAAGTCTATGAGGTAGTATTTTTACTTGGGTAGTATTTTTACAAAAGTTGTTATATAGGTTTGACTGTTTTATAGCAGAAAGCTGCCAATCACTTTGATCTAAAAGGAAGAATAGTCCCCAAAGTCATTTTGCTTGGATTCATTTACAGTCATCCGATCTGAATGGTTTCTGGTTTTCATAAAACCAGCAATCATTTGCCACTACTGTCATTACTTGCTACGCAGGTCCAATACAAACATAGCGATGATACAAAGTGGTCCAGAGACCTTTTGGAAGATTGAATGGTTTGAAAGATTCTTCCCCCCCAACCGTCCTTCCCCTTTCCTTGCTGAGACTATTCTTAAAGTGTAATTTAAAGATCTCAAGAAACAACATTTTGCTCTCAGTCCCTTCTCATTCCAAAATAATCATCCATTTACATCATCAACTCTAAGCCCAATATGTAGCACAATTCTATACAGATTATGTATAGTCTTTGCATAGTTTATTATATTTTATAGTTCTGTAGTTTTCTTATAGCCAGATATATTTTAATTAAAGCTACAAAAAATTGGAGATGCAAAGCTAAATGTATTAGGAATGCACCAAAACATAGCATAGCTCAATCCTATTCATAGGATAAATATATTAAGCATCTTGAAATTTTCTGGAAAAAACTTTGGAAGGTTTTCCAGCTAACAACTCAGATGATACAAAAATGACATGCTTCATAAAACTGCATTGACTTTGCTGAAATATCAATCTGAAGAAATTCTATAACTCAATTTTAAATGCTGTAATTTTTCATTTGAAATTAAGTTTTTGTTAGTTACATCATAGGTCATGAGTATGTAAAAAGTAGAATGAAATGTTTTCATCAGTAAGGATATCTTTTGAAATTTTCCTTCAAAGTTTAATAACTTTGTTTTCAAAATTAGGACAGAGCTATAATTTTGACTTATGAAGTTCTCTGCAAAACTCAGCTTTTTGACCAACTTAGTTTGCTTGGCACTTCTTTCCTCTTATCACTATTATAATGCTGCGTGTAAAGAATTAAGAAATATTCTTAAAAGAGATAAGGAAAACAAAATCTAAAAGACATCTTTGGTCTACTTAAGTCTATATAGCAGTCAGGAGAAACTAGATTCCATTATGATTTTCACTATACACAAAAGGAGAGAAAAATGATGATATAGTGGTAGACAAAATGTTTTGCCTGGAGGACCGTAGTATAATCTCTTCCTCAGTGGAGTTCCCCCCACCCCCAAACTTTTCAAAGATTTGAGGCTTTCTCCTTTATCAAAATCTACACATTCCTTTTGGTGATGCTTTTAAATCTTTTGGATGAGGAAAGGAAGAAAAGAAATCTATACAACATTAATTTCTGTGGCTACCAGGAAAAAAAAATCACAGCGATTCCAAAGAGGGTTTGCATAAAGCACAACTAAAACCCACCCAGCAATCCTTTATCATGGTAAATGTTAGTCTTGGTTAGTCTTCTTCAAACTGCAGGATCCTAAAAGTTTGATATTTCCATTATTCACACCCATAATGAAAACATGAATTTTTCATTAAAGAGTTTAACATACAAGTTTAAATATAACACAAGAAAAAAACTGAAGGGACATTATGAAGAAGTAGTGAGACTATATTGGTCAGAACATGCGTTAATACTGTCTTGGGCTAACCATGGCTATATTATTTGTGAATTGTTTCTGTTTATTTTTTGTGTTTTAGAGTGCAGAGTACTAAGTAATGTTCTAATGTGTATAGTAGAGGCCTTATTGAATGGGGGCCAAAAGACCTGAAAGCACTTGCAGGCTGCTGCATGCAAGCACCCACCCCAGCTAGTCCCTAACCCAGAGGTTTCCCCCAAGGCAAACGAACGAAGGTGCATAGTAGGTGTCCCCTCCTGCTGATGACCTGGTTTCCGTAGGTGTGTGGGTCTGACGGAAGCTGTGACAAGTTCTGATCTAGCAGGAGACTCTGATCCCAAGGTCTACTGCTATCTGCGCTGATAGATCTATAGTCACATGCACAGATAATCAAACTGAGATCCATTCTAAATGCACCTGTGCTTTTCTTTTTTGTCTCATGCTTCTTTTTTAGATGTGACCTTCCAAAATTTCTTCTTACTTCTCTAAAAGTAAACAAATAAAAACAAACAAAACATTCAATAGACTTCAGCTGTGTACATTTGCTAATTCAGTTTGGAAGTGAACCTGAAGAGATTTTTATGGAGTGTCAAAATGAATTCTAGAACACAAGGAGAGTATTAACAGAGTAATCATATATAGTATATCTTCTATTTCCTTTAATCATTTGCCTAGCTACTCTTTTCTGGCTGATGAGCAGTACTCAACCTTTCTTTTCTGTAATTGCTATAAGACCGTACTGTTTTCTATTACCCCTGATTTCATAATAATGTAGAATTTGTCATAGTAATCAAATGACCTGTCTCTGATTAATGCCTTGCCAGATTCTTCCAAAAGTGGATGAAAACTGCTGGAAGAAAGTAGTATGCCCTTTCTAAGCATTATGTTTGAGGTCTCTGCTAGCCTACAAGCATAGGATGAAAGGAGCCAGGTGCCTATAATGAAGGCTTTCCTGTAGGTTCTGCAGGATCCTGCTCACACATGGGTATGTGCAATTGTTCTAGGCAGGGTAGAAATTATCTGTTGTGGTAGAATAGGTTGTTGTCTCTCTTGCTTTCTACTGCTGTCCATTCACTTCCTCACACTGTGACCTCTAGGTTCATGAATGCTGTTTCTGGTTTCTTTATATATATATATATATATATATATATATATGTATAAAATACATATATATATATGTATAAAATAACAAAAGAGAGAATTCATGGAGGCCTGCAGACTGGCATGTCTTAAGTTAACTAAATATGTTAGTCCTTGCTTAATGAGTGAGGAATTTTTTTTTTTTTTTTTGAGGGAAGCTTGATATTCTTTACCATTGCAGCATTAGCTGTGGCTGCCATGAAGAAATGCTGCAATAGAGGTAAATGGCATGAAACTCCCCATTCGAAAGTAAATTAAATTCTCTGGGATATCCTGCTCCCACTGCCCTCACCTCAGTGTGGCATGGACAGGTCAGCAACTGGCTAGAAGAGGAAGTGGAAGGGCGAGGGGAGTGCTCAGGCACACAGGTTCCTTGGGGTTTAGAAGAAAGGAGGCGCTACAGCAGGTACTGCTGACAGATGAGAGCTGAGCTGAGATTGTCCTGTGCCTGGGACAATCAGAAATTACTGCGGGAAGTGCAAATGGGGCCTAGGGCATCTCTGTGGCACATGAGGAGCAAAGGGGGCGGGAACTGGTGACTGGCTTGACCTTCGGTATCTTGAGAGCGTCTGTAGGATAGAAGACAACATCAACAAGGGCAGAGAGGGTGATATTTGGGCAAAGGGAAGGAAATGCTGGATATGATGGCCCTATAGCTAGGGAAGCTCAGGAAGGGCTAAGACAGAGGATCAAGATAGGCCAGAGGTACTGAAGCAAACCCAAGGCTTAGAGGGTGCAGTGAGGGGAGGGAGCTGTCACAGGCGACTTACTTGAGCTAACTTGTTACCTCTGTGTGTGTTTCCCAGTCGCTCGCTCATATCTGTCAGCAGTTGTGGTTGTCTGGCTCAGGCACAGCGATCTGGGTCGTGCTGGCCTCTGTCTCATCTTTTTCAAAATAGGCTGCCAGAATCCCCCTCTGTTAAATCCTCCAGGTTTTTGGCATCTGAGAATGAAGAGGGATGTCGGGACTCAAGTTACCTCTCGGAGCTTGAGGGATGTTCTGGCATTCGGGGATTGTCTCCTCATCTCCCTTCATCTCAAGTTCTGGGTGCCACAACCGGCTAGTTACTGAGGTACCATTTTAAAATCGGTACAGATGCTGTTAGCTGTAACCTGAATGCTTTGATATTTTAACGTTTGACGTTTGGTGTGGCCTGATGTGCTACTTAAAAATTTCCTGAAGCTCTGAAGATAGCTGCCACAGTTTATGCAGAAAGCACAGAACAGAAGCATTAAGCAAGAGCTCTTGGCCCATAAGTGGGGTTTACCGGGTAGAGTTTGCATGTTTAGAAATGGTGTCCGCTCTTCCTGGCTGAAACAAGGTGTCCAAAACAGATGCTGCATTTGTTTCACTTTAACTGTGATTATAAACTACTTTAAAAACATATAGAAATAACTCTTTTCTAAAAATAAAAAAATAAAAAATGCAAGTTTCACTTTTTTTGGATGTATTTTGGTAAAGTATAGCATGATATTAGTGAGAATTAGGATCTGACTGTCTTGTGGTTAAGTGTATAATAAAGTTTTCCTTGTTTTTCTTCTAAGATTTTGTGTATTTTGGGCTCACATTAGTTCTGTAGCCAGTTAAAAAAATCTTTGGCAAGACTCTTACATCTGCAATATATCTATGTAGATCACTCTATTTAATCTACAAACAGATCTAAAATATTTAGATTTCTCCACTGTGTATGAAATACCTTTGTCTTCTTACAGTTTTCAAACTGTAAAATTAGTAAAATTAGTGTCTTTCAGTAGCATTTCAGTAAAATTAAAAATAGGCGAACACAAATCGGTATGACAGTCCCAGATAATTATTGAAAGGAATCTAAGTACTATTTTTTTTTCTTCATTTTCAATATAGAACTATGAACTAGGTAGTTGTTTTAGTGCTATGAACCCTGAAACTTCCCCCGGCAAACTGAAATAGTTTGGTTTTCTTGGACGTGCTTCTACTATACTATACTAAAATTAGCTATTTCTGTGTGTTTAGGGATGTTGAATAAAGGAGAGGGCTATTCTTGCTTTTTAATCTAAAACACTGACAGCTATAAGTACATATAGAAAGAGAACTTGGGCATGTAGGAAACTTTACTGATAAAAATGTCAGTGTTTACACATTCTTGGATGTCTCAAGAGTCAGGAGAACTGTTTTTTGGGACTAAAAATCCTAGTCCTGTCTAAATTCAACTCCAAACATCAGTCCCTTCTGTAGGTCTGGGCCTATTTGTTATCTTTGAGAACCGTAAGGTTTCCTTTCACCCCCAAAGTCCTGCTACAAGTTCTTTATTTTACTACAAGTTGTTTTTCAGCAGTTGATTCAAGTGATCAGCAGGGAGTTGGCTGAGCCACATTTCACATAGCCATTATTAAAAGCTGCATCTGAGAGAGCGGAGATATGATTTACGATTTCTTATTCCTGACTGTGTTGTAAGATGAATGATTGTTATTTCCATGAGTATTTTGAAGATTCAGTTTAAAGTGAAGCCTCATAAACAGTTGCATTGGCACAGATGAGAAATGATAGACTACAAGAAAGGAGATGGGGGTGAGTGATTGGGGGTGGTTGCCAAACCGGCTTTGTCATAGAACAAAATGTTCATGTAACAGCTTGAGTTATTTGGCATTCCCAGGACTTGAGGATATTTATTTCTCAAATGTCACTTTGGAAATTTAGAAAACTGATTTTGAGTTTGATTGCCTATGTCACTTTATACCACTGTTCTCTGTTGGTGGACTAAACTTCTGATGTCCTCCCTTTACAAGGAATTAGGGCTAATTCAGTGCCATTAGTAAGATGGCTATCCTACTGGAATTTAGATCTAGCTAGAATTTAGGTCTAGGGCTTCTAAGTTAAGCTATAAGCATATGAATTGGCCTGAACATTTCACAAGATGTGTAGAAATAACATTTTTCAAACTATGAGAAATTAGTGTTAAGGATCATTTCTAAAGTAAGATTTCGTCCCATTTCCTTTGATTTTCAGGATTATGCTTTTTTCATCATCTGCCATGTGTTTCTGACTTTCTGAACAGGTTTCTAGCCATTATTTTTCTTTTCCTAGAATTTTTTATCTTAAATGTTTCCCTCTCCCACAACTTTAAATCATATGTTTCTATTCCTGTAAGCTTTGTGACGGGGGGGGGGCAGCAGATCTTTATAGACTGTGACAATTTCTGTTGCTGTATCTCAAATGCTGTCTATCTGAAAGCCAGTTCATTGTTAGGGGTAAGAAATTGGTTAGAAGAGGAGTTCTCAGGCCATGGTGAGTGTGATCTCATTCTGCTCAAGTCAATGATTTTTTTTTTTTCCTTGGAAAAAAGGAACGCACCACTTAAACGCTATACTGGAAAAAATACAAAGCTTATCTCTCCTATCTCTCCAAACCTTGAACCTTGGCCTTTACGGGCCAAGTAAAATTAGAAAAAAAGAACTTTTTAAGGAAGAGTAAATAAGGTAAAACTCAAAACTGACATCACTGGCAGCAAATTCAAGACTGACAAAAACCTGTGAGTGGAAAGATTTGTATTGAAGTTTAGAGTTTCTTATGTGAAGTCAATGGGCATCACTTTAAGATGCTACTGATTGTAAATGTGACTAGATGAGTCAATTGTTATTTCTTTGTTTTGGCTGTAGCTGTAAACCAGGCTGGAAAGAATCACATACAGTATGGTGATTGTGAAATGGTGTGTACTATATACTGGGTGTGAAAAGGCTTTTTTTACAGCATTTAGTCATGCCTGCTTCAAAAACATGCATTCAGTAGAAATAATGTTTTCACAATAAGACTTTCTGTCATCAAGCAAATCAGACACTCAGAGTTCAAGGAGGTACTTATGGAAGTGGGGGAAAGATCAAGCTAAAACTATTCTTGGGTCAGTAATTACATCACATCTCTTTGATCTGGTTGAGATATCATTTTTGGCTAAAGTAGCAAAATGTCATGTGTGCTGTGGAATGGAATATGCAGCTGAAGGAGAGAAGAAATATGAAGTGAGTGTTTGACCTGGAAGTATATGAAAGCAGAGGGCTTAAAGAGGAAGAAATGCTGAAACATATGCTGTCTTTGTAACTTAGTAGATACTTTGTTTTGTAGATCATTCAAATTCTTTCTGATTATTGTAGTCTTCTCTAATGTACACCAGTAGCTGAAATAGTGAATAAGTATTTGTGAAATGTCAGCTTGTTTTCTATTTAAAATAAGAATGCTTTTATGTTTCCTCAGTTGTTGCTAGATTTAATAACTCTACCAGATGTCACATTTAAATTGCATTTTGGTTTTTAAGGCTTTGAGAGACATCAGAGCAGAGGCAGTCTTTAGAATTTCAGAGGCTATACCACAGTTTCTTAGAGTTATCTGACTTCATAATTATAAAAATCCTTAACGGGTTAAAAAAAAATGAAGACTTCTAGAGAAATAAATTGTAAACAGGCTACAGTGTTCTAGATAAAACTATATGAGACATAATTTCTGTTACAGATTTGAAAAGGGTGCAAGCAGTTGGATCTAGTTTTCTGAACAACAGCAGGAGAGTATTTCTCTGGCATTTCAGTGCTGGCAGTCAGGCTAAATACCATAAAAACATATCTAGTTAAGGCTTTGGTAGTATCTAGAGTGTTCGGTACTTTTTATGGAGGGGGAGGGGGAAATGTATCACTCTGAGTTGTCAGTAGTTCACCGTCTTTCAGACTTCTATTGAACATGATGGGAACTGCATCAGGACACTGCTGTATACCACAGAACTTCAATTATTGTTAGTTTTAAAGCAGTAAAAGAAATCTGTTTTTGTTTGCTATAAAATATTTCTGGTGAAAACAAATATGCTTTTAGTGACACAAGGTAATTTCCGCTGGGAGAAAATGAAAACCGTATCTAAGATTTTAAAGGAAATTCAGTATCAAGCTGAAAACGTTTGTTAGTTACTGTATTTTCCATTTTAGTTTTACCTGAGTGTCCCTCTTCTTGAAGATAATTCTTCAAGAAAAATACTAAGAAATCAAATATGTTTGGTTGATTGCTGATTTTGTTTTCCTCTGTTCGTTGCTTATACGTTATATTTTTCTTCAAAACAGTTATACTTTATGAACGATGATGGGAACTTTTTTTCCGAGGATGAGAAAAAAATAGTGCAATCCTAGAAATGTAATGTGTACTATTTATTTTATGTGTTGTCAAATTTCTGTCTTGTGTTTCATGTTCCACCTCAGCTAACTTGAGGTCTCATTGTGGTAAAAAGATGTGGTTTAGCCTTCCTAACCTGGCCATCTGTTACCTCCTCTGTTTATATGCTCTATTTATCAGACAAGTGAACAAGCTGAGCCCACTGAAAGTTATATGTATATATACACGCACATATATTTGTAAAATAGGCATATTTATCACAGTTGAATTTCAGCTGAATCAGCAAACTGATCCAATTTACTCCATGGCCTCACAGTCACCAGCACTGAAGCAAGGCAAGGAAGGGAGGGCAAATTATACCTCAGCTCCTGAGAGATCTGGGGGCAGCGTGAGCCAACTGAAACACTGCATCATCGGAGGAGAGAAGATAAGTGAGCTAGTAGAAGTGAGCAAAATACTAATTCTTCTCAGTGCTATAAACATTGCCTGTGCCAGAGGTGAGCTATTGATAAATGTTAAGATCTGTAATCCTTGTTCTAGATAAGCTTGCCAAAAAGATCTCTTAGCACTCTGTGGAAGTCCATTAAATCGACAAAGCTCTGGATAGATGGATAGTTTTGTCTAAGGAGTTCTCAGAGCAGAATGGAAGTTTAACCATAAAAATACAGAAATAATACACCTGAAGAGTAAAATTATGATTCTGTTTAAATTGAATTTTACACCTGACATCAGTAAAACAATGTTTTCATCTTGTCTATTTTAGCTTGTTCTTGTTTGACTGCAGAATAAAACCATGTGAAACAATATTTATGTGGTGGGGAGGGGACAGAGGACTGTCTCAGGTTGTTCTGAAAAACATAGCCTTTTGAATTTCCCACTGAACTTCAAATTTAAGAAAGGGTTATCAAGTTGTGCTTTCCTCTGATTAAATGGATGTCTACCTTGTAGATGTGCAACTCTGAGTTGGTCACGCGAAGCTCAGAGTTGGAGCCTAGGCTGCAATCTGCATCACCCTGACGCAGTACTCTAAGACAGGCCAGAATGGTTGTACTCCAAAAGTGATTAAACACAGGAACCTAGAGAGAAACTACCTCATATAAACATCTGTATTTTAAATATCTGAAGTTAGATGAGATTAACCTACTCTGTATAAAAGTGAGTGATATCATTTCCTACAGTGTGAAACTTTTTCCATATTCATACCTTTTGAAAACATTGTAATTGCACTTAAAATTATAGACATTTCAAAATACGTATCTTAAAAAAAAAAAAAGTGTATGCTACAAATGTAGTATTCATTCACAAGTCAAATCAATCTGGCTTTTAGAGAAAATGCATTTACACTGGTGGGGGAAAAAAAAACCCTATACGTTGCTCTCCAGCTATGGTGTACAGCTTTTAACACTTCTACGGTGACTAGAAAGAACTTGTTGTAGGATTACTACAGCAAGTTTTTAATTTTTACTATCAAGATCCTAGTTCACTATTACGTAAGAAGTTCTGTATGTGTGGCACGAGCATGCTAAAAGACTTACAAGTATGGAACGGATATGATAAACGTCATTTTATCAGAATTCAAAATTACATTAGTGGTTGAGCTTCTGAGCACAGCTCATCAGGTTTCAGCACTTACAATTGTGGAATATTTTAGATTACAAGAAATCTCACATTGTAACTATTCACAACATTATTCAGATACAACATTTAGGTTATGATTAGGTCTTGAAAAGTGTCGTTTTCATGTACATGCATTACCTCATTCTGTGATTTCAGGATCATATATGAACACATACCTAAATTAGCTTGTATTTAGACTTTATTTTTAATTCTAATATCTGATTCACAAACACTTTAAATATTACACTGTTAATGAGCAAGTATGTAATAGGGTTGCATGTAGTGGCATACAAGGGAAATACTATTTTTAATTTGTTTGATGTGAGTGGAAGAGGGAGGTTTTTTTTTTTTTGATTCATGTTTGATTTCCTTCACTAAGCAGCTAGAATGTCCTTATAATCTATATTAATTTCAGTACAAATCTGATTTTTTTCTCTATAAGTTTATGCTGTCATGTTTGAGCTGCACCTTATGCTACATAATATTTTGTCTGTAATGAAATTCTGCTTTGCTAACATTGTGTCTTTTCCAGTTATGTTTCTGCTGCTTTAAAAATACTACTTTCTCTATATGTTCCTGACTTTATGATGAGCCATGAAAATATTTTTCATTGAAAATACAAGCCATGACACAATGATTCCATCTGTGTTCTACCTTTGTGCAAGCGAAAAATTACAAATTATTGGAAGACATGTTATCGAGGAAAAGTTTGGGAGCCATATTCTTCCAACATGTACAGTACGGACAACGTGGTCAAATGGGGACCTTACTGCGTTTCTGCATGTTCTGCAGTTTTTGTAGCCTATTTCTGGGCATCTCCAGTCTGGATGTAGGTGCAATGTTACTATCTGCATATTTTTGGTAATTATGTCTCTGCCCGTGCAGAGTATAAATCTACAAGGGCTAAACTCCATACGGGAGTAGCAATAGAGCTTCACAGTTAGTTTATCAGTAATAAATAGCGTTAAAGATCAGTACAAATACTAATGTCCTGTTAATGCCACTGAATCTGAAGTGTCCTCATTCTTCTGCCATTTTCCATACTAGAGGAAAACTATGTATTGAAACTTGTCAGAGTTATCTGGATGCACTGGAGAGGAACCAGCTCCAATGATGATTTTGCTGTCTTCCCTCCTCCCCCTTCTTTTGGTTTGTTTGTAACAGACATATTATCATCCATTATTCTTAACTAGAAGAAATATATGACATTTGCTTCTGATTGGTTAGAGAGAGAACTGAGTCAATATATGTAAGATGGATGAAGGAAATAAATGTTCATTAGATATTTATAGTTCTGCGTATGCACAATATACTCCAGTCACAGACACATCAGCATTGCTGCAGTACCCTTTAGAGAGAAACAGAATTTACATGACACAACCAGCCACTAAGATATCCTAAGGTTTTTCCTTGCTTTTATTGTAATCTTTGGAAATATCCTGTATAGCTCTTTGTTTCATGCTGTCTGTGAAACTAAAGATCATCACAAGTCTACAAGAAGCACACCTCTGAGTCACTGAATAATACAATATTTTTTGACAGGTCTGGAGGGGTTTCTTTGTTGGGCAATCCAACAAGCTGTTTGGCCAGGAAATGAAGGAGAGCTATGTTTGAGGAATTATAATAGAAATCATGCAATAGCTGCAGCCCTACAGATGTCTACTCAACATATCCATAGCTTATAGGCCATACACTTGTATGGAATAAAGAATGTCAGCCTGTCTTCTTCCTAAATAATTTTGATAGGTAATTTGGAATAGATCCAACTTTAAAATTGCTAGACATATGTTACAACTATAGGTAATAAGGCTGATACTTTTTTTTAAATTTATTTAACTGGCTTAATATGTTAATATACCTATATTTACTGGCTTGGCGCTAACATTGTATGGCTTTCAATATAAATACTTTTTTAAAATTTTCCACTGAGCCACTCATATGAACAAAGAGAATGAAATTTCTCCTTCAATGTTTCTTAAGAGCAATTAAATGCCTGAAATTATAGTTCATATAAATTAAAAGCATGTGCAACATGTTTCTTAGGGTTAATGTAAATTAATTGGGATAGCTGAGAAGGCTTGTAATATTCATTTCGTAGATACTAATACATCTCTAGGAAGATCAGAGAAATGCCAGTAAACTGAAAAATACTGGAGACATAACCACTGGAGAGCTGAGCTTTGAGAGGAAAATAAATTAAAGATGACTTAGTAATAAACAGTTTAATATCTCATCACTTTTGTGGTCTTCTCTGCCTGCCAACATCCCTGTGTTCCCTTTTGGCTTGTAGTTGAATCATAAACTTGCTGGGTAGGGACTAGCATACGTGTTAGTGCTTATTGCAGCAGACCTCTTGTTAGGAGTGGAACTGCTTCTTTTGCTGCCAAGAAATAAGTACAACTCTAACAGCTGAATTAAGGGAAATAGTACAATAAATCAACAAATCATTATTGCAACTGAAAACTTATGAGCAAATAAGGATCAGTAAAAAATAATACAGGGCTGGCAAAGGCGGGGGGAATCAGTGAGAAGGAAACCTCTGTGAAGGTTCCCTCCAGCAAAGCAGATGTACGTGTGGTTCTGTGTACCCATCTCCTGAACAGAGAGTAGGAGCAGCAGGAGGGAAAAACATGCAACTCAGAACTGCACACTAATTTTTGCAGTACCCATCCTCTCCTGGCACTGGCTTTTCCATTCTGTCATCTCTGGTGCAGTGTGGGCTGGAAAGAAGACTGCGTAATTTTGCATCCCAGTATTTTAGCTGTGTGGGCGTCTTTGCCATACTTGAGGACATCACAATAAAAGACAAGAATAATTGTCACAATTCTCAACTATAATTTTTATTGTTAAAGAGGGGGGAGAAAGTAAAGACAAAACTACAAAATTAAAGAATAAGGTTTTTAAGTATGTTTACACACTTGCGAAAAACTAACTTTTTTGGAATTATGCAAAACAGTTTATAGGTGTATAATATATTTAAAATTTAATGAATGATGTGTATGTGAACAAATATAAGTAATCTGTACATGAGCAAATATATTTCCTTTAAAACAAAAACATATTCAAGATATAATCTCAAGATAAGGTGTTCTATGAGGATCAGGAACCTTAAACCTAAATTAAATTAATGTTTGTCTCATCAGATCAATCTAAATAATTTTGTATTTAATGATAGAAGCTGTCTGTGATGTCAATTACAATAGAATTTTACTATCTCATTTATAAAAATACAAGAAAGAAATCCTGTCTTTCTTTTTCTTCTTTTTCTTTTCTTTTTTTTGTAGCAACTTCATGCTATTCTCTTCCCCCATGACAATGATTCTTAGCAATGGTACATTGCATAGAAACAGTGTGGAACACTTAATGTTTCTTTGCCTTGTGTTTTGTTGTCCTTTGTTCTCTATTTTTACCTGTCTGACTGTTACTAATATGGACAAATAAAATGAGCTTTAAAGCTGAATAAAAGAAGAGAGGGAGAGAGACAATTTAGAAGTTTTTTCAAAAACTTTTCTTAATAGCGTTTTGGGCTTAAATGTATTTAAAATTTGTCCATGTGACTCCATACTGATCTAGTCTTTATAACATTTCTGGAAATGTTGTCTGCTTCAGCTATTTATAATAGTTTGTTTTATGACTTGGATATTCCCATATTGACTCTGTAGCTAGACTTCTTAATTTTCATTTTATCTAATCCATTTTCTGAAATTTGCCTTATGTTTCATCACAGATTAATAGGAATTGAAATTCTTTTGCAAGGAGGTACAAATGATTTATTAAAGAGGGTTCCAGCTCTCATTATTTTCTTTATATTTGATTTTGAAATGCAGATTTTAAATTTATGTAATAATTTACATTTGAATAATAATTTTAAAAATGCTGTCTCTCTCGCTCACTCGTGCATGCACATGGGTGCTCTCTCTGTCTATCTTTCTCCTTTCAGCAGTCTTAGATAAGCCATTTTTGAGTTTTGGTATGGAAGCTGCTTAGCTATTGCCAGATGATACAGAATATCTATCTCAATAAGGACTGTATTCCAGCTATTTTGTTGTTTTAAATTAGTGACTAATCTGGCAATATCACTGTAGTCTATATTGCAATGTTAACAATTACCATTAGGTAGTTATTACACTACAAGTTTTCATTTAGATAAAATATGTACAACTATGAGGAATATTCTGCAGTTTGTGTTTTCGAACTGAAAAATGAGTTGCATATGCTATGTAGTTTATAATCAAGGCCTTTAGTAGTAATGGTGCTGTAGGCATAGCAATGAAATACAACTAGGCTTTTGAGAAACCTAGCTAAAATCTCTGTTCCTTCGTGTGTACTTTAACAAGCCATAAGTGACATAGGCAGGTTGTTAAGCAGGGTGGGGGGAGCAAAGAACCAGCCTATCTGATAGTGTCTTATTTCCATATCAGTATGGGATTTCTCTCTTACTCTTTCTTTTACTTTACTTTACTTTGCTTTATAAAAAGATATTTAATAGATACGTAACTGTTTACATCGATCCTGTCCCCCACCCCTGGGGACAATGAGAAGCTTTCTGGAAAGAGGAATAGCATGGTCATAGCTGATACTTAGAATTTAATATATTTGGGTTTTTATTCAATGAAGGTTTTTTTTTTTTTTTTCATTTTTCTCCCCCCTCCCCCTTCCCTGTGAAGCTTGTAGCAGAATTTGGGTATTCAAATGCTGAAAAATAGTGTTCTTGTCACTATTTTGAAGAAGTTCTAGGTGCAAGCCATCCCTCTAGCCTGCTATATGCAGAGTGCTAAACACCTGTCATTCATCTCTCATATGCTGCATTACAAGGTATAAAACACCTTGCCAGCTTAATGGATATTCAGAAATGTAATGAAAAAGATGAAACATCCCAAATGTTTAACACTGTTGGCTTGTTATGACTTATCATAAAATGGACATTTCCTGAGTGCATTTTGTCTGTTTCTTCTCCAGATGCTTTTAAAATTCACTGTAAATTCAGCTGCAAATTCAAATTCACTTTTAAAGTACCCTTACACAAACATTTGTCTCAGAAAACTTGGTTAATTGACTGATTATTCTTTGAATTACCCAGTTAGTTTACTCCTTGAATTAGTTTATTTAATTTGGGTTCATTTCTGTTTTGTTTTGTCTTGTCAGTTCAATTTCCTGCCCTTACTTTTTTCAGCTATTGACTATTATCTTCACTTTATTTCAATGTTCTCCAAACCTCAGAATCAGTGCACAATACTGAACTTTCCACAAATTCAATAAGTAAGCCATTGATTGTTTTTCCATTAGTATGTGCTCAAATAGGAAAAAAAGAACCTGCTTATTTATTGCCCAATTTTTAAGTCACTTCACTGTGCAATTTAAAACTAACTGAAAATTTCAACAATATTTCAACAATTTCTTTTTTTTTCTTTTTTTACTTTTCCTGGTAAAAAGTTGTAAACTATAGGAAATACCTGATTTTCCCCACTATTCTATCTTAGCAAAAGTCCAATTAAATAATAAGAAAAGAAATAGCAAGGAACTGAAATTTTTATTGTTCAGGTTAGCAGTAATCTTGCTTTTACGTTTATCTACTTGGCATGTCCTATGGCTCAACAGTTAGTCATAGTTAAATGAGCACCAGAACATCCAAAAAGTGGATGAAAGAATCAAGTCACTTTATGCTTTAATAGCTGGTATTTGGTAGCTTGAGCAAATCCTGTGTTTAGGAGGGTTTTCCCCATAGATGTGTAACAAAGATGTATTTGCAAAGGAAGTGATTTAGGAAACTTCTACATACACATTGTCTCTGAAGGACTTAACCTGTGGGAAAGTGATGAAGAGAGAAGTGATCCCTATTTCACTTACTGTAGTGGCAGCAGTGTGATGGCAAAGCGGGTAAGAGAGGGTTAGATACTGGCAGAGAGGGACACTCAAGGTTCATAAGGGGTTAAACACAAGGGGAATGGTGCGGAGGAGTTGCCAAGGGGAGTCTGCTGGAGGCATGGATCAGACGCCCAGGCAGCACTCACTGCCAGGACTCAACTTCTTGTTCGTAAAGGCCCCTTAAATCTACTAGAACTGTTTGCTTACCTCAGCTGTGCTAACCTTGACCAGCTACTACCTGGGAAGCAGCCAGACGTTGTTGACCAAATGTAATATGCAGGCCTGGTCCTGATAGGAATTTGGGCAGTGTGTAGTTTCACGCGCTGGGCCTGCTACCACATACTCTGCCAGTCACTGACTCCTCGCCAGGTCTTCCACAGCTGTTCTGACTATAAGCAGGAATGACAGTTAAAGTAGTTGTGCTGTAGTCTATTTTCACGGCACTAGTGTTACGTTTGCCATATCTATAAGTTTTATTAATCAGAATTTGTTCTGTCATCCCTTTTAAAGAAATACTTATTAGAGAAATGGTGACAAAGTTCTTCTTTAAGTGAAGATTAAAAATACAGCTGGAAAGTAATCCTCATGCTCAACTCTAAACCAACTAATATTAGGATAAATATTTTATGTCACTTGTTAGCATTAAAGCAATATTTGCTCTTCAGAATACTCAACACTTGCACACTTACCCTATAGATTATGAATTCCTTACAGCAGATGCAACTTCTGACAGGATTCATTTACAATCAGGGTGGGTCATTCACCCCTCACTCCCCAATCTCATCACCAGAAGCTAAAACTACTGGTGCTGAATCGGGAAAAGCTTTGACCTTTGTTTTTCCCTCATGGATAACACCTGAAACAGCTTTTCTGCTATAGATATTTTTCTTTTCTTTTGCCTGCACATGGCTCTCTTAATCTTCTTCAGCTCAGATAGCAAATACCTTGCTTTTTTGCTGAAGGTTTTTGGTTTAGAGCCCAGCAGGGGTATATTTCTCTCATTGCAAACAAATTGGAGGTTTGAACCCCCTCTGTGTTGAGTTTGGTGGAGTTTAGTAGACAGAGGGCCCAGTGAAGAAGCAGACATACTGAGCATTCACTAAATTGGAAAAAACATCTTGCTATTTGTGAAAGAGTGAGGAAAGGTACACTGGTATTACCCTCAAGAAACATAAGAACTGGAAGGAGGAATATAGTCCTGGTAGCTCACCTAGGCTTTCCTAAAGTGTCAGCATCCCTCGTGTGACCATGATCCCAGCTGGAACCAATTTTCTGAGACAGATACAAAAAACTGTCTTGCCCTTCCAATGCAGGCTACTTCAGATTTTTCCTGCCTTTACCTGCATTTTAGGAGAGCAGAAGGTATTAACAAAGCTGCCATGTGAATGCAAAGCCTTTAGTAACAAGAGCTTGAAATAAAATTTTAAAAACATGTTTAGATAGCATGACTTGATTTGTGCTGGGATGCTTCCCTCAGTGCTCGTCTGCATGCTGCTGCTTCTGAGCATGCCCTCCTTGTGTTTGATGACAAGTCAGATATTCTCTCGGGTAACTTCACTGATAATAAAATCATTAGGGTGTTACATTAAGGGTAAATTTGACCCAGCCTCTCACCCAGCAGAGCACAGAGCAGCCTGTACTCAAGCTGCATTCTGTAATTGTGTTTTGCTTCCTCATATATCGCTTGCTCAGTAAGTACTGCTTGTCAGCTAATACGCTTTTGCAGCTCTGTTTATTTCACAGTCCTTGGCATTCTCCCATCAAAACACGCAGTTAAAACACTGAACAGTAAAGACAATTTTTAAAACTTTTTTCCTAAATGAATATTGGAAAAATAGTTATTTCATTGGAAGGCAACACAGTGTAGTGACTAAGTAGTATTCTAATGATTATATCTGTATCTGTCCAAGCATGGCCGTATATTAGCTTTTAAATCAAATTAAGCTTATACAGTATGCTGAAGGTCATCAGTATATTGCTGACTGCATTAACAAATGCTCAATTTGTTTTTTGCTGGGGAAGGGAGCTGGTTCTCTTTTTGTTTGTTTTATTTTCTCTGTATGGAAATAACAAGAAACAGAAACATGGGGAGAGAAAAAGCATTTTTAGTATAAACACTTAAAGTTTTCTAAGACCTCACATTTTATCATCCTGAAAGGGTAAGTGGAGGTGTGTATATATATATTTTTTAATTGTGATATTCTTTAATAAGAGTATTACTCCAGTCTATCAGCTAGTTGCATCTCCCTCTATCTCTGCTGGTAGGGCTCTGTCAGTGTAGATGTCAGTATCCTGGAAGGATGTGGCTGCTCGTATGTGTGAAATGGCCCCTGTTTTATTATTTTTCTGCTATTACTTAGCTCAGAGTTTCAGCTTGCATTCAGTCCATTTCCTGATTGTGTGTATTCCCAGTGCAGCTGCTCATGCTGTGGCCTGAGTCTGAAGGAAGGGGTTCTGGAGTAAGTCATTTGGTCAGCGTGTGTACACGTGACCACCAGCGTGTACACGTAGGACCTCCTCATACTTGTCTCTGTTCCTCCAGAAAGCATATACCTAATTGGCTTGAGCAACTTGAGCCCTAACAAAATGATCACCTATATTACCTCTAAGGATTATACACAAAAGCCTCACAGAAGTTGAACAAATGACTGGTCCCAGTACATATTCTTCCTCAAAAAAGCTCAATCAAGTCGGTCAGTCCCTGGGACAGGATTGCCTTAGCTACTGGACCTTTCTTTGGCTTTGTTCATTCAGTTCTGCTTGATTCTTTGAGTTTACAGTGTTTCTGTTTCACAATCTGCATGAGGTGATTCTTAGACATTCACAATCCTTTGTCCTTGTGTGCAGTGCATTTTATAGCAACTATTCTTTACTTGACCGCTATTCAAGGCAGTATTTAACTGAACTGCTTTCCTTAATGTTTGCGTTGTTGTCCACTTCTCTTCATTTTGTAAGCTGAACATAGCATGTTTTTAGCCTTTTTTTTTTTTTTTTTTTTGCATTAGTTGAACTGAAATTCAATTTTCAGTCTTACAAATTAGATGCGGGGAGATATGTAAGAAGTTAATGACAATCAGCTTCCATCTATTTACCAGCAGCTGTTTCCTTTCCTGGTAAATTTTTGTGGTTAAGTTTCCCTCACCTCCAGGAGAATCTTAAATTTTCTTTGCTAGATTTGGCTCCAGAACTGCAACTTCAACTCAACACATAGAGTTGGCATGTTGATGCTTTAGCCCAGGAATTTTTGAATATATGCCGGCAACACAAATCTTCCTTTTAGGTCTATCTCTAAAATATTTGTTGGTTCTCCTCTGGCCAGATGAGACAGATGTGTATTGGTGGTTTGTGCTAGGTCTGGATGTAGTTTAGAGGTAAATTCTGATATAGAGATGGATGTTGGAAGGCAGTCTTTCTGCTTATTTTCCTAGTTTTTCATTCAAACAATAGGATTGTATTGGACCAAATATGCTTAGCATTTGGAGCTCTTGCTCCAAAATCCCAAGATACTTTTACTGAATCATGGGCAGCCATCGTTCACCAGCTCCTGCAGGACTCCATTAAATATTTAACAGCTCACTTATCAAAATGTAAAAAATAAGTAATAAAATATACACCATTCTGCAATCAGTGTTTTATCATTCTGCTTGGGGAGGCAATATGTTGTTTCTTAAAATATGTAGTATATTAATTCCATTTTCATATAATTGTCTGCAGCCTGCCTCTTACTGGCATGCTTTACTTTGTAGAAGAGAATTTTTTGTTTGTTTGTTTTACCAGAAGAAAATAAAATTTTCTAGTTAAGGACATGTACCATCATTAGTCTTAGAGGAGGGTATTTGAACTAATGGCAGAATCATCAGTTGCTTTCAAGAGTTTGTAAGAGTTACTGTTCCTGATGCCCCTTTTCATGCCCCCTTTCTTTCGTTGACATTTGAAGTGACTGAAGATTAAGGAGGTGTAAAACAAACAGTTTTAATATGCCATTGTATCATTCAAATGTAATTATTATATATTTTTTTTATACATCCAATACTGATTTGGACTTTTTTTTTTTGGTGGATTTTACTGCAGTATCGTTAAAAAAAGGGAGTGCTGTATGTCTAATCTTCTTAGCCAAGATGTTTGATTGTGGCATTCAGACAGTTTTTAATGTTTGAGTAAATAATTTATCTAGTCAAACATAGTGTCACCTAACCTTTTGTGAACTACTTATGGTGAAAAGTTAGTTTACTCGACCAGTTATATAGTAACTAAAGTATTTATGCATAACTAATATATTGTTATATAAAAGATAAAGAGTTTATATAAAAACAGTGGGCTAATACAATGTAACACCCAATCCTGTGGTTACAACTCCCTGTGAACATAATACCAGTTTCTAGAATATATATATATATATATATATATATAATAATGATCAATATTCTATTAAGCCATCTTCAACCTATATGCAAATGATGCCTTACTTTAAAGTGTGACCTGGATTAATATTTCTATAAAGGGAGTGAATCCCTTATTTATTCAAATAGTCTTTGAGTTTCCCCTCCCCACTGCTGAACTTGAATGATGCTGAAAATATGTGCAGATATGAGAATTTAAGGAAAGCAATGTCCTGTTGATACTGTTTGGTTTTGAAGTTACTTTCTGTGACAGCATTTAATAACACAGCACATAGAACCTAAGAGCAAAAGGACACTTGTCCAACAGCATATGTGCTCGTTTGTGTAATGATTGGCATTTGTGCTGCTGTTTCTACCTGCCGTGAATGGATCAAAGATTTCGAACAGAGTAGGGAGCAAAGTCTAAGACTTCCTAGCTTCAAGCAAAAAAAAAAAAAAATAAATATATATATATATATACACATATACATATATATATATATATAGAGAGAGAGAGAGAGAGAGAGGAATAGGGAGAATTGAGGTTTAGACTGGCTAGGCTTATATTATGCTGCAATGCAAAATGTACCTTTGTTTTGCTTTCATACTCATCACACATTTGACCTTGCTTTCTAACTTGAATATTTTATGGTCTCAGTTTTTAGAACAGCAAATGCTTAGTCCTTAAAGTAAATGGGTATGTTTTATCTTAGAGTAGCATAAATGGGAAACGTAAGGGAAAACACAAGCTTTCTTTTCTGTTTTTAGTATAGGGAAGGTTAACCTAATTTCTTATGTCACTTAGATTTCCACCTTCATGTGAGATTTTAAAGGAATTTTAGCATTTTTTTTCTACCAAAATAAATTAGCTCACCACCTTCTTGGTTTGATGTGTCTTCATTTACTTGAGGGTTGATCCTCTGAAACACTTTGAGTAACGCCGTTTGTCTGCTCCTCGTTAAGGCTATGCTCACGTCTGGTGCTCTGGTTGTGCAGTGCCTAGTAACGGTGCCGAAAATGGAACAGCAGAGTTCTAAGCGACAAGATTTGCCCTCAAAAAGTGAAGGGCTGCTAGTAACTGTGACTTTTTATTATTGTTGTTAATACATGTGCGCGCACACACACGTGTACATATATAGTATATATGCGTGTGTGCGTGTGCGTATTTGTATATAGCAGACCAGCATATTCTGGCCTTTCTCTTTAGTGTGCTCTGTGTAGTTCTGTTGCTGATGTTAACAACGCAAAACTGGAGGAGAGGAGAAGGGCCCCCAGTGAAATTGCCATTCTCAGGCATAGGGACCGCAGAACCACACAAGTTGCTCTATTCAGTCGTTTTCTCAGAAGCTAATAGTTGTAGCTTAGGTTACTTGCTGTGTTGTAAAAAGTCACAGATCTCTAAATTCAGTGAGTGCTGGAGGTTTTTTTGTTCGTTTGTTTTGGTTTTAAGGCTGTTTTCATGCATTGTATGTGTCTGCATGTTTTGTAAGAAGTAAAGAGTCATTGTAGCATTGTCTTAATTTCTTAAGAATAAGTCCTTGTTTTCTTGTTTTGTTTTTGCTTTTCTCTATTTGAGTGACAGAAAAGTTCAGACCTACAACTACAGCACTGAAAAGAACTGCCTTTGTGCTAAAGCCTAGCCAGGGGCTGTCCTGAGAGGCACATCATACAATCAACAACATCACTTCATCAAGTTCCATCTTAAAAGTAAAAACATTTTTTTTTGTTGGTGGTACTATTAGCATCACTGCTCTCTTTTGTAGGCTTATAAGAGTTCTGCTGTCAACCTAAATTTATTCATGGACAATTTATACACATTTGTTCTTGTACAAGCATTGTCCTTTAGTTAAATTGTTTTTCTTCCCCTGCAGCCCTTCTGTTTTATCATCTGATGCATTAATAAAACAGTAATCATATTCCCTGGTTGTCTTTTTCCTGGACTAAGCAAGGATGGCTTTTAGTTCTTTGGGCAAGTGGTTCTTGAGTCTCCTGATTATTATCATTAGCTGTTTTCTGCCCCCCACCACTTTTTTAATATTTATGCAAACATATAGAAAAAGGCCCCCTCCCTCCCCAGGTGTAATAGATCAATAGTATTACACAGGAGAGCAAATTGTGAAAGTTAAATTTGCATTTGGACTATAACCATCATGAACAGATTCTCATTCAAGTGTTTGGGAAGAGGTGGACACCTTTTAATCTGTCTGCACCCCCCCCCCCCCTTCTTTTTTCCCTTGCTCCTGTAGCTGCTTGTACCACAGAGATCAAATTGAACTTCTGAATGGCATCATGGCACAGCTCTAGAGGTATTTTCTCCCCTGCCCCCAATAGCAATAAATCTTTTCTGGTTTCAGAAATGCAGTCACTGGTGGAGTGTTCCCTTTTCTTGCTACTAAGGCAATCTGCAAGTTAATGGTATATGTTGTTCCCTGTAATAATATTAAACATACTGAAAATCATTGTAATAGTCTGATTTTTCTTTTTAAAGGGGAGTGTTGACAGCTGATAATAAAGCTGCTTTTCTTCCCCTTGCCCCCCAGTTATGGAAGGCTAATATAACTTGTATTGCTGAATTTTATATAAGCTTTTATTTAAAAAAAAAAAAATCTTTCTAGTTTTCACAAAAAGCCATAGAGTCCTATCATGGGTGAATAAAAGAACTAAGTATAGTGAAGGAACCTAAAAAAAAAAACTTTACAATTTTAGTACAATGTCTCACTGAGTTATAAATAAAATGTCCTTATCTATAAGGATCACAAGCATGTGTCTAATGAGACTTCTTTAACAGTCCCTGCTGGTTTATAATTTATACAGTCAGATGTTAGTGTAAGAAAGTGCCATAGTAGCACATTTTAACAAGGAAAAGAGGAAAAGTTAAGCTGCAAAATATGCATAATAGAGATTTTCCCACTCCCAGAAAATTTATATTCATGACTAAATTAGTTTCTAATAAATTATGCACAGCTTTTTATGAAGTTAGTAAAAACATAAGCCATGTTGCTGTAGATGTATTAGTAGGACCGAGTGTTTGGCAACAGATTCCACAGACCACTCTACTTTTGTTTCTTCTGATATAGTTAATCTAAGCATTGATTTCTGTTCTAAATTTATTTTTTGATTTTATCTTAATATCTTAAAAAATATATTTTTCTGATAGCTCTCCTTTTGCTTTGTTTGTTCCTTTCAAATATTCAAGCTGCCAAGGTGATCTCAAACATATCTCTTAAATAAAGCAAGTTGATTAGCTTTAAAAAACAAAACAAAAAAAGGTAGTGGTGGTGGGGAAATGAGTTTCATCCTGGTACCCTCTTCTGATACTAGGGATTTTTTTTTTCTTTCCCCTCAGAGCTGTCTAATTCTCCCTTGATTATTTAGGAACTGGTGCCTATCCTTTAATTAAATAGGGACAGATTAAATAGGGACAACTATATCTCCTTTTATATCTGAATGGCATTAAAAAATGTATTGCAAGATCACACAAAAAGAGTCTGCACAGACATTCTCTGAACAGTCCTGAAGTCTGATGGAGAAATAGGGTGATGGCTTTATCCACTGATGGCCATTCACCTTTACAACAGGTCCATTGTTTGAATCTTTTATTCCATTTAATTTTTAAAGAAGCCTTTCTTATAGTTTTAGCCATTCCAAGGAGTTATTTTCCATCATCTGCTTTTCTTTTACACAAAATCTTTTTATATCACTATTTCAGGAATAGAAGAGTAATATACTCTGGACCATGGTATTTCAGCTTTGCAAAGCATGTCTCATGAAGGCAAAAGTAGCAGTTATCCTTACTGTTGAGAGGTTTTTACAATTGCTTTTTCAGGTTGCAAGAGAGACAGTAGTACTGCATTTCAGAAGTGGTTCTTCTGCTGGTCACTTCTCTGGTTAAATTTACCAGGACGCGAGCCATATCTCTTGAACTGAGGTTTGGTTGCCGAGGCTTAGGATGCTGGAATTTTTTTCCCTGGTAATTAAAGAGCTCACAGCAGGTTGTGGAGATGACACTGATGTAGATGGAGCATATGCCCAGGGGATAGAAAATGACTCCAAAAATAACATCAGGCAGTGTCCTCTAGTCTGAATTTCTGGTTATTTTGTGATAATTGCTAACTTGTGCTGAACAGGGATGGTGTTGCTAGCATTATAATTCTGTTATTATTTTAAAAACCCAAACGCATGAAATAATAGAGCTTTGCAATAAGATATAGGTTGACTGCCACCAGGGAACAAAAAATACTTTGAATGTTCTGTAGTTTTTTTTATTCAGATAGTATTTATTTTATGTCAGAGATAGGCAATAATTTCAGTATCAAAATGAGGGTGTTTTTTTGCCTCATCCAGTACTGAACAATTGATGAGAAGTAGTTCAGTAATACTAAATGGGAAAAATTCAGAGAAGTATTCATTTGTCTAGGTTTAATTCTGTCTGTACAGAATTCTATATTTAATTATATATCAACAACAAAAGGGAGGCAATGCTGCGTTTTCATTTAATAATACAAATAAAAACTGAATATGCAAATAAACATAAATAAAAATGAGAGATGCACTAGGCAATGATTTTGGCTATACACAGTGAAGATTAAGCATTAGTAGGGGAAGCAGGAAGAGGAAAAAGGTGGAAAAGAGAAGGGGGGGAAAAACCTTAGAAAACAGTATTTTCAGGGAATTTTCAGCCAGTGTTTTACACTAAGAGAAATATCTGTGGTGGATAAAGCCCTGCCAATGTCTGTCAAAGTGAGAGGCCTGGCTAGAGGGAGCCCTCCCCGTTTTGGCTCTGCAAGGCTCCAGCACAGAACCGTACACATCGCATCCCTGCGTCTCTGCTTTCATGTGGTAGGTCGCGGACGCTTTCAGTAATCATGTTTGATAGCTCAGAAGAGCCGTGGTGTGCTGCCTGCTCTGACGCTGCTTCCAGTGGGTTACGGAGCATTTTTTTGGTCTGATGAACGGTAGAGTGATTTTCCCCTAGAGTAGAAACCAATGTTGTCATTTGTGTGGAGGAAAGAAAACAATCACTGCAGCTGACCGCCTTCTGCTCATAGGAGATAGATACCTTGTGAAACTTCATGCCTATTTTTTCTTTCATTCCACTATTTAAAATTACACTAGAAAAATGGGTACATATATTTTCCCCTCTTTCTTAGCAGATATAAATAAGAGCAAAACAAAGTTGAAAGTGATAAGAAAAATCTCCTGAAAGAAAAATGGTGAGATAAAGATGCTGGGAGTATAGAAATTTAGAGTTTGGTTCAGGAAGCACAAAATACTCTAACACTGTAATTTTGGTGGAAGAGGGAAAAACTTTTAGTATCATCATATTGTATCAGCTTCAATATAGATACGCTTTTTTCTGTGTAAAGTTAAATTAATAACATGGTTTTCACAACAAGTGGGAATAAACCAAGTGGGGTGTTTTCAAGATGGTATTTAGCAAAGTTTCTTCAACTTAATTAACATTTTGTATCCTTATACTGCTTCCACACTACCTTCATATGCTAGTTTTACCAAGGGATCTTAAAATCTGAAGGCAAATATCTTAAAAGATCAGAGTCAGTAATGTGGTTCTATGTATCTTAACTGTTTGGTGAGGAGAAAAAAAAATATTAGTCTGGAAGCAGTTCTTCTGATGTCTGGGCATAAATGAGAAAGGTTATATTGATATATTTCTACTGAAAAAGGATTCACATTGGAACAATTTATGGTTCAATCAGTTTTCAAAATTTTTATAATACTAACTTGAAGGAAAATAATGCAAAACAAGTAATTTATGTGACTAAATGGACTATGGTAAAGGAAGAAAAATCCCTTTGGATTAATGTCACATTGCAGTTCAGACAGTATTTGATGCTGGAAGCATCAGAGAAGTAACATAACGTAGCTTCATCTTTCACATCAACATATTGCATCATTTAAAACCAGCAGGTCAATGTAGTGAATATGCAGATAGAGCAAATGGGAAAGCTAAGGAGGAGGAAACAGTTTATTTTTTCTCCTTATTTCTATCCCTTTCTTATCATTATGCTCACTATAACACTGGATACTGTGTTCAACACATAGCTGTTGCTTATCTCACATATTTTCACTCTCCTGTATGTCTCAACATGCACTATCTTTTCTTTCTTTTTTTCTTTTTTTTTTTTAATAAATCCTCAAGACGCTAATTCCTTTCCCTGTCAGATTAGTTCTAATGTGCATCCCATATTTCTCTTTCCTTAAGTTTTCTTAGTGAGAAGCTAGCCTAGTTTATAGGAAATAGGCTCAAATTTATTTCTACCATAGGCATTTTAAGAATGGAAACCTTATATAATTTTGAAAAGTGCTTAAGCATTTAAGAGGAACTGAGCATCTGACTCAGGTCCTATTAAGAAAAAATGCCTTCAGGAACTGCCTAAGTACTTGCTGTCTAAGTAACTCTGCGTATTTGTTTCTCGGTTACTTAAATCTCATCTGTAACATGAATATAACAGTATTTTCAAGGTATTAGAAGAGAAAATAAATGAAGATGATGATGTGATGCCATACGTAGGAAAAAGAAATATACATATATATTTCTAAAGGATTCTTTTCTTTTCCATTCTGCACTGCCTTTAGGAATTATCTCAATTAGTGCAAAGTACACTCTTTACGTAGTCTGAAGCATCTATAATGAGCCTTCCAGCTAGGAGCCATAAAGCTTATGTCCCATTTGCATAAAATGAGTTGCAATGCAAAAGCCACTTTTATGCAAGAGGTATAGATTGTACTCCAGTGTATGCAGTCGGGTATGCGCAATGAAATCTGGCTTTAATTTTCTACTTTCAGAACTCCTGTAATTCAATAGTCAGGAATTCTACAAACAAAAGCAGAATTAATTAAGAAGAAGATGAAAATGAATGCTCCCCAGGTGAAGGCAGCTGAATCTATTCTATCCTTATTTATTCTGTTGGGATTAGGGGTAACTCTACTAAAGTCAGTAAGATTACACCAGTATGAAATTCATTTCAGTAAGCTCAGTATAATCAGCTAAATGTGTGCCTGAGTGGAAGTCTCAGGAGGCTTACAGATGATGAACAGCCTGCTGAAGGGAAGGGAATGTAGGAAAGTCTGCCCTTTTGAAATTATTTTTTTTCTCCCTACTAATTATAAGTTTGTTATAGCTAGTGAAGAGCATCACCAAATCTTTCCTAACTAAAGGAGATTTGAAGGAGATTTTGTTTTTGTTTATGGCTCTGTGATTTTTTGCACACTAAAGACAGTCTTGTAGTTCTCCTGTCACAACGAGGAGACTAGTCTGAGTTGACCTTTTCCAGAGTAGACTGAGCAGAGAATATAAATTGAATGTCAGGAATCTTCAAGTGACCCGTTACAACATACTGGGTAGATTAATGAAGTTAAATTGTAGCCTGTCATTTAAAACTCAGTCTTTAGTCACCTATTTACTTGGATCAGTCTGGTTCAGTGGGTTTAAAATTATATCTTTCAAAGATCATGAGTTTCAAGAAACCAAAAATACAGATAGGGAGAAAATGGCATTTAGGATTAAAAATATTTGCATATAATTGATAGTGAATAACAATTGTTACTTGAATTTCATTTGACTAGCTCCAAAATATTTAAATTTAGATTATTGATTGTTGTTAGTTATGGTGACAATCTAGAATAGCACTGTAGAGATTTCTTTGACAAGCAGTGAGGTATGCCACAAGAAGGAAACTGTTTGACTTTTTTGAAACAAAGAAACTGTGGAACTAAGAAACAGCAAAAAGAACTCAAGTCCCACAAAAGTTAGCAAATTAGGTGCATTGTTTAAAAAGAAGAAAAATCGAATGATGCTTCATAATACTCAAAACAATATTTAACTGTGAAATTTTCAAGCATAAAATATAGTTAAAACTAGGTTTCATTCACTGTGTTTAAAGATTTAAGATGATAGAGATGAACACCTTGAATAAATTATGAGAATCATCAGCATGGTATGCAATTACCTAAGACACTTGAAGTGCTTCAAATGAATAGGAATTTTTTGTTATGCTACTTGACCATCTTCAACATAATACAGTGGCATTATGTAAAGCATTAGTAACATATAAGTACAGTGAACGTAACTGAGATTATAATAATTCAACTTCATTACTCTCTCAAATGGAAAAAGTTTTTTAAACAACTAACAATTTTAATATAGGTTCAAAAAATTGTGTATGAGATTTTTATTGATTCAGGTGCAATTACCATCAATTATGCAATTACACAGGGCTTAGACACATACTGCAATAAAATGTTAAAGGAAAATTTTTCTTAAAAAAGCTCCCATAAAATATAAGCCAGTGGAGGGTAAGAAAAGTTGTGTGTGTAAAGCTGAACTTCAAAACAACCAAATGATCAATTTTTAGAAATATGTGATTTACATTATTTTGTCTAAGAAAGTCTCAGAAAAGACTGCCAATGACAGAACATTGAATCAGATTCAAATAGTAGAAGAAACTATAAATAGAAACTATATGAAGTGACATGTGGTTAGTATATAAGATAAAGACTAAATTTTCACACCAAAATATAAATTAAAGCAATTTTATAAGTATCAATTAGGATACTATTATTAATAATAATATCAATTAACCACACACAGCTGGAGAGAAATAAATGATTAGGAACAAGGTAATTTGAGCTGAGTACCACTGCTCTCCTCCCCCCTCCCCCCGCCCCCGCCATCCTTTCTCCAAAGGAATTGATTCATGCTACCTTCAAAGTTCACCTGAAGGCCACTTATTTCCTTTGGTTCACTAAATTTATGCAAAATTCAAATCAAGTTATTTTGTGATATGATAACTTGTAACTTCTAACTAAGAAAAATCAAAATTGCATATTCAGGGATCAGACTGGCACTTGGGTGCTACAATGCAAGCAGTTCAGGATAATCTACAGGAGGAAGCAGACTTTTCAGTAAAAGATGAAGAATTAACTTTTGTGGTTAAAATTGCTCTGCGCCTGGCTGGTAGGAGTAGCAAGAATGTTCTCTGTCAGGCTGGATGGAGATTCGCCCAGATCGAGTGTGTTTGTGTCACTGAGTTTCACCCTGGTTTTCTCTAGCATTTGTAATATCCTGTCACACAACTCCCTGTCCTTTGTGAACCAAACTCTGGGGTGCTAGCTCATTTTAGTGTCTGGTTTTACTTTTTCATTTCTGTAATGGCCCATGCCCTCATTCCTTCCTGTATTTCTTTCTTAGGTGCTTCAGTACATGATAGTGAAGTAACTCCTGGTGATGAATGACTTCACATAAACTTCAATTTAACTCTCCAAAGACTGTGCCCAGACAGGTAGACCACTGAACTGAGTAACCTGGGAAGTGACATTCTCCATGTAAGCCATGAATTGCCAGCATTGTGCTGCATGAGTGCCCTGAGAACTTCTTGCTGAGAACTTAATCGCAAGGCTGTGAACTGGAATGACGATGGCAACTCTGTTGGAAATTCTTGGAGGCGTTTCATATAACAGCATTATTACTACAGATGATTCCTACCATTAGGAGCAGCAACAATGCTGTTATTGTAGAAAAGAGTAAAAATTTTTACTGATAGTAAATGGTGAGGTTATGATACATATATTTACTAGTGATGTTATAGTTTTGTTGCATTCTCAGTACAAGCAAACTAAGGAACATATGTTCTAAGTAAATTCTTTTAGTCTAAGAACTTAAAAATTCCCACGTCCCTGATGGAAGGGTGTTATTTGTAGTCACACTTATTTTGGATGATAGGTATATATATTTTTTCCCCCAAATAATAAAACTAAGCTTTTTTAATTTATAGACAAAGTATCTGACTTAGTAACACTATTATAATGTAGCATTGATTTGGCTTCAGAGCAATGAAAAGTGAAGAAAGGAAGAAGGCAATGATCCTAGCTGAAGGCATCTAATGATGCACTTAAGGTGGAAGGATGGCACCACTGATTAGAGAAATTTCAGCTTATGACATCAAGATCCTAGTATAATGCTTTTTCTCCTGTCTAAACGCTGTGAAACCCTGCCAAGGCTTGCAGGACAACGGTCTCCAGAAATGTTTTACCACTTCTCTAAGAAATATGCAAATTTACTTTGGGAGAGTGAGAATTTGTATATTGGGTTCTGAGGGTGATGTGGGACTCGTCCCAGGAGCTGGGGATGGAAATGGCTTCTGGCATAAGGGAAGTGGTTATGCCAAGACTTTTGAAAGCCTTGGGATATAGGGGCTGTCAGAAAATTGTGCCCTGGGAGGTAGAGCCCTGTAACTCAGGCTGGTAAGCAACATGCATACTGACTCATTTAAGAATAGTTTTCCCTAAAACACATTTTTTCTAAATTAGTAATAAATTGCTTTAAGGAAGCTGACAACTGGTTACCTATCAGAGTTTCCTAATGAGGAGAGTTGCCTTCTCAGCACCTCCTGAAGTGGTTGTGGCTCACATGCAGAGACTGAAGAAGGCTTAGTCTTGAGAGTGAAGGACTCTCATGATGTAAATAGAAACTGCATGACACTACTTCAAGCCAGAAGAAACTATCTGAAGCTTTTGTGGAGAGCTATATGTTCAACCTCGGTGTCTATAATACAGGTTTATTTTGTTTTCTGAAGTGAACCAGGCTAACATGGTCGTTGAACTGCTTGCCAGGAAACAGGAGGGCGCAGAACTAGTAAATGCCATCAGGGGCCAGAGAGATGGAGGTATGTGAGACGGTAGCCACTGTGGCTGTCTGACGTTAAGAAATACACCCCAGTGCACAGCCCAGTGGCTTTCAAACTATGATGCCTCCATTCATCTCCCTGCCTGTGCTCGTGTAGTTTTGGCTTTAAGAGGCCAAGAGGTGTTGGAAGGCTGGTACCTTTAGTTTCATAAATATTTGCATTACTTATTAATCTGCTCTTGCAAATAACTACTTCTAAATGCAAATGTATTTACAAAGAAAGGTTGCAAACACATGTATGTTTGTTTGTTTTGCACTAATAACTGGAAATGTAAATCAAAAACAAAGTAGAATTCAACACGGGAAAATAAATTATTCCAAGCCAATTCTTATAATAAATAATGGGCTTTAAGCTTTTAGGGGCAATTAAATATATATATATACATATATGTATATATTTTTTTGTAGCTAGTGTTGGAATTTGTAGTGAGAACTTCCTTATCGGAATTACTAGAATAAAAACCATTTATAAAATCTTAAACCTATTCAAGTGAAAACATGTTAGGACTTCTCAGGGTATTTCTACATCATCTTTGAATGGTCTTGAGCCTGAAGCAGTCTAATGTGCCCTGTGTAAACTTCACGTAAAGCATTTTACTAGTATTGTTGGTATTCATGTGTATGCAGAGTAATCAAGCATGTGTAAGGCTGCCGGAGTGAATGGCCTTGGTCCTAGAACTGAGCAGGCACGTCTGCGCAAAGTCTCAATACTAGGTAGTGCCTCGCAGCTGAGACATGAAACCCTTGCCTGAGCATTTTCTGGTCCATGTTGGATCAAAAGCAAACAGGTTAAGTAACTGCTTAACTCAGTCTATATGAGTCTGAGCTCAAGCTGACTAAAAATGTGCAGTCACAGTTTAAGAAATTATTTGTCTCACCTACCAGTTACATCAGACAGGGTGTTTGGTTGCTAGGATTTCTGAATAGCTTTTACTGTATTTTGAGACTTGTTTACATGAAAATGAGGTATAAATATTTTTTTAGAAAATACACTCAAGAAATTTCAGAGTGAACGAAATAAGGTTATTCTTCAATAACCCGAGAAGTTTACTAGCTCCCCTTGTGTACCAGAACTTGTATTTTTGCAATACCTCCCCAGATACCCACCCTTGGTTCTTGAATCTAGGTTCTCTAAAAGACAAAAATTTACAACCTACCCTTACAACTATTCAAATCAATGCAGAAGGTATCACTTTTTGTAATCAGTAGGAAATTTTGTGGAAAAATGTTCAACATATATACTTTCATTGATAATGTGCATCCAGATCAGTGTTTAAGGTTCTTACCTGCAAATGCTTTAGAGGAATTGAAAATACTAACTTATGATGACTATCTGATATGTTACTGGATAATTTTGAAATTATCCTGTCCTAAATATTACATACCCTTATCGCTGAGAAAGAAGTGATGCATTTGGCTGCTAGTATTTTGAATCAACTTCAGGTTAAACAGGCTCAAATGGCTTTTACTGGTGGTTTAAGCTCAGTTTGCTGTAAAGTAATTTCTGCAAAATTGTGTCCAAGTTGGTTGGGCACCATATGAATTGTGAGATGCCTTTCTGGTGTTTTGATTGTCTGGATTAGGAAACAAGGTTACTGTTTCTGGGGTACTAAACAGGACTGAATTTTCTAAGGACAGTTCTGGAAAGCATTTGAGCTTATGGACAATTTGCTGAGTAACCTTCTTTTTTTGCTCTCTTTGTGTTATTCTAAAAAAATGATGGGTGCTTGGACTGAGTAGCTTACTTTAGACCATTTAAAAATAACTTCCATCTTTGAGCTATATTTTCATGGTTTAATTTAGCTTTTGCTTTTTCCCTCTTTCTATTTTCATTGGAAAATGATTTTTAAAGTGTGTTGAGAGATGTCATTTGTCTTTGCCTGTGCTAGTTTAATTATTTGAAAGTTAAATTTTAATCTAAGTGCTAGAAGCCTCCAGTGGTCGGAATTTCAGCTAATATCATGTTTTGTGTTAATGGGGTAGTGGTGGAGAATCAGTTTTCAGTTTCATTTAAATATTCTATTCTTGTTTGCACCCTGTTGCTCCTTTTGAGATAGCCATAATTTAAATAATTGATTCAATGAAAAAAAAATCCAGCAGTGTAAAGCTTTGGAGTCTATTCCAAAAAGGTCAGATACCAATTACTGTAATTTTGCATAAAATGAAATGAGAAAGCCTGCCCCTTTCACTCCCAGGGAAAAAATGTTAGGATAATCAGAATTCTCATGGGGCTTTTTCAATCAATAAATGTTTCAGTGAATGATTGCAGCACTAGGATTGAAAAGCATTGTACTCCCTCCTGCAATTATAGAAATCAAAGAAAACCGGGATCTGATGGGAAGGGGGGGAAGAGAGCTGGAAGAAAAGAGGGCCAGTACAGAAAGGGAGGGGGAGAGGGGAATGGTTTTTCTAGTTTTTCACATGTAAAAGATGGATTTTTATGTGTGTGCCTTATAGTTGCTAGCAATACTAGTGATTTTATTTTTCAGTATTGTATTATAATTGTTCTGTGCATTTTTTTTCCTCTCATTTGCATTTGTGCTTTCACATTTCCAAAGTATTTTTAATACGGTTTGACGGGCTCTCTCTACCTAGTTCTGCTGCCTGAAATGTAAACAGCAGCTAAAAATGTTTGGTAAACTTTATTCCACTTTAATCCTTCACGCTATCTCAGTCCAGCTACGCAGCACAAGCCAATGCCATCTGGAGATAACTGAGCAAGCTCTGAGCAGCCAAGTGATTTCAGTAGCAGAAGTCATCTAGTCATGCTAGTATGGCACTGTGCCTGGGTTCATTAGCCTGCCGAGTAGTTAAGTATGTTTTTCAGATAGAGCACCGTGCTAATACAACTACACTACTTCCAGCATGCAAACTATTTTCCGTGTCTCTATGCAGCACTGGATTAAAGCATAGAAGAGACTCTGTGCTGATACTTGAGGTGCCGACAGCCTCCGTCAAGCCATTTGTATTGTAAAACTCGACCTCTGGTACCTGCCTTACCTGGGCTGGAAACCCTGAAAGGGGGGAAGCTGAACTCGCTCTCCTGTCAGTTTGCTTCATTCAGAGCATCTGGGGTTTACCTGCATGCTGCAGCCTCGCCACCAGAAACGTGCTGTGGTCCCCCCAGCCCAATCCCTTCTCCTGGTTGCTGGCTCCCCTGCTGCCCCTTTCTGCCTAGAAACCTTAACGAAAGTTTGGGTATTTAAGGCATCTTGTTTTGCCAATAAGAAGCATTGGTAGACAGGTTTGCTGGAGCTTGCTGGGTAAAATATACCTAGAGAAAGATGCTTTATGTGGTTTTGGGCTAGCTGAGGGTAACCTAAATACCAAATAGTCATCCTCTCCGTGTCTGCTGTGGTCTGGCTGCCTGCCGCCGTGAGTGCCGTTCTTCAGTTCAGCCTTCCTGATCGCCCTATGGGCTGCACAGCGTTTCTCTCTGAAAGCTGCCAGCACCTTTGATATTAGCATGCAAAAGGGAGTGAGTAATTTTTGTGGACACAGTTTCTTTTGAGCTGTAGATTGCCTAGTAAATATATATACACTTAACAAAAGAAAAATCTGAAAGGCCAAAAATTTCCTGTTGATAGTATGTGGAAAACCAGCTTGTTCAGATGCACTATAGTATGATATCTTATCCTTTGCCCTATATAAACAGTAGAAACTTTCTTTTTTCCTACCCTTCAGAATAAGTGAGTCTTCTTCACTTTCACTCTATGGAGTTGTGGTTTTTTTTTGTTTGTTTGTTTAAGGACTACTGATCCTGTTGTGGTGGCATTTGTCCCTAGGTAAGGTGACAAGGAGGATTTTTTTTTCTGGCTAGTGGTTATTTTACTTGGTGTCATGTTTGTGTGTCAGGTTTTGAAAACTATATCTTGACTTCCTTTGATCATTGGGCATAAATGAACTTGTGCAAGTTATCTGGAACAATCTGAGAACTTGCAGTGTCTTTCAATTATTTTGTACGGGTTTTGTTGTGATCTGATTGTGCTTTCCTTTAGGAACTCAGTTATGCTCACCTCAGCTTTGCTGCTTAGTCTTTTCCTTCTTTCTACATAAATCTTCATTGGTTTTGACCATTATTTATATCTTGGGGGGGAAGAAAGTTGCTGATTTAGCAACTTCTGACATCGCCGATTGAATGTGCCCATTCTTCTGGAGACTATGAGAGGCAATCAAAGAAACTTCTAATTTACACATAACTTTTGTTATGTTGTTAAGTTTTGTTATGTTACTTTTTTAAATTAAGAACGTTCTGAAGTCAGCCAACTGTTTCTATTCATTTTTAATAACGGAACTTTTTTTAGTCTTTAGTGCTCCTTCTGGTTTGTTGTACTGTATTTTCTGTTATCTGTATTTTCCTTCTCTGCTGATTAATTAAAGCACACTTTTCCCCTTTTTCATTATTTCTGGGTAGCTAACAGCTCTGTTTAAAGAGAAAACTGTTTAAAGATCAACTGCTGATATCTATTATTAACTTTCCACTGATTTCAGGAAGTCCTATGGAAATCAGTGGGACAATACTCATTTACGCCAGCTGCTCCTCATTAAACTTTTTTTTTTTTAAATGTGGACTTTGCATTTCCTTCTTTATTTGTAAAACCATATCACTGATAAATAGCAGCAGAATTTGAAAAATGGTTTTGGTCAATAACCTTCAGCCTGAAAACAAAATTTTGCAATTCTTACAAAAACAAAACCAGAATTACATTAAATATGGGATCCTTTTCTGAACTGTCTATTTTTGGGAAAGGTTTAACTCTTCATTTAAAGCCACTGAGTGAAAACGTGAAACCGCTAATGTGGTCTGAAGTCTCATTTACTTAAAGGCCTGTGCAGGTTGCTGGCCTCCAGGGGCAGGGATTTACTGTAGGCTGTTTTGCCTGAAGGGTTTTTCTTCTCTCCTCATCCCTCGTCTTGTTTTTTCCTTAACTCATAGATCAGAATTTAGCTCATCTGTAGCATTTGTTTCCTCTGCTTATACCTAGATCTTAGAAAATTTTATAGTATGTTTCATTTTAGCATTGATACCTGCTTCACTTTTTGTTGTGGGGTGGGTGGGAGGGGAACAAAATGTGCCGTGTGTTGACAGTGATAGGAATAAAGACTAGAATGAAAATTGCTTTTAAAGGATGCTAAAATGAGTCTTTTATGTCTTATGAGACCGGTCTCTGCAGCACTTGTGACCTAATCTAAGTTTTGGTAAGTGAATTTTCAAGAATTGTTTTCTCTGAGGTGACATAATAAATGACTTTGTTTGTACAAACTGATTAGTGTAAAAGACATTAAAATAAAGGATTGTTAGCCTTACCTGGAGGATCACTTTCTCACTGCCCCAAAATATGTGTGGTTTTTTTTTTCCCTCAAACTGTCAGTCAGATAACAAAGTAATTTTTTTTCTATGTATTTTATGCAATTTTTTTCTAGTAATAACTTCTGAGCCTGTCTTTCATGATTGCAGGGTAGCCTTTGGAAGGAAAGAGAAGCAAAGATACCAGATGTTGGAGGTAGGGGATATTATGTCTCTGATCATCTAAAATAATCTGTATTAAGTACTTGTTTAGTCTCTGAAGTATCATTTGCAACACAGCAGTACAGCAACATTAATTACCTATTTCAAAGACATTTTATGGCAATTCGTTGTCTTTTTTTTTTTTCTTCCTGAAGATAATACTTCTATTTTTTGTTTCCTCAGAAGTACAAACATTAATTAGTAAGGATGTTATGAGTGATTCCAATCTCCTTTCCCTATCACTTTTCTTTCTTTCTTTCTTTCATAGAACCCATAAGTAAAACTTAAATCTAGAAGGATCTCACAATGAAAGGGATAAACCTAACTGGCTATTTTCATCAGGGATAATTCAGAATAAAAGTGGAACAACCCACAGACCAAACACACGGAGTTGAATTGTACCGGATAACCCTACTTATTATAGCTGACACAGAGCAGATACTTTGTCCGGTAAGGAATATAGTTTCTCATCAGCAATAAGTTACGTTAGAGACAAGCAGTCAGGAAACTTCTAAGAAACAAATATATATTGGTCTTGATCAAAGACCAGTTCTATGCCCTGTGTCAAGCTGCCCTTTTCCTCCGTTCTGAATTGTCAGTAT
Source organism: Dromaius novaehollandiae (assembly GCF_036370855.1). Taxonomy (NCBI): domain Eukaryota; kingdom Metazoa; phylum Chordata; class Aves; order Casuariiformes; family Dromaiidae; genus Dromaius; species Dromaius novaehollandiae. The sequence continues at coordinate 110,531,455 of NC_088099.1, forward strand.
CATAATTCATTACTGATGTTATAAAACAGTCCCTGAAACCTAATCCTCTGAAACACTGATCTTCTCTTGCAATTCTGTTTCAAGAGGAAGATCAGGGTGTTTCACAAATTTCTAAGAGGGAGGAGAGCTGAAAGCTGGCAAACTCCATTAAATCCAGTGAAGTTTCATGAATATTTAGGGCTCTATATAATATATGCCATCAACAGATTCCAGAGGTTTTGTTTGTGTTTATTGGTGTCATTACTCTGTTAAGCAAGACTGACCCTCAAGGAAAGGGTATGGGTCTAAATGTTCACTTCGTTCCAGGCTCCATCTCAAAAGCTTCTTGTCAGTCTAGCTCTAAAGAAAGTCAGAATACTCCTAAAGATGAGACCTTGCATCTAATCCCTTTTGTCCAAATACAGGAATGCATAAGTGATGATTTGATACCTTCTCTTTCCAGCAGTGGGTGCTGCTAATGAAGTTCACCTCTGATGATACAGGGAATGGCCATTCCTCCTTCATTTTCGAATCCTTCTTGATATTGATTTTTTCTTTTTTTAGTTACTATATATCCAGATATTGTCTCTCTTCTATTTTTAAAAAGAAAATAATTCTAAATTAAAAAAAAAAACTATTACAAACTGCTGTTGTTCTATCTGATCACCTTGCAGTATCAGAATCCACAACTCCATTTGCTCAAGGATAGCTCATAAGGATAGTGTATGCTTCTTGCCTTCAAGTATCAGCTTGCCAAAACATCAGCAGAACTGTTAATTTGCTTACAAACAACCTAATTCAAATGTGTGCGTTTTCTGTAGTGGTGCGTTTGGTGTAGGTGTACTTAAGTATTTACTACTAGTGATACTGAAAATCTGTTTTAAGGAGGTAAATCCACAAAAATCATTGCAGTTGGATATACAAGTTGTTTTTTTTGTTTGTTTCAGAGTGCAGTGGCAGTAATGATTGAGCTTTCCTACAAGTAAACTACCAATAATGAGTTCCTGCCATAGACTTCAATCTAGTCATTTATTAAGCATGAAGAAACTATTTGTTGTCCTGTATAAAAGAAAGAAATCTCCTTTATCATTTTCTGGCCTCCCATCCTGGAAGGACTCTTTGGAAAATAACCTTTCCTTAATGAGGCATTTTTCTCTTTGCTTCTAGCAGTTTGTTTATTTTTGCCCTCTTCTACTTAATGTGTGATATTTCTGAGGGAGCAAGAAGCATGATTTGCAGAAAGCAGCCTTTTCCTTTCCTTCATCCAAAGGCAGAAAAAAACTTATAGGCTTAATGTTTTACTAAATGTCTTCAAAGCTAATTAGACCTAGTTCCTTTAAAAACCTAAGAAAACCTTATTCACTATCATTGAGGTAGAATCATCTTTTCTCCAGTGGTCTTTCATTCTCTAAGTTACTTCTGAATTTATTTTCAGTTGCTGGTCTCACGTTGATTGTATGATGATACCATCAGAAATATATCTTCCTGACTATTTTTACAGGAAATTGAAAGTACTAAGGAGCCTTTTGCTTGACAACCAAAGTTGTGAACAAGTATATATGTGGGGGAAGAGAAGAGAGAGAGGGAAAAAAAAAAGCAGTCTTTTACAGTCAAGAAAATATTTAAAAAGCTTTGTTGCAGAGAGATGCATTGCTGGAGACTACATAAAAGTAGATAGTTGCAAATATTTGTTCTCAATTTTGTAACTTCAAATCCTCTTAGTTCATCAGTGTTTCCAGTTCTACATGTAGAAGGTCTTAAAGCAACAGGATAGTGTTTTTTTGGTTTTTTTTAGTTACTCTTGGGCAGACAGGACTAAAGAAAGTGTGATCACCCCCTGGCAACTGTAATGCCAGTAAGAGTTGGTTACACTGTCATAATGAGTGACTTTTCTGAAAATATATTATACATGGTAACTCACTTCTTGAGACCATTTCGTTGTCTCTTTTTATGGTATGAAGGATCTGGAATTTCTGAACTGATAAAACATCTGTGGAACTATGTTTTTTTCTGCACCTTATTTGGGGAGAAGGGTAGGAGTCTCTCTCCTCATTAGGCCTCCATGAGTTATGGAAGTGGTTAATTACTTAAGTACTGAACTCATTAGTTTTGGTGCAGAGTCTTGTGAACATGGCTAAACTGCTATGAGGGCCTAAAGTGATATGTTCCTGTGCTGTTTTGTTGTAAGGCAAAGGGTTACAAATGTCTGTAGCTACCTTGAGCATCTTCACTTTGTATTTTAGTGATGAGGAGGTATACCTCAGCCTAGTCAGATGAGTGGACTGATCTCATTAGAGATACTCGGAATTACTAGGTATGACCAGGCCTCTGGTGATTTTGAAAATGCAGTGTGATACTACAGGCTGCTGTGATGCTGCACACTGCAAATTTGCAATAGTTGGATGTACTTACTGTCCTCCTTTGATTTTTTTTTCCATCTTCCTATATTTAAAATATTGTCACTTACCATGATGTTATACATATTAGTTCCACCCAAAGCAACCAGAGGAACTCCTCCAGGATGAAATCTTGCTCTTTTCTATAGAGATGAGTACAGACAAAAAGTATCCTATAACTTACACAGCTAGCTATCTTTAGTAGCACTTCATTTGATCCCTGTGTCCAAAAAATGTCTAGCTATGATGTGAGAGAATGTGTTAGCAGGTAATTGATGTTACAATATGTGATCCGTTGCAGCCATATGTGTCGTAGGGGTTATGATTCCCCCAGAAACGTAAAGCTGTCTGCTTCTGAAAGCAGGAGCTATAAAGACTTCCTGCAGTGCAATTGCAGGTAAGCTGCCAGGTGCAGCTCTGCCTGGTACAAAAGAAAGTAGTTTTGTTTAGTTGCTTGGGTTTTTTTGTTTCTTTATTTTTAGTCCTAGACTGTTTCTTGGGATATTGCTCCCTGTCCACGGTCGAGTGGCTCTGAGATGTGTTGTGTGAATTCATCCACTGTAATATGATTATCTGGGAGAACAGAATTATAGGATGGGATATTTGTTCATTCTTTGGGTAGGTGATTTTTTTTTCCTTTTTTTGAGAAGGTTAGACAGAATAACAAGCAGCACGTATTGTATTTTATTTCACATTCAGTGTAAGGAGATGCCATATATGGTTAGTTGTATCTATAATTTTTGGTTTTTTGAAGGTTCTATGTTTGTTTATATATAACTGAAAGATAGCATATGTATGCATAGTGTCCTCTTCATAATGAATTGTAATATTTTCTTTTGCTTCTTATGATCATTTGAAATCTGAAAGCAAAAATATAGAACTGTATTCCGGAATCCTCTGCTTTTGTAGTTGAAAGGAAACAAAACCTTAGAGAAGCATGTGAGCTCGCTTCTGTTTCTATTTTAGCACTTTCATCTTCTGACAATATTGGATGTTCAGGATCCTTAGCTCTTTGCCATTTCTAATTCAGCAGGACTTGCAGAATCGTGATGGATCGTTTAAGCACTTTCCGCTCCTTTCTCCATGTGTCTTGTTGATTGTATTGAGGTTCAGTTACTACAGTAAGGGCTGGATATATAATATACCAGCATACAGATGAGGTTATAGCTGTGATGATGAACAGTGGATTTTAACTTCCCTTAACAAGATAAAGGAGTGAAATCTTCCTGGCTTGTGCCTATTAATTGGTATTTACTGACCCTGTACAAAAGACTACCTTGCAAATGGTCTTTTTGATCGCAATGTAATTTGTCTTATTGTTCAGAGAAGTGATACAGTAGACCCTTACAATGGCCAGGAATGAACTATACATGATTTGTAGGGGCTGTGCAAATATTTATATAGGAAATAAATTATATCCAGGTACTATGGGAGCTGTGCTATTTAGTTCAGTCAAAATGAAGTTGAGCAATAAGAATACTCTTTTGCTTAGATTGTAATTATTTTTTATCAGAATAGTTTAAGCTAATGAAAGCAGGTTGATGGTGACAATCAGTCAACATCACATTTGTTGTCTTGCACGAAATGTAATATATACATATATGTATATTTTTCTTGATTGTTCCATGGTAAGACTCAGGAGCTTTATTCATGGCCCAGGCAAGACAACCACTGTACACCAATGGATTGCCCATGCCAGCAGTCAGTGAATGCTTATCAGCAAGCAGCTGAACAGCTTTCAAGCTATTTTTCTTGCTTGCTTTCTTGCAAGGATCCACAAATTCTTGGCAGCCTTTTTGAGGCAGAGAGGTCAGTATGTCATCTCCTAGTCTTATCTTGTCTGCCTTTCTATGAGAAAAATGAAAAATGAAACAAGAACAAAAAGTGGGGTGGGGGGGAGATTCTTTGACTGCTTAAACTGGGGGAAGGGAGGGGAAACTTCCTCTCCTTCCAAACTCCTGTAATCTCGGAGGGTCACATCTTGTATCAAAAGTGCTTCTACTTTTGAAGGCCGAGCTGCTCATATTTTAACCCGCAGTTAGATCTGGTAAAATGCTGGCAATCAAGTAAAAGTTCTGGAGTCAATGACTCTGCTCCTGGGTAACGGGTGTATTGCCATCGCATGTGTCCTAGATGTCTTTCTCTGAGTCTGTTGACTTGAAATTGTTTTATGTCCGTGTAAGTTCTGGTGGGAGATGATTTCTTTATATTTTTGTTTTCTTCTGTATGTTACTTTTCCTAGCCCTAGTCCTAATGGAGTGTGATATACTGCTCCTCTAGATAGGTGTTACAGTTCTGCAGCTTGTGATTGTATCGTCCTGCAACACTGCAAGAAAAAGGCATAGACCATTGATTGCATTAATCCCAGATGTATCTTCATAATTATTTCTAACCACATAATGTAATCATTCATAAAGTTACCATATAAAATCAAGTTTGTTTCCAAGGAGGCTATATAAAACTATTAAGTAATAACTGTGCAACTTCTGGAACTTGTAGTTTCAGTAGTAGGTGAAGATGCATGCTAAACAAGTTCAATCAAATTCATATACTAAGTCATCACCATTTTGAAAATGTATGTTTTTAATTGGAATCCCTTTGAAGTTCATTAGACTTAATTATGATTTCAGCTCAAAATTGCTGCAAAAATATTGCTTCTTTAGAGTGTTTGTTTACTAAAATGCTGCTCACTTGTAAATTGAATTGTAGATGACATAAGTTCCATCAAAATCGCTTGAATAGTTACTTTCAGGCTACTTGTTAGTGTGAAGAATCCTGACATTGATTTTATAGTGACAATAGATGTTCACTTTGAAATGATAATCAATTTGAAGATAGAATATTTTTTTCAGGTACACTGTGTATCACATTGTATTTTTCTAATACTTTTAGTAAAGACTAATGTTCATTCTCTATGAAAACCAGTATTTCAACTGAAGCTTGAGAAGGCTTTTAAAATTTCAGATCATGATTTTCAAAAACTAAGACGGAAATGATTTGACAGGAAAATTACAGCAACAAAAATGGATCATGTTATTTAAACTCTTTGAAGAATCTTGCAAGTTTTATATTAGAAATATGTTTTCTGTGAAGACAAGAATTCTAAAGTTGGAATGAATTTCTAAATGCTTAGTTAGTTATGAATGTTAGATTCTACCACTCTCATACAAAGTTTTATTCAAACAGGATTTAAATAGCTGAAGAAGACAGACATCCCTGGACTTTTTTTTTTTTTTTTTTTTTTGGATTAAAATTGCAAGGTTTTGAATTTATTTTACTATTTAACAAAACAGAAGCTGTACATTAAATTTAAGTAGCAAATTTAACTGACCAATTTAAGTATCATTCAGTGAGTAGTTTCAGCTCATGGTGGAGGAGGAAGGGGGTGGAAACCATATATGTTGAATAAGCTTGTGTGGGGTTTTCCAAAAGCTGCTTTTAATTAGTATGTCAGATTCTGTTCCCAAAATGGAGAATGGCACCTGGGTATACTGCCTCACATGCTCCAGCTCAGTAGTTATCATACCAGAAGATGGGATGAGAAGTGCAGCTCCAGGGCATGTTGGTGTTTGTTGTGTTTTTGTTTTTCTCTCTGAGATTCAGAGAAAGGATTTGAATTGCAGTTTTTGCCTCTTATCTGCTGAGTTTAGGGACTGCAGAGTCTCTCTCAGCTTCTCCAAATTGCAGATACTTTTGTTTGCTTTTCATTAAGTTGTCTTGAAACCCACATACAAATCTATACTCTATGGTCTCATAGAACATAACTGATAGGTGCTGACAGGCTAAGTGAGTACTTTTTGTGCTGAAAAATAGCTTGGGAAATCATTTAAATTGCTGCTGAAATGGACACCAGCAGAAGTAACTTAAGAGAAACCACCCTGAATGGAAAAATATGGTCCTGGTGCCTTTCACAGGGACTGAATTCAGAGAGGGCATAATGAAAGGTAGAATGGAGAAGAGCCTACTGGAGAGCAGCTCCCTATTCCTATTGATGTGAGTGGAGGAAAACTGCATGAAATTCTTGCAAATGTCATATTACAGGATGTTGAAACAAAGCAATAAGCTTGATGAATGATTTCTCTTATGGCAAGGAACATTTATGCTTTGCTAAAATGTTACCCATAAAATTGCTGCAGCACAGCGTTCAGTTGACTTTCTGGGTCTCCAGAAAGCTGAAGGTGATGATGGTAGAACAAAGAACACTTTTGAGCTGATTTGCCGACCTGCCAGGTAGCTGTTCCCTGCGGGTGATTTGGCACAACTGTGTGCACAGTGTCTGTGAAGACTGTCCTAAAATTAGCCTGAAGATCAGATTTTCCTATATTCTGCACCGTACGCTTCAGGCATGACCTTAGTAAATGGTCACACTGGGTCAACTTTTGTGCACATCAGTGCATGCGTGCAGCTGTCCTCACAGGTCCAAAGTATTTCAGAATAACTCCAGCCAAACTGATTGGAAGGCCAGGCTATTTCACCTTGAATATGCCTGGTGTATTTGTGTGTGGCCAGACAAGGAACAAGCCAATGCCACTGGAAGAAGCAGTCTCCTCTCTGCCTTACGGCAGCAGTTTGGATGGAGATCATGTGAAGTATGAAGTTTACCACTGATCCAGAGCAGGATCTTTCATTATGTTGGTACATCCTTTGGCAGGTTTGAAATGGAAGCTACATTGCTCCTAATCTGTGGATGAGTAAGGGGCTTTGGCTACAGGGACTGTCAAGTTTGTAACTTTTCCACAACTAAACTGTCTCAGAAGGGGCCTTAATATAGGGCTATCATTGCATGCAGAAATAAAAGTAACTTTTAAACCATTTTTAGATGTGATGAAAATCATCTGAGGCAAAATGCATTCAAATCCAGCCAAAGTGGGGATACCTCTTGACTTTAGTGTTTGATTTCTGTTTCTTTTTTGCCTCATATTTATGTTAAAATAAAAATATTTCAGGTGTCCTTCATGCACTGGATGAACTGTGGTCATGACAATGGAACAAAAACTTTTTGCACAATTTAGTTCCAGTATATGTTCCAATGACTTCTGGCCATATGCATTTATTTATTTTTTATATATATTAACCATTGATAATTGGCCTTAGAAAAGTAGTTTTTGGTGCTTTTACATCACTGACATAATATCTGTTGCCTTTGAGATTAAAAAATTAAAAAAAAAAAAAAAAAAGGAAGTAAGGAGTAAGTATATCTGTAGAGTTTTCTTAAGAATCTAATAGGAGATCCAGAGGTCTGATCTTGACAAAAGAACCACAGCAAATCCAAAGGCGAGGTAGAATACCTTTTCGAAAAAGTTTTGTTTATGTTCAAGAGAAATTTCTTGTTAAGGCTAGGAAATGAACTAGCTCTTAATGATGAAAAAGTGCGACTGAACTCGACAAATACCTGAATACTACTGAGTTATTTCATGTTTTATTTCACCATTTTTTTTTATTGAGTCTCCTTCTTTGTTAAGTGATAGTCTTTTACAGTCAAATTGATTTTTATAGTGTATCATCAATAACTTGGTACTTTTAGATGGATGGGGAAGTGAGGGGGAAGTAAAGAAATCCCACTGTAAATGTAAGTCTTCCTTAATGCCCCCCCCCCCCCCCCCCGGTATCTTAAGATACAATTAATGGCTACATTGTCTCTTTGCCTTTTATGGAGAGAGAGAAACCAGGGCATGCACTGATAGGTGCCTAGTCTTCTCTGGGAAATGGCTTGCATTTTGGGAGTAGACAGAGACTGTACAACACAGGATTATTATCAGCATCTTGGCTTCTGAACTGCACAAGCAGTCAAGAGTTAGTTTGAAGAAGATTCTAACAGCTCCAACCATAAACAAGAAAACAGATCTATCTAGATTGGAAAAAAAACATTGGTTTTAATCTATCTGGCCCTCTAAGCAGTACTAAGAAGAGACATCCTATCTGGGTGCAGCAAGTGGGACAGTCTGGGTTGACAGTGATTCAGACTGCACTGCAGTTTTGGATGTCTGGCCCAAACTTCACATTGTTGAGTCAAACCAACATAACTCTAGTCAATAACAATAAGATGGAAGTTTTATATAATTTGAATAATTTTTTATTGACAAAGAAAAGAAGTGTTTGGGAAGAATACTCTTCTTAACAGTTTCAAGAAGCTGGTTCTACAGTCTTTTAGAAATGCCACACTAGTATTTAGTGAATGGCAATGTGAGCAGATTATTCTTTTAGAGGGTAAACCTGATGCGTGCTACGCCAAGTTAATGAATCCGTGAACACCTTAAAGGTCTGTAGAAGTTAATTACTCAGTTTGCGTTGATGAGTTAGATGCCAACAGATTTGAATCATATTGGCATCATCAGTGGAGCAGCTGATAAGCAAGTTAATGCCATCGTCTTATGTCGCTGTAAATTGTCTGTAAGCTTTTGCAAGGAGAAAATATTCCATATTGTTTCTCCTCCTCTTAATGGCAGTGCTGTTTTATGTTGGTATAAAGTGTACGGGAAACTGTGGTCTAAGTCAGTATGCATACAGTAATACCAGCAGTGCTTTGCAGTAGTTCTGTGAAATATAAAACGGAACTTAGACCAGAGACTACGGATATGCTGTTCATCAGCAGGAACATTTATAGAAGACAATATGAATAGCTGAGTTAAAGTATATAGTTACTAATATTATTGTAAGCACACTGGAAGCGTATTTAAGTGTTGTCCCATGCATTTTTGTCCCATTGTGTTGTAGGCCCCAGGCCTACAACAGTTAACTTAGTGCTCCGATTCAATTTATGGTATAACAATTGGTGTCCCAATTGCCCTCCAACACTTCTCCCTGTATAAATTTCTTCATTACATTTAATAATTGTAACATGAATTAAAAAAAAACAAACAAATTGAAACCAGGATTTTGAAGCATTTGGAGTGTGAAGTATGAAAGACTTCTGAGAGCACATAATGTACTTAAACCAGTTCTCAGAGGGATTCTTGCAAGTTAAAAGACATGTAGTGATAAAATTTAAAGGGCTTCACAGTCCTTTTCAAATTAAATTTGAATTACTTTTAAACTTTAAATGCCCCTCCTTTGTTTTACTTTTCTAGAAGTCTAGCTATCTCATATGCTCTCTAAATTGTTTGTTTTTCCTTTGAGATACAGTATATGTGGAATTAGACTTTTTCAGGTGAAATAACTTTCGGATTTGCATTGCTTGAGAAGATTAATGACCTTTGCTACCTGCTTTCACTGAATTGCTCTAACCACAATATAGTTAGGTATTCACGCTATTAGCGTTGTGGTTTTTTTCTCCCTTTCCATACTAATCTAATAATAAGGCAGGAGATCTATACTGCAGTAAAATATTGAAATATGGCATGTTTCTGTAGCTAACAGAAGGGTGCAACATTTTGCTCTTGACTGACCGAAGTAAATCAGCAGAAATATTAAACAGAAGTCAGTTTGTTAAAATGTTGCACAATGGCTTGATTTTAGACAATTTTTTATTGTAGAATTAGGGAGGAAAATAACTGCAGTTCTGCATATCATGTTTATTTAGAAGCTGTTTTAAATTATCAATATACAATGCATTAGAATTGTTGAAATACAGTATTTGAGTGATTTAGAGGATGTACAAAACAAGGTTCCTTCATAGAGGATTATAACTTTTGTGTTTTGTTGCCATTTGAATATATGAAAATTTGAAGTCTTAAAATATTTTGTTTTATTCATATTTGAAAATTGGCAGTCATGTTAATATCTTCATGGAATATCTTCTATAAAGTTCTTTTTTCATCGTATCTGTCCCACAACACTGTTTTCTAGCCCAATGTTAAGAATTATTCTCATAAGAGATTTAAGAAAAATCATTCTACTTTGTATTTGAAAGAAAGTTAGGAACTGTCATGGTGCTTGTCTATAACTAGCTGGATTTTGGTAATAGAGGACTTGCCGTTCCAACAGCCAAAACCATTGAAAAAATTGAGTGGTTAGAGTCCTATCTTACTTTTTGCAGTTGAGGCCATTATAGCAAGATTGGAACTTGTAGTCACTATGGATACAGGATATTCTCCTCTGTACTGGTGTCTTAACACCATCTTCCTACATGAATGTCATAGGTAGGTTTGCCCACATATTCATGTATTACCTTCACTGAGAGATAGGAACTCCCATGCCTGACAGATCTTTTATCTTATTCTGTCTTCCCCATGGCAGGACTTATGTAGCTGACAAGACTTAGGTTTCTCTAACCCTGTAGGAAAAATATGTAGTAGTCATGATGAAGATCATAGCAGAGAAGTACTACTTTTTTCTATAGGGAGCAATATACTAAATCTAAAGAAGTTCTTATTTATTTCCATATTCTAAAATGAAAACTTGAATAACACAATGAACTAAAATTTCTGAGCTATGATATTAATAGCTCTGTGCATAATGTGCTGCTGCAAGTGAATGATTGAACTAAAAAAGGTAAAAACTTAGGAGAAAATGTGGATGATGTGGTGTTTTAAGCTTTCCAAAGACACATTTTTGAAATCGGGAAGTAGTTTATGGGGAAAATGATTCTTGCTATAATAAACAGAATGATGAATAGAAAGGTCTTTATTTCTTGAAACAAAAATAAATTTACAGGTGAAATAATATCAGATTTGTAATATCAAATAGTGGTCAGACTGTTATAGTCACAGTGTGATATGATTATGTGTGATCTGATTTTTTTATTTTATTTTTTTCTGAGCTAGATCCAAAAGTGGCATTGGCGTTGGTTTCCTAAAGACTGAAATGTCACACAATACATACCTTTAATTTCCTAATGAAATAAATAAATTTCAGTTATTAGACTTTTTCTTCTGCTTTCAGAAGGATTTTTTTTTTAATTCTTTAAGTGAAAGTCTGCATTGTACAGTTATTAGCATTATTAATGGAATATATAATACTAGGTATTATTTTATATATATTTATATATATAGAAGGGTGTAGCTGGAAGGAAGTCTGCAACATGTAACAGGTAATCTGAGGAGAGAGGATTCAGAGTGAGTCTTTATTTGTTTATTCAATTTTTTCTCACTGGAATTTGACACTATTTGGTGGTATGCGGTCAACAATATTAAACTATCTCTGGTACAGAAACAATTGCCAACACTTATTTAAACATGCCACCTCTCTTCCTGCCCCCTGCGCAAAAAAAAAAAAAAAAAAAAAAAAAAAAAAAAAAAAGTGGTTAAGAAAGTAGCTGATGCTCATCTAATGTTAGCAACCATCCTCAGCACTGAAATGTGTGGTTCAGCACTACAATGAGTTGACTGCTTTGTCTGCTCTAAGAAGTATTATCAACAACTCCCATAACATCTTAAATATCTATAGTCACATAGAAAATAAAGGTCACTCTAATTAGTAATACCAAATAAAGTAAATATTTAGCATCGAACTTGCATGCCTATATGTGAGACCCATGTATTCTAACACCTGTGTATGTACAGGTGAAGCTAAAAACTGCAAGTTTCAGTCCAGGTAACTAAAAACATGGAAAGAATCAGAAGAACCTTTTGGTGATGATATACAATAGGGACTTTACCATATAGGATTTCTTTTTGCAGCTGCAGTAACACACTGTCAACAAAAGAAACAAAAGGGTTCTAATGACTCTTATCTGCTTAATATGTGTCATATTACTCAATAGCATACGAACATCCCTGGAGCTACAGAAGACAAGACGTGTTGTGTGGTGCTTCCACTTCTGCTTCAGAAATTAGTTCTGAAAAGGAAGAATAAGCTAAGCCTAACAGGGGAAAGATGTTTCTTGTTCTGAATACCAAATGCAAATATCTGACTTAAAAGTTTTGTCTTGACTAGAATGCAGTTCACACTGATTCTGCTTACCCTTTTTGGGGTAATAATGGGGTCGCTTTACTGGCATAACTCTCACAACAGGCTGATGCAGGCTCAGGCTTGTGGAAAGCTGATTGGTACAATCATGCATTAATCTGTCATTATTAATCATTTTTGTTTGTGAGCTGCTTTTTGCATTTTTCCTCCTGTGAATGAAGCATGTAGTGTAAGCTTCAGGCAGCTAAAAGAGATGTGCAGAATAATAGATCCCAATGTGAAAAATGGGTCTGCTGCGCTGATAATCTGACCAGGAAAGAAGAAAAAGGACCTATATACCTTTGAATTTAAATACTTTCAAGCTGCAACTTTCATAAGCAAAAGAAGAAACCAATTTTGAATCTAAAGTCTTGTCCCCCCTCCCTTTGCGGGAGGGGGAGATTCTTTGTTAAAGTTTTATTTTTGCTCATTCTTTATAATCCAGACATCCAGTTCAATGCTGCTTTCACATTACTCAGTCTCTGTGAGTTTGGTCATGCACCTTCCTTAACCCCTTTAAACTCCTTCATATTAGTGAAGATTTCTCATATATGAGTGATTTCTTTTGTGTACAAAACCATGTCCATTTTTATGTAGAACATATGTAGCTTTGAAGAAAAGGGTAGGCAGTGAAGTGATGGGTGATTCTCTTCTTGACTTCATCTCTGTATACCATCTGCATAACACTGTGAGATAGGTTTAGTTCTGGTTATTCTACTAGGTAGAGTATGGACTATATCTCCTGCCTCAGAAGAAATGCTGAAATTATGTATAATTTGTATTCCGCTATGCCTTTCTTTATGCTTTTCTAAGTCTAGAATGTTATTTCCTTTTCAAGAAAGACAAAAAGGAGAAGGAGGCAGGGGGAGGGTTTTTCCCTCTTTTGTAGTGGTTTCCCTATCTGTGAAACTCTCTGGAAGTATTCATGTGCATGTACACGCACATGTCAATGAATTTTATGTAGCTGTGCTTGCTCTCCCTGGAAACAAAGTTTCAAAAGGAGAGGGGTAAAAACTTACTGCCTATTGTAGAGTGGGTGAGAAATTAAGGGTGCGTTTATTTCTTATATTCTTAACTCTTTAAGGTGGGTTGTGAGAGACTTTGAGAGTTAATAGGATTTTGAAGTAATAAAGATTAGACATCGGTATAATTGTTTAAATAGGATTTGTGATATAACACCTATAGCTTTATGGGTTGTGTTATGACACGGTCACTTAGAATCATTTGTCTCTAGTCTGTGATATGTTGTCATGAAGTTGGGAGCTGGGTTGCTTCCTGACACCTCCAAACATGTGAGTAAGCACTGATGCAATTTTACATTTTAAGATTAAAAAGCAAACTATATTAATAAAAATGTCAAGTGGACCCACTGTTGCAGCTGTTAAGAAAGGGTAAACTGCGGAGTGTTTGCTATTGACTATATGCTGAATCAGATGCACCAGAGTAATGACAAGGACCCTTAGATATCTAGGCTTTTGTTGAAGTTATTTCTAAAAGCAAAATAATTTCATACACCAGACAGGCACTGGATGAATTGCATCCAGGGTGATATTTTGAACCTGGTAGATCAGGTAACTCTTCTGAAATTGGTAGGACTATGATGTGATTTATATTAGCAAGTATGGCTTCTTAGTTGCTTGATTTCATTAACTTTGATTTTGTTTTGAGGGCACATTTTCCCCTCTTTATTTAAAATAATAATAAAAAAAAGCTTACATGGATGCAAATGGAGGTGGACCTGGGGGGAATGGGTTGCATGTGTGTATCCTCTCCCCGCCCTTCCAAGGAAACCAAAACCAAAAACAATTGTGACTAAAGCTGTGCTTGGCTGTAAAAGAACAAAAGAAAAGGAAGTCCTGGAGATTTTTTGTCTTTTTATTTTTTTGATGATGCTTTGGTTATGAAAAAAATCTTTGCCAAGAATACTGAGATATTAAGAAGCAGGTTGCCTCAAACGCCTCTTAATGGTGTAAGCACCATTGCTTCTAAGGTGGCACACAACCGTGTCCATTGCTGATCTGCAGTTTCCTTCCCCAGGGATTCAGATATTGATCAACCGTCCTGTAATGCGTTAGTAGAACAAAATATGTATGGGGTAAACAGAATCTGTGCTAGGTCTTAAGAGATCTACAAGGTGAAGCAATAGTACTCACCAAGAATCAGGTTTGTAATGTAACAAAAATGTAGTATGAACATTTTTGAAATAAGTTTGTGTTTATACTGAATCCAGTGGGGAAAGCACATTAGTGATATCACAGGTAGGAAAATTAAATATTTATTTGGGCTCATAAAAAAATCATATCCAAAATATGTCACTGTGTCAACTTATTTCATTTTGAAGATAGATAAAATTAGAATTAAGATTAGCATCTCAAGGCTTACATTCAGTCAGCCAACTCAGGGGTCTGCTTTGTAGATTTACCTCCATACTGTAGCACTCTGACTATACAATCCTGGCTTGGGATTCTTGTGGTTTTCCCTTTATGTCTCCCTGTGTAAATGCTGATGTTGTTCAACCATACCAGAAGGTGCTGTGAACAGGCTCCTTTTGATAGCAACGGAGAGGTTATGGCTGATCATATATATTTTTTTCACCCTAATCTTTGTTTACTTTTACCTCCTAACCCATTTTCTAAAATGTCTAATCAGTATGAGAAAAGAAGAGGAGAAGGAGAGAGAAAGGAAAAAATATGTGCATGTGTGTGTATATGCGCATACACATTCAAAGGTCCAGAAAAGACCCTTAATCATCTTTGAACTGAGTTAATAGTTACTGTAAGCATGTCTACAGATAGTCTTTCCACTTGAACAATTTATCAAGCTTTCAAAATCTTTACTAGGATTTCTAGTTACCTGAAAGTTTTGTCCAATTATAATTGCATTGATTTCAGTGTTTCACTCAATATCAAGATTTATTGGACCTCACTGTAAATATTGACCTTGGCTTGGCTTAGTCAATGGCTGACATTCAGCCCAATGAATCATCATAGTTAACCAGGATTTTGTGTCTGTAGATTCTCTAGAAAATTTATGAGCATTTTTTTGTTAGAGGAATCTAAAACCTTTTTTCTACTGACTGGATCTGCTCTTGGAAGACCTAAAAGAGGCAAAAGTGAATACAGTTATTCATGGAAAAAAAGCTGTACTTTGATAACAGAATATTTTCACTTTTCACCCGCATTTTAAATAAAGCTAAATGCAGAGCATCAAAGAAAACTTTGAATTTTAAAAATGCTATGCCATGTTAGTGTCAAGATTCGCGCAGAGACTGATTTTTGGGGTCGAGGAGAAGAGAGTATCTGCAGTATAAACTGATCAGTCTGGCAATTCTCCAAGTCCCTGCTGCTTAGAATTGGTAAGAGAAGGGTGACCTCATTTCGCTTCTTGCATTCTGTGGATCTTCACTCTCCTTCTCTCTGATCCAGCACAGATCAACTCTTTGATGGGAGGTAAGAATAGCTAGTAAAAGGCATATTATCCACCTTTGTGCATGCAATTGAATAAGAGTTTTCTGAAGTTCCAGCTTCCTGAAATGAGTTCTTTTCTTCTGTGATATTTTTCGAAAGAAGTATGGATGAATAAACATTTTTTTTTAAAGTTTGAGACTGAAGATGGCGTTTATTGAACCCTTTGCCACTGTGACCAGCCATGATTTCTGAATAATTATTTTGTAAAGGAAGGATATGAAGAAAAGAGACAGCCAAACCACCATAGGCGAGTAAACATCTATGTGATTGATTCTTTCTGTAGCTTGCTGATTAACAGTTTGTCTTCCACTGAGTCCTTGCAGTAAATATGAGAAAAATATTAAAACGTTCTTATACAGAATTGTCAGAGTATGTGATAGAATGTTTTTTCTGCTTTACAGTAAATACTATGGAAGAGCATACACAGATGTGTAGCTAGCTTTCGATCCCTTTGTAAGTATTCTTTTCTGATGTGCTACAGATGAATTTTTCTAGAAGTTTCTCAGTTACAATTCATCAGCACTGTATTGGTATTGCTCCATTAGTTAATATGTATGATAATTATACCACTAGTATTGCAGGTTTGTAGTAGACAGTAATCCTAGAGCTGGGCCCTGTTACGTTTACAAAAAAAAAAAAAGGGGGGGGGGAGCCAAACCTAACAAAAAAGACCCCAGATGATGTTGCCTAAGTAAGTAGAACGGAATGGGATGGAAGTAAAATTGTGTCTGTGTGTCACAAAATTGGAGAGGGAGGAGGAAACTGGGCAGTGACAAATTAGTCTTGTTCCCTTCTGTGAGAAGGAGAAGGGCTTATGGGTTAAAGACAGGCAGAAGATGCAGAATATTTTGACTGAGCTGTTTGATTTTTCATGACTCTGTCATGATTTTTCTCGTCAACCAGTTAAGGGGAATGTAGTCTGAAAGAAGTCTTAGATAGTAAATTCACAACTAGCTGGAAAACTGTATGAGGAGAGAAGTAATGATTGATTTGCTGTCAGAGTGAGGACTGGAAGTGCATATCTAGCTGTGATTCTGCAGGTGTTTGGCCCAATTTTTTTTATACACGTGTTGGTATTGTCATGGATGACAAGTTTTTGGGATGAATAGCAAATGCTCTGCCTAAGTTGTTGACATAGGTGGGGAAGGGCAGCAAGCATATTGGCTAATAAAAATGTTGAATAACGGAGCACTGGAATAGACTGTTTATAGGGAGAGATGCACAGTTCTGCATATATATGAGAATAACCTAATGTATAAGTAAAAGAATGAAACAGAGTTGGTTTAGATGTAGCCTTCAAAAAGGAATATGGGGTTAAAGTAATTCATAACCTGTATTTTAATCTCTAACACACAGCAATAGTGATGCTATTGCTAAAAAGGCAGATATTTTTATGGGCTGTATACATAAGCATAGTTTGTATGACATAAGAAATATTCTTACCACCTGACTCAGTAATGGTTTATAGCTTGGCTGTAACACTGGGACCAATTTAAGCTAAGTATACCTGAAGAAAAGTGTGGACCTGTTAGAGTCCCAAAGAGACCAATAAGAATGACTGCGAATCTGGAAATAATGACGCAAGAAGAAAGACTGAAGTAACTGAGGCTGTCTAGAGAAGAGGTGTCTATGAAGAAAAACATGATAATACATTTTTATACATAAAAGATTTCTGCAGAAGATAAGATGTAATCTGTTCTTTGCATTCTCTTTATTTATAGTACAAAAGTACAGTATTTAAACCACAATGAAGGATGATTCAGTCCTTTGTGTAGGAAGAGCTTTTAACACTGGACTCTGTCCCTCCCCTGCCACACACCCCGGTTCTCAGGTTCTTGAGAAAAATTTAAGTGGAGTTATCTTGGACAGATGAGATAATTTAGAGGGTAATTTTTAGATCTGGTTTTCTATAATTCTGTAGTCATAACTGTCATAATATCAGAAAGTGCTATGAAGATTGTTGCATAGGCACTGGGACCAAAAGAATTTGAAAAAAACCCTCTGATGACTGAAAACTTAGAAAGTGAAAAATGAGTGTTGGTAGTGGTTAATTCTAGGGAGCAATGCAAACTTGTATTGCAGTAGCTTCTGGAAACTAGTTTCTAACTTTTAATGCTTAAAATCTCAGACTGCAAGTGTAAAAATCTCTTGATTTGTTTAGTAACTGCTATACATTTTTATCTCCATTTAATAAGAATTTTTTAGATTAAGTTACCCAACTTGACTGTGGCTTGAACTGTAAAGAGTAGGGAGGAATTACAGTTTTCCCTTTTACTGCCAGAAAACACCTTGCTTTTCAAAACCATAATCAGTTCAGTAAACTGTAAAATGTTTTTTCATTGCAGATGTTCATACTCCAGTCAACTTTTACTTAAAGAACAATCTTATAGCTGTTTTATTATCAGCATTAAAACAAAACAAAACTGTGTAATTGGAGTGTTGTCCAATGTAATTCATGTTTCTTCTGGTTTAAAAAGGCTGTATCTTAGTAACTCATTCCACTCTTCCCATTTCTACTCAATTTGACACTAACTTTACATTTTTTTCAAATGCATTTTGTTGTAATTTCTTCCATTCCTTTGAAAATGTAGTTATCAGATCATACCAAAAAGCAGGCTGGAGACATCAAACACATGAGCATTCCTCTACACGCCATTATTCTTTCTCTTGTCACTGTTACCAGACGTGCCTAGTGGAGACAAGGGATGGCCTTTCTTTTGGATTTATTTCTCTATAAAAAATGGAGTGCAAAAATGTATTCTTCACCTGATATTTATCTTGGTGGTTGCTAGTTTATTTTACAAATTTATTTTATAAATCTTATTTTAAAGGATCATTTATACATTTCTTTTCTACATAAAGAGTAGTATTCCTCAGGGTGATGTAATACAGTTTCCAATAGCAAGAATAGAATCATAGACTTCCCAGAATAAATTCAATTTCTTTTCAAAGGAAAGTTCTGGAATACATATTTGAAGCGTTTCCATGGCTTACTGCCATAGGGAGCCCATTTTGACCTCTGTTGGTCTCATGGTTGACCTTCACTGCCTCGATTACTAAATATTGTCCAGTGTAATAAACACAGCTCTTTCCATTTTTGGCAATAGATTGTTATAGAGAATGTGATTGCAAGCAGAGCTAGTGTCTCCAATAGGTGGCAATGGGGAAATGTTTTCTTAAGTATGATTTTTTTTAATGCATCATATTTTAAATCATCATATTTCCAAGATCTTGAACTCCTCTAATTATTTTATGCAAGAGATTTTTGCAGTGTGTTTTACTGCATCATTCAGAAATTGGTAAAAGCCAAGGTCAGCTTCATATACCACCTGAGGATGCAGTGTTCAGTGCTACATAATAAGAGTGCTGGCACAGCTGAAAACACTTCCAATAGTTTTTATAAGATTCACTTAAAAATAATAAAAGCTCCATGCATACTGAAGAGAACTCAGTTCAGAAATGAGTGTCATCTTCTTTGCACTGTTGGCTGCAAGCATAATTTCCCTAACCCAGCTCCTATCCATAGAGAAGGTCTGTAAAAGTAGTTAAATGACACTTTAAACTTGAAGTAGCCAGTCTAGAAATGCCATAATAAAGCTTGGGATCTGCTGTTAATGTTTCATTTGGTAAGCTACTGAGGATATAGTATGCCTAGTTAAAACCAACTCAACAATTTCCAAAATTATCCTTTTGCTAATCCCATAGTTCTTAGTCAAAATGCTAAAGAGAAAGTACTCTCCAAAATGTCGGAGATGTGCAGAGCATGTTGCTTTTTTGTCTTGTCACTGAGTGCTGCTGTGTGAAGAGTCTGTCTCTGTGCTTTTCATTCTCCTCTATCCGATATTTATACACATTTATGAGGTCCCCCTTGAGCCTTCTTTGCCTGAGGCTAAGCTATTTCAGCTCTCTCAGCCTATCCTCATATGAGGGATACTGTCGTCCATCATCTTTGTGGCCGTTTGCTTGACTTGCTCCAAGAAAGATTTGGACTTACTGTATTGGGGAGCCCAGAACCAGACCCAGCACTCCAGGTGTGTCTCACCAGCCCAAGCAGAAGGGAAGGATCACCTCCCTCGACCTACTGGCAATGCTCTGCCTAATGCAGCCCGGGATGATGTTGGCATTTTTTGCCATGAGAGCACGCTCCTGGCTCATGGTCAACTTGTTGTCCACCAGGACCTGCAGGTCTGTGGAGCTGCTTTTCAGCCAGTTGACCCCCAGTCTGTCCTGGTGCATGGGGTTGTTCCTCCCCTGCCGCAGGACTTTGCCTTTCCCTTTGTTGAACTTCATGATGTTCCTGTTGACCCATTTACTTAGTCTGTCAGCGCTGTATGTTTATGGTATTGGTCCGTATACTTCCTTTCTTCCTCCAGGATTTTCCGATCCTATTTAGCTAATTCCTTGAATTTTTTTATTTATTATTATTATTATTATTGCATTTTTGACCTGATTTTCTTCACAGTTTTCTGTTACCTTTTAAGAGTTACCATGTATCTGTAATTTTGCTAGCATGACTTTGTCTTTTGGTTGAATGAGCTTATATTCTCTGGATAGATGTGTTTATTGACTGCATTTTATGAAGCATGTTGTATGCTATCTTTGCTGTTTTATTTCTAAGCTTATTTTTTACTTCAAAGCAAATTTACTTTCTGGGCTGACTTGCTGAGCTTGCTGCCGCCAAACATCGCTGTATTGTTTTGTTCATCACTGAGTTCTCTGAGGCTGCAATGTTGCGTTACTGTATTTACATCTTGGCATAAGGTCTTTTGTTACTGGTTTCTTGGATCATTTGCCAGGAATTTCATACAAATAAATCTTGGATACTGAAGCCAATATATTTTTGAGTGCAACCTGGCTTTTGTTGCTGAGTCCACTTTCAAAGAGGAGTTTTCTACAGGGTTTTGTATCATGCAACTAGTATCATCATGTAACTAGCATTAATGATTTCTTTTAATTTTTTTTTAAGTTGAATATATGCTTTACTTCCCCCACCCACCAACACCACCTATTTGAAAATATGAGTTATCTAATTATTTCACCATTACAAACAGGGCACCAAAATAAGAGGTTATGAAATTATGTTGAAATAGTAATATAGGTGGCATTTTGCCTTTCTGTAGGGCTTCTATTATGACTTCTTGCTGACTAGATACTGTTTTCCTCAAAATTTGTGACTCTTATGTTGATGAAAATCTCACTAAAAGTTTGAAGTTTTGGTCTAGTTGTTTTATGCTTAGATATAATAGTTTCTCTTGTATGTTATCAAGTAACCTCTACTTCGTCACTGTTTAACATCAAGTATATGGGCATTCAATGTTTTGGGTTTTTTTGTTTTTGTTTTAATTTGTGGATGAAAATGGTGGTTTAAAACATGAGTGTTAATGATCTTGTAGCTATTACAGTGTATCAAGATTGTTAATCCAGTCATTCTGTTAAACCGACCTTTGTGTTCTTAATCAGATTATTTTGTGTGCAAGCAATCACTCTGCAAAGTAATGTGAACTATTAACATTGGAGAAATATGGCAATGTCTCCTTGACCATTGGCTTAATTTATTCAGGTACTCACCACTTTCTAGCTATACTAGCTAAGAATTCCATAAGGCTAATTTGCCTACTTCTTTCCTACAGAAGGCAATGGTACTATGATTAAATTGTTTGCAATGTGTCAGCTGCTTTCTGTAAGGCTTTCTCAAGTGTTTGTCCTTCACTGTTTTTGTTTCAGGCAGCCTTTCAAAGGGATCATAATGTTGTATACACGACAGAAAATGTTTAGTTTCTTTGGTCAAACATACAATTTCTAATTCTAGATACTGTCTGAAATCTACTTTCATAGATACTTTCATTCATTACAGAAAGCGCAGCAATTCTCAGCAGACTGTAGACTTCTAAAGGGCTTAACATCAAAATGATGAGTTAAGGCTGATCCAGGTTTAGGCTACAGGCAAGGACAGACTTTTTGGCTACCTGCGACAGAGTTTGGTTCAATTGTGTTTCCCGCTTTTCTCGGTTTTATTTTTATGCTTTCAACTAATAGGAGGTATAAAAAGAATGTATATAAATTCAGACTGTAAAGATGAAGACTTGGTCCTGAATCATTCTGCTACTGTTACAGAAAAATACATGCAAAAGGTTTTCCTGTACTTTTGGGGAGTAAGCTAAGATATATGTTCTCAAAGAGATTTCCCAAAGAGATTTTATATGCTAATATCAACAAGCTGCAGAAAATAGTTTCCTTTTTATCCAAGTGCCTCCTATGATCACAAATAATATTATGGAGGTAAGAAATGGAAAGTGTGAAGTAGTCGGTTTTTACAGATTAGTTTGGGGGATTTGGTGATATTATAATGAGTGTGATGCACCCAATGCCTAACTGATCTGATGTGATGCCATCTGTCTGTCCTGCTTGGATATTCTAATTTAGCTGGAGTTGCTCCTGGGATGCTGCATTTTCACTTCAGGTTCAGCAGTGATTAAAATTTCATTTCTGAAGGGAAAAGCTGAGTACCCTTCTCTACAAGAGTCAGTTCTTCTGTTAAGTTTCTTGATATTCCAAATGCTATTGATACAGGATCCTTTTCCGTATAGCATCTGGAACATAGCTGATACTTAGCAAGTAATAGGGAGTTACTTATGGCACGGTATCAGTATCAAAACTCATGCATTGCAAGTAGTACAGACAGACCGAAGGCTCTGAACTGCAGTGCTCAGGTTCTGGGCTACAAAAGTGAGGGAGGTCGCTATAAACCCACTGTTTACTAGAAAGAATGCCACTTCTTTCCATGCCCCAGAGCCAATGTCACCTGTGCTAGTCCAGTGTGTGGGATAACATAGATGCCTATAAAACTGAGCATGTCTTCTGAATTACTTTTATAACCATTAAAGTAACTGGCTAATACCTGAACTACCTGTAGGGGTTACATCCTACTAGAGCACCACTGGTGTTTCAGACTGAACTGACCTCCTAATAAAATAAGAATCAGCTTGACAATATTCCAAAACCTTCCTATTTGCCCAACCCTTTGCAAGCTGAACAAAGTGACAGAATTAAATTACATGGGAGACAAAAGGAGTTTAAGTATTGACTTCAGGCTGTTTGCCAGGCCAGATGTAGCTGAGAAAATGGTATGGAATGGAAAGAAGCAGAAGGGTGCAAGGAGGAAAACAAATGTAGAGAACTACCCTGGAAATATCTTTTATTTTAAATGTTTACACTTTTTTTTTTCCTAATATTCCCCAGGAGAAATTGCTAATGACACCTTATGCTTTGTTAAAATACTGGATGCTGTGTGTCATAGCTCCTAGACCAGTGCTCTGATACTGATCTCATCAGCAATTTGTACGGACATCCCAAAAGTTTGGCATAGCATGAAAAAGCAAAAAGATGCAAACAAACTACACATCAACTTCTATGCCTCTCAGCTGATATATGTAAACATCCTAAAACCGTGGAGCAATGAGACACTTTGAACAACTTTTGCCAGAAATCATTGGTCACTGGAAATTCTCAAAGCATTATTGTTTGCTTGTGTAAACTTGTGTC
Source organism: Dromaius novaehollandiae (assembly GCF_036370855.1). Taxonomy (NCBI): domain Eukaryota; kingdom Metazoa; phylum Chordata; class Aves; order Casuariiformes; family Dromaiidae; genus Dromaius; species Dromaius novaehollandiae. The sequence goes on from NC_088099.1 coordinate 110,554,664, forward strand.
ACTCTTTTCCTTAGACTGTAAATGAAAAGTTGCTGATTTCTGTAGTATGTACATGTTCAGATGACTCAGTCTTTCTAGGGGGGTTAGTAAGAAGACAGCTCTAAAGCAAGATTAAACTTTTTCTATTTTTTTCAGTCTATACAGTGTTTTGACAAGCATTGAACTGGGATACTTTGATAGAGACAGCTGATGAAAGTTGCACGTAACCATAAAATGACTGATATGAATGCACTTTTTAAAATCTTCTTTCATAAACGTAAATTCAAATGTCATTTCCAATAATACACTTTAAGGTCATTGTCAGTCTTGCACATTGCTTCAAGTACAAAAAAATTGTTTTTGTCCTGTAACCAGTCTAAAGGCTCTTCATAGAGAGGGGTCCACCCTCTATGGGTTTCATATAAATAGGAATCATTTTTAATCATTAAGTGCATCATTTTATTTGTGACAGTGTAGATGAGTTGTTCTCATGGAATTGGAGTCCCACAAATGGCTTTCTGATATACACAGTGATTTTATTTACAACCTGCCTGTTTGAAGCAAGTTGTTATTGCTTGATTTAACATAGCTAGACAAGAACCATTAGTCTGTCACCATCCTCAGTTCTCTACTGTATTAATATCAGCAGGAGCACATGTAGCAGGAGACAGAACAGGAATTCTTCCAAAGGAAAGAGCAGATCCAATGGGTTGCATTTGCAACCATACTGAGCCCGAGAGGTGGGCACCCAGAGATGATGAGCCCTTCACATCAAGGGAAATCATGATTAAGGTGGCATTTTCATTCCTCGCTGCCATGTGACAAGGTGAAAGCCAAAGAGAGAAACCAGTGGATTGAAAGATGGTTGCTAAATCTCAGGCCTATGGACATTGAGGCTACTGTGGTGGTAAATTAATCAGTCTTGGGGCAACCGTCCTGGGCTCAGTCATCACTATGGATAAACTGGAATTATTCCCAGCAGGGCCAACTAGCACTTTTCCAGAGTTTTGCATTATTCAGGAGCTGGCACACAATCAAGTGCTTTTTGTTTATTTTCTCACCGTGACCTTCATTCTCAGTCTTCACTACTACCTGCCTGTATTTTCCCTTGCATTATTTTTCTCTCTTCTCTTCCTGTATATTATTTTCCACCCACTCTTATGTACCATATCTCCTAAGTATTTTCTATCTTCAGAAAATGAAAAAGCACGAGCTAATGTGATGTTTGCTGTTTTAATGTTGCCATGTGTAGCATCTCATTCTTCACCTTGCACTGTGTAGCTTGTAAACTCTGTGCAGAAGGTATGATCTGCTACCCTGCGTTTGCTTAATGGGTCTCCACTTCAGTCAGGTCTGAGGGCGATCCTGTAATAAAGGTGATTAACAATAAGTATACTGTGCATGTTCTTAACTGCTAATTATGCAGAATAGTAATAAAGCTGCTTTTGCACGTCCAGATTCAGTGTCTGCATTTGTTTAAATTTAGTAAGTATTATAAAAGCTGTAAAGTGTTCTTGATTTGCATTTCAGAACTGTGAGAAAGCATAAAAAGGGGTTCTTAGAAGTGCAAATTTCTTTAGCGTCTCTCTTTATCAGGGATGTTCTTGGATTACAGAATTGAACTTGATTCTTTAAAGAAGTAAAGCAGAACATAGAGTGATTTACTTCCTTAGGGAAGTCTTAGGCTATTTGAAGAAAAAAAGATATATATTTCTATTATATATATATATTTTGCCACCATTCAATTACAACATTATGAACCTATTTTGCTGATCAGTCTAATGGGATATCTCAGGACTTTTAAAACTCCATATAATACCAGAAAGCCTCAACCTATTTCATGGTACAAATCAATTCTTTTATTACTGTATTCACATGATCTATGGGTACATATGTGTTATGAAAAAGGATATGCACTGCTGTCTTTCATTACTACGTTTGTAACTGTGTTTATCCATGCTAATTACCATTATATAACATTTTTTAAAGGGGTAAATTGAAATGATCTTTATCTGTACCTGACCTGAATTTATTCATCCCTAGAAAATGTGTTGTTGTTGTTAGAATGGTTTCATCAATGATTGCAGCGAGAGATATTACCTGAATTACATTTCAAGGATGTAATCAGACTGAAAAAAAGGTGGAGTCTTGTCACCAGGGAAACTGAGGAAGGTTTGTGAAAGCTTGGGAAAGGGGATAATTTCTAACTATTCAGAAAATTTTGTCAGTTGTCAGGAGTTCAAGCAGTGGGGATATTTCGGATAAAGATTTGAGATACTTAACAGAGTTTAAAAAGTTTTTTTAATGAGGTGCTATTAGTTTGCAGCTGGCAAAATAGTTTTTACAAGTAAAACCTATATTAGACATTTTCTTTTTGTCCTCTGGTCTCTCATTTTTTCCCATCTTTCTTTTTTACTTGGAGATTATAACTGCATTGAAGGGCCATAGTATTTTTATTCTTGATTCTGTAACTGGAGCTCAACGTAATTTGACTAGTACATCAAAGTTCAGCACCTACTATTTCTATCTGGAAGAAACACTCTGAAATTCTGTGGGAGCTGAACTGATATTAGCAAAAATGAAGGTTGCTTTTATACCTGCAAAAGCACTTGCCTTTTAAGTACTATACAGAGATTTTTAAAAATTGCAGAAAGCTAACTAACCATTAAGAAGTCTCAGTTGTTAGGAGTCAGAAATATATTCTTGAATGGACTCTCTCTGTAGAGCAGAACTCAGTCACTTCTGGAATTTAATATCCCATTCCTGTGCCATTAGAAATTGACTTTCAAACAAGTAATGGTATGTGGTACAGATAAACTACTCAAGATTGGATTCATATTCGATGTGTATTCAAGACCATTTTTAGTAACTATATAGCTAACATATATTTTTAAGTCTACCTATCTGGTTTAGAAACGAATGTGACGAATCCAGTGTTTTCCTTTAAATTTATTGATTATGTAGTGATGAGACGTGTTTGTGGAGCATAGTAAAAATATATATACTCATCTCATCCTGAAGGGTTTACGTTGCTTCCTCCAAACCACTTGAAAAAACAGTATTAAAGATCGACATCCAAGTTTTCATTCATTTTGTGGCTCTTAATGTTATGGAATGCATTTAGATTATCTTTCTCAGAGGACAATCATGGAAGATGGCCATTTAGTAGATGTTCCATAGTTGTTGTTTTTCATATGTGTATATTGGTAGTTTCTCCTTTTCCAGCTTGTGGCAGATCTTTCAAGTTCTGATGCATTTAGTTGTCATTTATGCCTTATGGAATAAAGCAAATGGATTGTTGTAGAATTCATAGGTATCCTTGTACAATTATTTTCAACATTGTTATTTTTTTAAAGACAAAATTATTTGCTGTACAATTCTTATCACTTGTTTAAGGACTTCACCTGTTAACCATTAGTTATCAGGTGTCAGGACAGCATCTTGGAGCAATTAGCTCTTTTCATAGACAGCAATTGTGGCCATGCTGTGCTTTCTATTAGTGACATTTCTTCTGAGATGGATGTTGAGAATATGTACACAGAATAGTGTACACTGACAGGGAAGTTGAGTTATGTTGCCAAATTTAGCATTTGTTGTGTGGTTTGCTAGTGGTATTCAGTTTTCAGGTGCACTTCATGGTTGTAGAGACATGCAGCATTAACCTGCAAAAGGGGGCAGAAGATCTGGTGGCTGCTGATCAGTGTTAGCATCTATTTCTCAGATGGCTGTAGCTGGTTTAAGGATTATGTAATTCCTATCTTTTTGTTTTGTTTTTCCCTCTAACAACTACTTTCACAGTTAATGGTGGTCATATGTCTACAGTAATGAATATTGGAATTCCAACCGAACTACTGCAATCCTTCCAAAGAGATGACAAACAGATTGCATGGTGGTTTTTCAGGAGAAACATTTTCTTAGGGAGATGCCTCTTTCTGAGGAGCTGGTCATATGACATAGTGTATTGTAATATAGAGATATCTAGCATACATTCAGATCCCCTGGGGCTGCATTCAACTTAAGAAACAGAGTTCTTTTGGGTGGTGAGAACAGGGTTAGTATATTCAAATTTTTATAGCTAGATCTATATTAATATGAGCTGTCACATGGTAAATAAGTTCAGCTGTTAAGTTATATGAGATTTATGTGACTATTAGATATAGGGGAGAGACTGAAGGATCAGAGAATAATTTATTTAACTGTAGCCCAAATGTTATAATATTTGGGACATACTTTGTGGTGGGCTTTACCCAGTTTACACTGTTTTAACTACAGATTGTTGTTAGCATAATGTTTGGCTGCTGTGGGGAGTCCTGCAGGTGAAATGAACCTATTTGTGCTTCAGTGGTTTTGGTTTTTTGTTTGTTTTTTGCTTTTTCACTTGCCAAAGTCTCTCACACCACAAAACTAATTTTATTATTGCAATTTGTTATTGCTTGCATTGAAATGCAGCATTGTTTTGGAGCCAGTTCGTCAAAACCTTATTATAAATCACTAAGAGGGCTAGTAAAACTGAGAACAAACTTGTTTTTATAAGAGCAGTAACATTTTTTTCCTCCTAGATATGTATCAGCTTGAGATAGATAGATTTAGTATGGCAATTAAACTAATTAAACCTCAGCCAATTAAGAAATATTCTTCATTTTTATTTTAGCAAATTAATGTGTTTTTTGACTTTTTTATAAATGTCATTACATAAAAATATAATTAATGATCTGATTACAGGGCAATTATTTTGATTGAAATCCTCTTGCCAGAAGTCCCTATCTTGAGGCAGAGGAACTTTAAATTAAACAGCGCATCTCTTCATTAAGTAGAACAGAGCCTTAACAGAATTCTCAAAACCTTTAATACATATGCAGTATAAACAGGACCAGTAGCAGGCCTCCATTCAGAAGACAATTGTAATTTGCCAACACTAACTGCTTAAACAGGTTAGCAGTTTTGCCCTATTACAGAAAATGAGTTTTCAGAATTTGGCAGATATCTCACACCTTCGATCAAGATTCAACGGTAAAGGGTTCAGTGCAATAGAATAGTGAATAGGGACTAGGACAGTATTTCTGTCTCTAGAACCTGACTCGTTTGTCATCTGATTTTGTAAGATTGCCTGTAATTCTTTCAGAACCGAAATGGCTTGTTCTCCTTCTCTTCCTTTCCTCTTCCTGCTATGCCCCAGTAGTCTGAAGGATCCTACTGTTCTTTAGACATTAAGAGCAGAAGAATAACAGCTGTATTTGTAGTTCAGAGTGCACTGATGACAAATTGTAACCTTTAAGAGTTCTTGCTTATTGTGACAGGTGAATTGTGCTTTAATATAGAGAGGAAACAGAAATACCTACCTCTCCAAGGAGGAGGATAGAGGCATTTTGCAAAATGCACTTCATGTACAATGACAGGCACATCTGCTGTCTTCCACAGTCATATTGTCTAATATGCTACAGATCTAAGTTGTTTTTTTTCCCCAGTCTGCAGATCAATCCTAAGTGAAAATCATCTTTGTGAGTCATTCCCTGAATTTGCAAACTTGAATGCTAACTATCTACAAATGGTAACGAAAATGGTTGCTTATACAGAAATATAGTGCAAGGAGTAACGTGCTACAAATAAATTCACTTCATTGCAGTTGCAGCCACTGCTAAATGGACTCTTATCTGTGTTATTTCTTACCTTTTGAATACTGTTAGATTGTGTTATATTTACTAAGTGTTGTGACATACTCATCTTTGTAATGAAGATTGTTCTGGAATAGTCCATTTTTAGAGAATCACTGGGGCAGAATGATGAATAGCATAATTCGCAAGACTGAGTCAAACTGGATGTCAGTGCAAATGTTGCTTGCATAAAGGCTAGAAAGATTATTCATACTCCATTCATCCACAATTGCATCTGACTTTGGAAAGGGTGGTATATTTGATCTGAATTATTTTCTTCAAGATATAATGTGATATCACTCTAAGAGCAAGTCTCTAGGTAATACCTGCTGATGTCCAGGTGGGAAGAACATGATCTTTGCTTAAAGGATGGATATTTGAATTTGTCCTACTGATTGTCACAGTTTCAGAAAAATTCTCAGAATATCCTTCAGATATCCTTAGATAAAGATATCCTTAGATAAATATACTGCAGAGTTGCGTTTATTTTTACCGTAGTAAAACTCATGATATTTAATTCACTATATGCAAATAATGAAATGCCATTCTTAAAATAGAATGCCACTAGTAAAATAGTAAACGCACACACTGGTTTTGCAGCACCAAAGATAATGCACCATGGTCTATCAAATAAATGGCGTTTTAGTTTCATTAAAAATAGTTGCGTTCTGTCAGGAATCTTAAGAGAATGCCTTGGCAACACCTTCTGCTTTAGAATGAGACTGGTCTAGTTCGCTTCTATCAACTCCTGCCATTCTGGCGTGTATCAAATTTACACTGGTTTAAAGACTCTTTAGTTGGCAGCATGACAATTAGTGACATGGGAGTAGGTAAAATAATGTTTTATGGACTTGTTTACGGTTAATATTGCTAATATCGGTACAAGCTCAGTTCAAGAGAAGCAATTTCAAATCTTGGCAGAAATAAAAATAAATGAAAAATCAGCTAAAAGATCTCTGTGGGGCATATTTTTCCTTAATTTCAAAGAAATGTCAAAACGATTGAATTGCAATTTTTCAAAAGAGCACTTCAGACAAATAAGAAGCTACCGAAGGGCTGGGCTTGATGGATAAACATTATATTTGTTAGATTTCACTGCTGCAGACACAATTATGGGAAACTGGTTTTTCAAAGCAAGCAAAGCTTTCAAAAGCTGAGTTTAGATGACTCAAATGTAGTAACTTACATGGAAAGAGCATTACTGTAATAAATAACTTTTTCAAAGTGTTTTAATAGCAGTCTTATAGAAAAATGTATATTTAATTAAAAAAATGGGAGGCAGACTTAGCAAATTTGTTAAAATATTTGTCTTGTGTGGCTAGTTGTATAGACCAAATAATGCAATCAAAATCTTAAATTGCAAATTTTGGGGATCAGGAATCTGTCTTGGTTGTGTGTTTGTATCTAACGCATGATGGAGGTTTTGGCACATAACAGAGGCTCCTACTCACTGCATGAATTCATAAAAATGATAACACAATGTTGTATTTGTCTGTAATAGGTAGCTATCCATGGCCATTATAATACTGAGTCAGCTCCAATGCTTCAGATCATTGACTGAAATCCTGTGTAAAAATTATAATAGGGAGCTATTATTATTATCATAATACAAGTTACAAGGCATGATTCTGGCACTTTGTGATTTCTGAACCCTTGGCTCTGTGACCTTATAACTTCTTTTCACCTTAATGCCACAATCCTGGTGAGTAAATAACATTTAGATATCCATCATTTCTATATGGGCATCATTTCTATATATTAGATCTGTTGATATGTTCAATGAGTGCTGATAAATAATCTAGTTTCAACTCCCTTTTTTCTTAAATACATCTCTAAAGGTTAAGATTGATTTTCTTGTACTTTATCTCTTTCCCTCTATTGTTATTTAATCTGTTTTTAGTACAGAAAGTGGATTTAGGTAGTACCTTAGGACAGCTGTGTTTCAGATTCAAAATGGTATGCTTCTTAGGGAAATTACAGTGTTCACAGGAAACTCATTCATAGCCAGTTATGTTGAAAAAACTGTTCCCCTATGTATCTCTCTTTCTACTTAAAAATAAGTTTAGCCAAAACCAGATGTTCTTCATCCGTTTGTTGATCTTGCTTAGGAAAAGAGATATCTGTTGTTTATACCAGAGGTGAGATAGATAAAGAGCTGGAAAATATGCATGAACTGCTGGCATTTGCAACCTTAGCTTCACAGAGTCATTAATGATTATATATTGAATAATATGGAAGTAAAGCCAGCACCTTCTAGAACTGTGTAAAAGTGAGATTACTTGTCTAGAGCTTCTGGGATTTATGTGCACAGGATTGTCCTCATCCGTTTTTGTATTCTCCTAAGATTCTGAAGGTAGGAAATACTTTAGTTTTTTGTTTGTTTGTTTTACTTTTTTGCCAACATGTCCTTTTATGCAAGCAAACGTGTAGTGTAACATGGTGAATCTGTTCTAGACAGTGTAGTGGTTTTAAACTTCTGAAGAGACCTTCTTACTGTACTTATAATGGTGGCCTTTGAAAACTACTGCTATTAGTTTACTAGCAAACTAAACAGGCATGGTCCTGTGGCCATCAATAATGTTTATTTTTGGCATAATCCCTAACATCGTCTTGGTGTGAGCTAACTAAAATTATCCTAGAAGATTACCAGGCACAATTTGGGTTTTGCACAGGTCAAGAAAGGGCAGTATGGATAAGGCCAGCTTGTTTTGAATGGGAAAGGATGTTTGGTATGTGTTTGTGAGCTGCACCATACTATTTGCTGTTTAATCCAGAGAACAGGCCTTGTCCACCTCTATTTACTAGTATGGAGGCAGCTTTTGACACAGCTGTTCCAGCCTGTCTGAGGGAGGCGAATGATGCTGTTTTGATGCAAGATGAGCCATAAGTCACAGCAGTTAAGTGTCTCTGGGAAAAGGCGAGGGCTGCTGTAGCCTTGTGCCCCTTGCCAAAAGTAAGGGGGGAGTTGATGGCAAGTCTGAGCCATGTGATGAATCTTAAAGCCCTGTGATGGTTTCTGTCATGTTGTTTGCTTAAGCTGCCGGAAGAGCAGAAGATGTGTATCTGTGAGCTTGTATCAGCTATCAGATCCATGTTGGCGGGTTTTTTTAGGACTCGGCTGTGGTCTTGTTTTACCATTGGAAGAGATTGGAATGAGCCTGGAATGTCTTAGGAAGCAGGAAGTAGAAATGGAAGTAACATGATCACTGTTTTATTTAATATATTTTTACATTTATCTATTTCTTCTCAATGCTAGTGAAGAGAGGAGAGTATGCTTTAACAATCTCAGCCTTTTATTAGCTAGTGGTGAGATCTGCATCACAGCACAAGGCCTTCTTCCAGGTGTGCTTTTTATAGGCATGATTTCCAGATAGACTTTTTTAACTTTAGAACCAGATAAATGTATTGATTTCATTTTTAATGCATGTATTTTTCATGACAAAACACATTAGCTTTGTCTTATAAGTGGCCTGTGATACTCTATAATAGGCAGGAATTGCATTGCAATTTTAACCAAAAAACAATACAAAAAAAACATACCTCATAAATTCAAAGAGAAACATAAAAATACTTGTTAAAACCTATCACTAATGAAATGGCTGTTCATTGGGAAATAAGCATAAGTTTGAAGCTGAATAATGGAATATATATTAAACTTTCTAATCTACTTTGGGATATTTGCATTAGTAATGTTATTATGCACAGTTCTTTTTTGTATGCATCTTTGAAACAGAAGGATGAAACTATAGCCCATTTGAAATCAGGAAAATAGGTCCATGATTATAACTTCAACATACTTCAAGTGTATTCCTTTAACAGCAAGACAAAATGGATTTTCTCTCTTTTTTTCCCCTCCTAAAGTTACCTATTGTTTTTACACAAATTATTTTAATTTTATTCCTGTTCTTATTAAAAAAAAAAAAAGATATTTTAGGCTCTTATGTAGGTTTTTTTTTTCTTTTTCTTTTTCTTTTTTTTTTTTTTTTTTTTTTTGCAGGTGTATAATCTGAAATCTCAGAGCAGGAACAGTGTTTGCATGCTCAGTTGCGTATCAGAAAACAAATAATTCATTTTAAGAATGAAATGCATCACAACTTGTACCTGAATATTTTTCTTGTCTCAGTTTGCATAACAATAGCTATGAATGTAGTAGGCTCTTCCTGCACACATAGAGACATATTCTTACATTTTAAGTTTAAAACATTTTTGCAGTGATAAATTGACAACAGCAAATAGTAAGATGAGTCCTAGAGTTTTCATTATTCTTTCTTTTGTGTCAAGGGATAGATTGTGCCATGTTGCAGAGCGGCATTACCATTGGAGCAGGGCTAAAGCAGATGTTGCAGTTAGTTTAAAGGATATACATTAAGATGCACCCATTTGCCTTTAAGCAACAATCTTGCCTGATACTGAAGGAGGACATCATCTCTCATGCCTAAATATTCTCTTAAGGGAAACACACTCATGGATGAACTCAGATGAAGACTTGTCTTTGTTCAGGGCTGCCACTGTGGAAGCTTCATGATGGAGGGAAAAGTTTCAAGCATAATGTGTTATTTCCTCACAGTCTTCCACAAAACCATGAGAGAATTTAGCTATCCCAATAAACCACTGCATTTTCATCAGCTTTACTGATTAAAACTGTGCCAACCTCCACTTCAATTAAAACAGTTAGGAAACAGCAGTACTCTAGATTTTGAATAATTATTGATATTTCAACAGCAGTAAAACCTTATGACTGAAAACGTAAAGTCGTCTCTGTGATGCATTTATTTTTTTTTGATATTTAAGATTAAGAAGATAGCGCACCATCTAATCAACTTTTTCACTTATCAGTTTGAGATGGCAGAAATATTGTTCTATATGACGGAATAATCATGCAATCAAGGTGAGACTGTTTAGAACAGGTGAGCAGTATTGCCATGTATTCATAAAGGGATTTTTTTGAGAAATGAAATGGAAACTGTTGCTTAATAGTTACAGATGGAAACAGCAAGCACATAATTGTGTTAGATGGAACTGTGCATTGACAGAATGCTCTTTGAGTCTAAAATGAGTTTGATCCTAAAAGCTACAGACTTTTCGCTGTTGAATGTTGGATTTTCAAAGTTAGGAAAACCTACTTTGCAAAGGAAATTTTGGATTAAAACTTTGAGTTCCTTTTAATTTATGCACAGATGGCAGATTAGTGAAATTGGGACTAATTTTGCTCTCTAAGGAAAGATACGGACTTACTGGCACAAATAGGGAAAAACGTTTTAATTGAGAAAATTTCTAGCTTTACTTTATGCCCTGGAAACAATTTCAAGGTATATAAGAATGTAATATGGGGTGTAAGCAGATCCTTGGCATTTTCCGTCTTTCAGGAATAAGTTCAGAGAAGGGCAGGGTACTAGCATCTCTCATTGAATTTGTTCGAAAATATGGTTAAAAAGCCTAAGTATTATGTCAGGAACACTAATTCACAAAATGTAGATTCGTCTCTGATTTTAGCTTTACTCTCTAAAGGGTTACTTGCTGGAATAATTCTCTGTGAACAAGTAATTACATTCAGTGCCGTGCTCACGAGGCGAGTAAGGTGTCTGCATCCAAACTACAGTCTGAAATGAGAACAAGTTAGGCAGCATATGTCCTCTTTGTATGCCCATTTCCCCATCAACATGTTGCATATAATATTGCTGATTAAACCACAACTGTCTGTTATTTTCTAACAGCTAATGGATGAGTCTTTACAAGCTAGAAAATCAAGAATAAAATCAAGATCTGTAAGATGTACTAATCTTTCATTTTCTACCATAACAATATCTCTTGGGTAAACAGCAGCCTTGGAAGAAGAGCCTGTGCAGAGTCGGTTTACTGTACTTTCTGTGATCGCTGAGCCGGTCTGAACACCTGCTCTGCTGGGCACGCAGCTTCAAATAGTGTTTAATGATCACCCCCACTGTTTATAACAAAAACAGTACAAAAGCCCCAAACCGAGAAAATAAGTGCATCTCTAGTGAGCTTGAAGGTTGATCTGAGAAATAGAAGGAAACATAGTTCTTCAATATTAAAAAAAATTACTTTTTCACTGAACTTGAGGCAGACAACTTGTCTCCAGTTCTGTGGCCCAGGAAGAAACCAGAGGAGGAAGATGGCTGTTGTTCTGGTGCAACTTGCAAAGGAAGGCTGATTCAAGAGTGAACAGCAGCCGCAGCACAACAAGCAAGAAAAACCTTTTTCAGAAGTTTCATTGGCAGGAAGAAAGCATTATGCTCTTTTATATGTGTCTTTTGGCTTTGCAGTCATCGAGCACTAAAGCGACAGTGCCCAGATATAAAACCTAGGTAAGACCCAATCTGAAGAGCCCCCACCAAAAGAAAAAAAGGGGGAGGGGGCAGGACTGCTAGTCACACAGGGTGATCTCCTTACGCCAGGTTGTGAAGCTGTGCAAATAAGAGTAATTCTGCTGATTTCCATACCACCATGCCATTCACAGCACTGAGGCCCTGTTATTTATTTGCGCTGTCTGTCAGTTTCAGTAGTTAATCCAAAATTTCTGTTGGAACCTGATTTTTTTCAACATCCCTTGAGAAAATGGATGTCATTGTTGTCATTGTTGTTGTTTTGATTTTTTCCACAGTGGATGGCATTGAACAAGGGTGGCTCAGAGCTGGAGAGGGTCTGCCAAATCAGCAGTTCAGAGATAAGAGAAAAATTTTGTTGCACCATTAAATTCTCTTCAAAATCATTTTAATTCATTGAGTTTGTCTTGGTTTGTATCACAAAATGCTTGCCTTGATATCTTATGAATATTCTTATGAATATTTAGATTGCTCAGATGTAGTTTGGGCAAAATATTTTTAAGAGTAAGTCAAAAAAACAGTTCAATGTCTAAACTTGAAAACTATGATACTACTATACTTCATGATATTTAGTTTTAACTGCAACACTTATTATTTATTTTAATGTGGTATTGAGTGATATATTGAAAAGTAGGTGCAAAAGAAGACTCCATTCCTATAACAAAATCAATGACATATGATCTGACAGCTTTTAAGTATTTTAATTCAGCAAATTAATAGTTATTTTTTTCTTTAGTCAGAATTTTCTTAGCATGTTTGATTTTTGTTAGTGACCTTTCAAAGGGGGAAGAAAAAACCCCCACTAACCCTAAAAGATTTTGTTCTAGGGGAAAAACAAAGTTATTATAAATCTCTGCTGGTTCTGGTAGTATGTATTTCAAATCCCAGTAATTGAATGCCTTCAGCAAAACCAATTTGCCTTGTTGGAGTTTCTACTAGTCTATCTTAAACGTCATCAACAGAGAGGCAAAACTCCTGGGCTTTTTGTGCTGCTGCAGCCTGCAGACTGTGCACCATCACACTACACGGTACCATCTGCTCGAATGTGCAGGGGAGCTGCTGAACGCTGTCCTGATTTTCATGCCATAAAAACAGTGAATAGGAGCTCATTAGCCTACAGCAGCTCCCATTGTAATCACATTATATTCATGTAGAGAAAATTGCCTGCCCAAATGGTAAGTCCTACGTACTGTTTAACACTGGTTGGATGCTTCCTGCCGTTTCTGCAACATAGAGCTCTTCAATTGTTTTCACTATAGAAGAAATGTTTCGGGGCATTTTTCTATTCAAACACCATTCTACAGTGTCTAATGGGAGTTAGCACTTCAGAGAAAAAATCTGAAATGGAGAGCAGTTTCTTTGCTTTCTCACTTGATCACAGTTTTGGTTAGTAGCATAATTTTCTTTGAGGAAAAGGTAGATGATTTTGGAAAACTGAGAAAAGCAGTATTTCAGATATCAATAACATAATCTTACATTTTGCAAAGCTGAATCAAGTAGATTACAAACTATGAAAAATTACTGCACTACTTGTATTTTCTTGAGTAGAATAATTCTTGTAGTAAAAAGTGGTTTGACTGTGATGATTTGGGTAAAAATAGAGAAGCAAATTATTCTCTACAACGTTTGTTCACATTTGTATGAAAAAACTAATTACCATCCAACCTGCACTCCAGTTTACTAGACATTAAGGTTAATATGCTTTCCTTCCCCCCTTTGTATCTCAGTAATGGTTAAATTGAGATACATGAAAGCTCTTATGTAATTGTGCAGAATCAAATGCGGTGGTGATGGTGGTATATTAGAATTTACAAGTATTGTCATTTTGCGTGCTGATATGCTCATCCTTAACAGTGTGTTCAGATATGTTTAACAGCTGTCTTTGCCTGAAAGGATTTCTATTTAATTTATATATTTTATTAGCAAAGCTAGTTAGAGAATTCCTGACCTTCCTAGAGTGAGAGAGAGTGTTTATATTTGTTATCTGAACCATAGACTGAACTATAGTGATCCGATTACAATGCAGCTTTGCTTTTGTTTAGTTTTAAGAGCCTCTGGGCTCTTACTGTACTGCACCTGAGATAACTGTCCAAAACGCTATCCTTTTTGTGTAGTGTTACTAGAAACAGAGTTGAGGGAGAACAACAAACAAACAAAAACCCCTCCTTCAGCCCGTGTGTTTTCCCACCTCTGCTTTTTCCTCCCTGATTTTGCTTGCTTTCACCCTGCTTTCGCAGCATTTCCCGTCTAGTCCACATTATAGTCATACAATTCCTCATGACAAACGTTTCAGAAGAGTGAACGAAGATTTGCTGGAAACAATTTTGGAAGTTGGAAGAATCCTTTCCCAGTGAGACAATACACACATCTAGGGCTCCTTTGCAGGGATATTGGGGCAAGAGCAGAGGGGAGAAAACTGTACTTCCATTAAAAGCCACTGCGATGTACTTTAAATAAAGTAAAACCAACGATACTTATCTACTCATCAAATTTGAACTTTATGTGCAAGTTTAATATCTGAAGTATGAGTCTAATGCAAGACCTGTTGTTCTCTTAAATGCCTTCATTTTGCCAGAGGCTAAGAAAGTGAACCTACTTTATTTTATGTTTGCTGTGGGGAAAAATATTTCAGAGATTCCTCACTATTTTAAGATTTTCTGAAAAAAAAAACAAAAACATGTTTTTCTGACTTTATATGAAAGTGGAATTCTGGACTGTTACAGGGTATTTCCAAGTAATTTTAATTATTAGCAAATGCTTTTCTTAGTTAATTTTGTATTATTTTTAGATGAAAGTGTTATGTGTAGTCATCAATTAGATAAGCTTCAGTTGAGTTACTACTTTAACAAGATAAAGGTAAAAAACATCTTATAATTCCTACGGGTTCATTCCCCATCCCATTTATTTTATTTTAAAATATATGCTCTACTTCAAAACACTGTTCATTGGAATTGTTTGTATTCCCAATTTGGCTAATTACAGTATAAAAATATTATTGATTACAGATGAAGACAGAGCAATCTATAAAGAGTTAAACGTTTGGAAATAAATATACAATTTTCTTTAATGCTTAAACACTCTAATCCTATCTGTTTTCATTAAATTTTTGAAATTGGTATAGTCATCATTAATGAGTATACGTGTTAATCATGATTATATGATAAATGAGAATATACTTTTTATTCACCGTGTAATTAACGAAACAATTATAATCTCATGAAAGATGCTTAATAACAATTTAAGCTATTGAAGACTTAATTGTAAATGCTAATGGACTGAAACGTGATTTAAGTGTGGCCAAGAGAAAACTTGAAGACTTCAGAGAGACTGTATTTTTTTAAGTGCTGAGATTTTTTCCAGATCTAGACTCAATACAGCCTATTTTTTCAGTTATTCAATAAGCACCGTAGTCCAAATTCTTCCCTTGTTTTGGGGGTGTTTCAGTGGACTTCCTAGGGAAATCTGTAGAATAGATATATTCAGAAAGAATTGATATATGGCGCTTGCCCACTCCCCTCTCCTAAAACACTGCAAACTGTATAAGTTGTCCTTCGTTTCCAGTTGTTTTCCATGCAGGAGTCTGTCAAAAGTGTGGATTTATAATGATATAGGGAAAGACGGCTGTGAGGGCCTTAGAGATCAATTCACCTTAGAACTCCGCACTTAATTCAGTTTCATGCTGATTTTTGAGGTGTCTGTTTCATCAATAAAATTTTGAATTCTGCTGTCATCCTCCACACTGTTTTCAGTTCTTTTTGTCTTAGTGTCCTCAGAAAATTTTTGGAGAGTAGTCTGTATTCCATCATCTGCGTCATTAATGAGGAAGATGGACTTGGCATGGGAGCTGGCCAAGATGACTTTCTGCAGACCCCTCTCGAAACGACCACCTGCTCGACAGTGAACGACCTTCTGAGGTTTACTACCTTCATAGGGCAGCGAGGGGATTACAACTTTACATAGGTGTATTGTCTTTATGATGAATTAACTAAGATGCATCTTTCCTGATTACCTTGAAGAATGCTACTGAGATGATGTCACAGTGATATAGAATAAAGATATATGAATGTATTAACGTTTGTTTTTTATTTATTTTTAATCCAAGCTAGCTCTTGGTTATATTTTCTGCAAAAATGTTTATAGTGCAACTATGTGTCTTTTTCCTTTTCTCATATGTTAGTGTGTCAGATTACTGTTCACTTTATAAGATTTATTTTTCTGTGTTTACCTTGGCTATCAAACTTATTTAGAAATTAAGAAGTGATCTTTTTACTTAATTCTCTTTAGTTTATATCTTGTTCTTTCCAGACACTCTTATATAGTGTTTTTTTTTTTTTCCCCTGTGTTTGTTTTGTTTTCCAGGTCAAAATTTGCTATAAGCAAGTCAGTTTATAGATATAAAACTGAAATCTTTTTCTACCCCTAGTTTTGTTCTATTATCCAATCATGCAGTTTTGCACAACCAGCCATAAATTGAATTAGTTTGCAGATGGTCCTCTTATCTTTATGCTTTAGATAAATTAAACCATCAGAGTACTGAATGACCTCTGCAACTTCGTATTTTTTGTTCTCTTTCTTAGTTTTGATGCAGATTATTATGAGTTATGATGTCCAGTGTTTTATCCATGAAGCTTTTAAGCTTATTAGGAACCTGCCATCTGGATCAGTATATTAGCAAAACCTTCTCTGAGAAATCTGTTATAATTATAACTCCTCTTTATTTAGATGTGTGCTTAAATATATAATTCTTCTCAAAAAGGTTTAGGAGTCAACTTAGATCTTATTCTTTTCAAAAATGATTTGCTACTTCTAATATTACAGATTTTTCCTTTTCCCTTTAATAAACCTTTGCTTTGTTTTCATGCTGAGTTTAATAATCCTGAAGTAATCCGATGATGAATATGTTACTTAAGCAGAAATTGATCTTTCAATCAACATACATATCCAGTGAGTTAAAAATTGAGTGGGGGGAGGAGGTGTTGTATGTAATATCAGCAAGAACAGCTGATATATCTGGAAGGATAAATGTTGATCTTAATTTCTGTGTCATAGAGACAGATAGACACATTCTGAGCAAGCAGCACCAGTTACTGTTAAGTACATGACATATCTCCCCTTTATTTTCAGTTGCTTAAAACTTTGATAAACATTAAGTGTAGGTGATTAAATGTAATAAAACTCTACTTTCCTTCAGGCTGAATTTATTTTTATGGCAACAAGAATATTTTCTTTTTTTTTCTCCCAAGTATTTTTCAAAAGGAAAGTGTTGACATTGTTCAAAATGCATTTTCATTATGCGTGCAAATGGTATAGGATGGAAATGGAGAGGCCACACTATTGCAGTAAGACTGCTTTCAATTTCCTTCAGATGTGTCTATCTTGCATGATGCAATAGCATTCAGAAATACCCAGATTTGCTCATAACAGCACTAGTAAATCTATGGATTCTAGGGCAGCATTGCCCAAAGATGATAAACCCATAGTTTGGAAACCAAATAGCCATGTTAATGTTTAGTCGAACCCAGACTAATATGCTGACACTGATTTTTCTCACTGTAGTTCTGGAAGGAGTTTGGAAAGCTTTGTATTGTGTAAAGCAGACATATCTTACATGTCTTGAAATTACTCCAGCTCATGTTGATTGTAAAAGACAGTGGGCATCAGGTGGGGGCTCAGCATGGTGCCCGGTTGCTTTTCTCCTGAGTTTGTCCACAAGACGCTCCTGCAAAAGTTGATTCTGGGCTGCTGGAAGTATGCTGGGTTAAAACTTTACATCTTCAAGACCAGATTGTCATCATGACTGGAACATTTTCAAATGCTCCAGCATTTTCAGATTTCCTTCTTGTTTTAGGCTTTGAAGGAAGAACATGTTATGTTTATGCCTCAATATTTCATCAAATGTTTGATTTTACTGTAAAAAATCATCTAGCCTTTGCACGCACAGACCCTAAGAAACAGCTGGAAAAAAAGCAGGTAAGAAAGAACTCTTTATATTCAGGCCCAGTTTTATAAGTAAACTATTTCAAACATGATTTTTAATATTTTAATGATATCATGAATTAAGCAGGAATTTAATAATTTTATCAGCATTATCTAAGTGGGTTATTTATAAGAGTTTTTTTTCAGAATATTCTATTAAATTTATAGCTTAATTATGAGATATTTAACATCATAATTCATCTTTTAATCATTTGCTAGTTACTGTATTAGGGAGCTGAGATAGCTATTTCTTAGCTAAGCATTACATCAATTTTTTGTTGAGGGCCTGGTTTTCAAAACCCTTCTTTCAGTAGTTTTTTTTCTATACAGTCTGATCTCTGGCATTCTGCATGCTGTGTTTCAGCTCAGAAAAGAGCTTTTTTGCCTGATCAGTTTGATAATCAAAAGTGTTTCAAAGCTGAGGGGTCTATTTTTGGTCTGATCGAAAAGCTGTTAGCATTAATTTAAAAGACCATGATGTGGTTTCAAACTAGTTCCTAGTGATTCCAAAGTAGCCTCCCAACTTTATTGGATTTCTGTTAGAACCTCTAGAAATTCTTCCATCTTCTGGCAAACTCCGAAGTTTCAGCCAGTCTTTTATTGGTTGTATGATACAAGGCATAGAAGCTGTAGTACTGGGCTTTGTATTCCTGCAGAATTCCTCTATCTCTGAGGAAATATTGAGAAATATTGAGATTAATTGATATCACTACTCCAGTGGATAAAAGCCATAGCATTCAGATGATTTCAGTTCTTTGGATTATGAAGCTGAGGATCACTTTAATCTACATGTAAATGATGATAAAACATCTAGACTATTTAAAAAAAACCCTCTATATTTCTTTTCAATGATAAATAAGGAGATGATTTTTTTTCCTATTCTCAGGATCCTTTGCATTATTCATGAGATCAGAGAGTAAAATTCTGTAATATCTGGCCAGCTGAAGACAAGTAAGCTCTTCACTTGTTTAAGTCTATCAGAGTACTCCCATGAACAAAACTTTCATGAAGGATGTATGAGAAAGCAGAAGCAGCATGTGAAAGTCATGTGTCTTAGCTTACATAGATTCTAGTATGGTCATATGGACTTCAGAAAATGATATTGTCAGAAAATGAACTCCACTGATACATCTTAGGATTTTTCATAGCTTTTATATTAAGATTTCTAATTTGAAATTTGTGTTTGTATAATATATGTATGTATAGAAAGAGGCTTCATGTTCTTTCTTAACTGCTTCCAGGTTTTCCTTTTTAGAAATGTCTATCTGCTGAGCTATATTTGTGATGCAGCTATTTAGAAGAAAAAAGTATCTGGGGCTTTAGTTGCAGCTGTTTTTCAATTTTACATGGCCTATGTGAACCCGCTCCATGTGGGTTACAAGCTTTTTGCTGATATATTATTTTCAGAGTCTTCTCTTACCTCTCTTCAGTTCTTCAAACTAATCTACCATCAAGATCTCACTAAGCTTCCAAATAGCAAATCTTATATCATAAAAGTTGTTTAACAAATTCTGATTTTTGAATTGGATAAAATTTAATCATGTAGTAATCTCCTACCCTGGGGTGATCTGTTTCCAGTTTGCTTTTCCTGATGAATAATTAAGAACTGGTCACTTGGACCTCATTCTTAGGAGGTTCTCAGCCACCATTGTTTATAATGACAATTACTTCATCCATTGTTTCATTTGATATCCTTTTATTCTAGCCTACAAATGATACCCTTGTATGTTGTCTTAATCTAATATTATGTTGTAATAATTCGTATCTTGTAGTTTCTAATGAAAACAATTTCTGGAAAATGATTGTTATCGCTTTTGTTAAATCACACTTTAAACAAGATTGGCAATTTAAATACCATAAAATAGTGTTTAAGTTTATGCATTTCACTGGGAGCAATGCTGGAAGAACTACATGGTAGCTGCCTGAAGCCTGCAGCATAGTGTAAGGATATCCAGATACCT
Organism: Dromaius novaehollandiae; assembly: GCF_036370855.1. Taxonomy (NCBI): domain Eukaryota; kingdom Metazoa; phylum Chordata; class Aves; order Casuariiformes; family Dromaiidae; genus Dromaius; species Dromaius novaehollandiae. The sequence continues at coordinate 110,574,575 of NC_088099.1, forward strand.
TTGAAATTCACAATTCTGCAATACTGGAAGCAGTGGAAATCTTCAAGAACTGCCTCAACTTGGCAGTGGGTTTTTGTACCGTGAAGCTCTGAACATGTCTTGTTAGTAAATATGCTGGTCCTTCAGAGCCCTGGCTGATAGTGAAAAGTCTGAGATGAAGTTTGAATTGTTTTCAGACTTAAACCGAGTAGAGGGAATTGTAAGAATCAAGCCCTTGAATTGTGGTGTAGAACTACAGGATTTTTAATCCCTTTCATAAAGTTTAGGGCAAAGAAGCAGTAGGTCATGCAGTTTGACCTCTTGTGATTGTAGATATTTAATTTTCATCCAGTGAAACTAGACTGAGTCCTTGATATTAAGTCATAAAAGATTCATTTGAGATAGAGAATCTATCACACCCACTGGCAGCTTGTTCCAGTTGTTAATTGCTCTCATTGTTGATACAAAACCCTACCTTTATACCAAAAGGAAAAGGAGAAATGGATAGCAGTTGCTAGAAATTTTACAAATGGAAAAACTGTTAGGAGCCTAGAAATAAAGCAAAGCCAATGCTGAAGAATTAAAATTAAAATCCCATTAATGCGTGTGTGTGAGTGAGAGAGAGAAGAGCCCCTGAGGGAAATAAGTACTTTTATATCCAAAGCTAAGTATGATGTTAAAACTTGCTTATTAGAACACTACCAAGGCAGGAGCACTCCCTGTTGCTGTGATCCCCTTACTAAGATTTTTCAGTTTCGTTCAGTGACTATAGAGTATTCAGCTGCCCATTTTGTCTAGAAAGATGCAGTGCTTCTTTTCCCTGTTTTGAATTTTTTCTTCACAGGAAATCCTGAAAATGTTTTAAAAACAAACATATTTACCATCAGCTAGAATTCTTCATACATACTGATCTGTTTTATACAAAATTCTTAACTTCTGAGTGATCAATAACTCTAAAAACAACTGAAAATTACTAAAATAATGCTACTGACTCTTATGCACCACTTCTCTTGTCCTATCTTTTCTAGATAGCTTACACTAAAGATATTAGCATTTTACTAGGTTATTTACTAGGTAATTATGTCTAAAATTTCCTTTTATTATAACAAATTTACAGGGTGTCTTTTGTCTTATGTATTTATTTATTTTTATTTTGGGGGTAAGCCAACATATCTTTGTTGCTATTCTTAGTTTCTATCAACTATTCACCTCCCTCCGAATCCCTCTCTCAATAGCCCTCATCTGATGAAACTTCCCTGTGTAAAACCTCACCCAGTTTAGCAGGTCTTTTTTCCATATATAATCCACTTGATGCTCTGATTATTAAATGTCAGTATTTCATGAAATCCTCAGAGCTATTCGGAGACAAGTCCAGCAGCACTCATACCCACCACACCAACTGTGATATCCTATGAAAATATAGAATAGCCACCAACTCAAAATTGTTAGGAATAGATAAAGTTATAGCAATTAAAAGGGTTCCCGCCCTCTCTTTTCGCTCTTCTCCCTTAAATGTGGACCACTCTGTGGCACTGAGAATTCTTGTTTTTCACTTTGTCCTTCTCAGAGAGATTGTTTAGTATCTGGCAATATTTTTAGTCAAAATGTTAGTCAGATACTGTGGTGAAAAATTACTCTGTTTGTTGGATAAGAAATCTCTGTCAATCACATGATAGTTTAAATTTTTAGAAACCATTGTTCTGGAAGGAATCAGAAATGTTTTACTACATGAATATTATTGAAATTACTGCGTGCATATTATTGAAATCCAGTTTGTATACAATAGAGGGTAGCATTATAGATTCTGTCAGCCAACTTCATGTATAAAGCAAACACTTCTTATATATAAGTCATCCAATGGTGTTTATAATTTTCATCTATAGTAATAAGATATTTGCCCAAAATACAGCAAAAGATCCACATTGATGGCAGGTATGATTCTTGTGCTAAGTTATTTGGGAAAATACATGGCACTATTCTCCTACTTTCTGTTAAACCTCAGACTTTTTTTATTTTCTCATCCTTTGGTTCAGAAGTGGCTATTAGCACCAATCAAATGCATATGAGATTGACTTAATTAAAATTCAGTTGTTCATTCTGTGAAGCCTGCCATCTGATTTATATTTTTCTGGACCCAGACACACTCACAGAATGTGTTTGTGCCAGGTGAGTCTTTCTGGGAGTCCATTAGCTATATGATACATTCCTAACCCTCCTGTCACAGTGAGGGTTTTCCTACTAACTTTACTGAAACCGTATTTTGTCTCTAAATGCACAGTTGAATATCTTCACCTAATAAAGACAGACCAGAGATCTTGCTTTATCTATAGAGAAATATTTGTCAATGACTAATCAATGACCTTCAAGTGTCCCTTAGTGTTTTAAAGGCTTAGATTAAAGGTATATGTATATATATAGATATACATATATATGATACTGTTCTGCCACACACACGTGTGTGTGTGTGTGTGTGTATATGTATACCTGATGTATCATTACTATGTATTATTTACATTTCTACAGTCTGAATATTAGTTTTGTCAGTGGACACAAATAATAGTGGAACAGTGGGAATCTGGAAATACATGCATTGTGTGCAGACATTCTGGGTTATAGAAGATGAAAAAAAAAAAAAAAGGCGGCCAAAGTATGTGTCTTAACAGCCATCTTTCAAAATGGGCTGGATTAAATGGCATTACAGTAAAGGAGAGCACATCACTGTGCATATGAGAGAAGGGGCACAAATGTTACCATTTGAACTCGTTAATACTGACACTCCTGGGAGGAGGTCACAGAGTTCATCTCCTTTCCAGGCAGCAGCTTTGATTTCCCTTTACCTGCTCTTCCGTGTTATAAATTACTTTCCTTCTAGATTAGAGCAACTTTTGCTCTAATGTAATTGGTTATATCCACATTTCTTGTTAATATACTGCTGAAGATAATATCTATGTTGCTTAGTTGGTCAAAAAAAGGGATGGCAGGGAATCCTATTAACTGATACTGTTGTTCCCGCTATGCTCCTTGTACTGAAAAGTCCACATCATTTGTTTCTCCCACTACTTACTAACAACCGTGATGTATTAGTAAGAGTTAAGAAGGTCTGAGTAGCTATATAGTACTTTGCTGCAAAGGTCTTTGGATAAAATGTACTAAGATGGTATACCTACCTCATAAAATTAACAACATATTGAAAAATTTGAAAGTTATTAACTTGCTTAACTAAAATTCCAATATTTGCCTCATATCCCCAGTGCAGTATGTACTATAATGTAATGTTGTTATATGGACCATTTTGCGAGGTCCCCAACTTCCGAGTAACCCTATGGATGCCCCAAGTGGCACATGCATTAGCCCTGAACATAAGTTTGTGCCTTTTGTAGTGATTTGGACTCCATCTTGCTGTCTCCTTTCAGATAGATGTCCTCTGAGGCAGCCCATCTGGTGGGAAGGTTCGTTGTGGCTGGCCAGGCAGAATAACACATGTAGCACTGGACTGCAAAGATAAGACTGTGAAGAGAAGAGCCTGAGGGGCGCCGTGTCCAAAGGGGCTCTGCCCTTGAGGCTTTAGGGCAGGGCTTGCGTTCCTATGCGTGATCACAGCATGTGCAATTCCCTCATCACATGAGCTAGAAGCATGTGAGAAAATCAAAGACAGGAATGGCCCACACACCCTGTCAGGCAAACAGTTCTTAATTTTTTTGCATTTTGATGTTCTGTGCTTTAGCTACCAATCGTGTTTAACCATATATTCAAGGGCCTTTTTGAACAAGACTTTGAATAGCTAGATTTCATATTTTATGCAAATTCCTCCTTTTAGTGCCAATTTCAACCAACTCTATTAAAGAACCATTGCATGTGACTATCTTTAGTTGGATCTGAAAGTAATCACAAAATACAGAATTCTTCATGTAGATTAATACAGACTTCCTTATATAGGTCTAGTGAGATCTAGAGTTTTATCTTTCTGTTAGTCAACTGAATTTTAAAGCTTGGATTATCTGTCTTTGGAAAATTTACGATCTGGAAAAAAGTCTAACCTCGCTGAACTTTATTCAATAAATAAAACCAAAGTGATTCTCCTAATAAAAATAATATTGAGGCACTCATATGAGGTCAGCTAAAGTGTGCTCTGGCTTATATTTTTGATGGGAGAGAAATAAAAATTACCTACAAAACCAATTTGATATATCTTGTTTTTAAAGGACCTTAAAATTTAATTTATGTACTTTTAAAGGCTATTTCCCCTATTATATTGACAATAACATGAATATTGAGATGACTGCCCATTTATTATAGAGGTTAAAAGAAAATCAGTTTCACCATTAATTTAGAGCAAGTCTCGTTCGGTAACAATGTTTCTCTTTTCCCACTGAATGATTTATGTGTAGTACTTTTCCCGAGAAGAGCTACTGTTCACTAGGGACTAGGCTGAGCTCAAGAAAGTACTTTTAATTTAGGACTGCAGGTTTAACTTGAATAAGATTGATGTAGTCCAATGTCCACTAGATATGAACTGAGAGCATGAAAACCATTTCCCTCAGAAGTTGTAGGAGTGCATCTGGGAATGACAGATACAGAACTGTAAACCCTGTCCTATTGCAGTAGCTAATATTCCCTAGCATAAGGGAAAACACAGCATTTGCCCTCTGATCAGAACACATCCTCAGTGGTGGTTTCTTTGCAAATAGCGGGTCAATTCCAATGATCAACATATTCTGCTGTTTAGGCACCGAATGCCTTCAAAGAATGTACCCCTTTGTCCTCTAGAAAAAATATGAGAGATGAGGTGCCAATGAAAAGCTTGTCTGAGTAGACTGGGAAGGTTAAGATGCCTCCTCTGAAGTTAAAATGACAGGTTCCGTTTGGAAATAGCTCCTCTAGCAGTGGACTCCTGCTCACTTTCTGGTAGGCATCTCAGCTGCATGCTGGTGATGTGGAGATTCCCATCTGAAACTTCTAGGTCAAGCACTCTTCCTCTATGCAGAAACCAGGGGAAGAAAGCAAAGCTGGGGGAACGTGTCCATCTGGTATGAAAAGAGAGAATCATGGGAGAACACACTGACCTGAAATCTAATTTTTATATTCTTGTTGTGTACTTTCCTACTTGTATTCCTTCATTCCTTGACTCAGCACTGGTCAGGGGGTACGCTAAAAGGTGAAATAAAGAGGAGAGCAATTGGTATAAACCTTTTAGGGTTTTCTCATCTCCATGCACTCATCCAGTGTCCTATTCATGCATATGCACTATGCTATCTTCACAAATATTGTTTCTGCTTTAGCCAAAGGACCTCTACTGTATTTTTGCCAGAAGATGTATTGCAGATATATCTTATATATTTTTATAATTCCCAAAGTAAAACTGTCAGGGTTTTATTAGGAAAGAGATAAACATCTTAGCCTGCAGCCTGCTGTGCAAATCACTAGATATACTTACCTAGATGTAAATTACCCTCCATCTCAATAAGATAATTTCTTTAGCTCTTAACTGGGTCTCTGCAAGAAACACAAAATATTAAAGTATAAAATTAACATGGATAATTTCAAGCATAGTAGGTTAAATGGATATTGCAAATACTTTGAGATATTTCAGAGCATATTAATAAATTGCAGGTCAGTTCACCACAGGATATTGATATAGCAACAAGAATATTTTTTTGGTTGGAAAAAATTCTGTTCATTATAAGCACAAATCTCCATTTGATTTGAAGTTTGCATAGCAAAAAATACAGTGAGGGTCATTAACAGCTTTGCAGATGTATGGTACAGAACTGGATGGTTAGAAGTTGTGTTCAGATTGGTTCCGAAGATGAGAAATGATGAAGGTTCAAAATTTCATAGTTGAATTCAACTAACATATCTTGAAAAGGCTTTACTTTTGATAAGCACAGCATTAAAGAGTTGCTTCAAGCATTTTAGAGGGTTTTTTAATGTATGAAGTAAAAAACAGGTATGCAATACTATTTTCAGCTGCTGTGCTCTTTGATAAAATAAGGGCAGCAATGATGACCAGAAATTTTTATCTAAAGACCGTATTAAAAAGGGGGGGAAGGGCAGACTTTATAGTGCTAAACCTTCAGATGAGTTAACAGAGATCCCAATTTGAGGGACAAATTGCTCTCTGGCCCAAAGTAAATCATAAAAGTCACGATTTACTTCGATTCAAAACCTCTTTCTCAGCCATTTCTGACTGACTACTACTCAGTTCCCTGCTCAGTGTGATACTTCTTGTTAGATATTACGTAATCCTCCAATACATTACACGCACAGGTTTAGACATCTCTTCAGGGAGCTGTTACAGGCCTGGAGAGTTACATGCTTGAAGACATTTGGTTATTCTTAAAATGCAGGAGCCTAACTTTTAGATCTAGTATGCTGCCTACCTGCCATCTCCATGTCAAAGATGAGCCTTGGTCCTCCTCTGCACCCCCTTTCCCAACCTCCTGCTAGCTCCTTGGTCTGCAGGACTGCCACCAGAGACTGGAAGACATTCAGCTGAACACAGCTGCCCATGGTCTATATGAAGCTCTGCAGGTCTAGCCTCTTTGGACATTTCAATTTCCAAGTGAACAAGCAGACATTGCTGTAATCATTTCCTCTCAGTGGTAAATCATTACCTATTCACATATCCCTCACTTGTAACTAGGCTAAGCTTTCTGAAATATTTTTGAGCATTTAAAAAAATGAAAATACTGAATGGCTTTCTAAATTCTTTATAGAGTTATTTAATTAGTCAGACAGGTTTTTTTTTTTTTTTTTTTTTTTTTCATTTCATATGGTATCTCAGAACCTGGCTGCTAACAGCATTCACTCCAGGCTGGTTAAGCTGCTGCTTTGGCCAGGTGCTAGCTGACGTTGCCAATACAAGCATCTCAGGGATGAAGCTATGTTTTTCAGAAGCGTGCTCTAATTTTAGCTTCTGACAGTGTTGCCTCAGGGGCTCTGGCAGTGCTGTTCCCTTTATGATTCTGTTGGCCTTGATACAAGTTCTCTCATTCTTTGGTCGGTTTGATCTGACAAATCGCATTTTCACCATTTCCTCCTCTTTTAGCTGTATGTAATGACTTGGGATTCTACATTTCCTAGTAAGCTTACAAAACACATGACCGTGACATTGCTGTGATGTGATGACTTTCATATGTTTCCAGCTGTTACTGTTTTTGAGGTAGATTAAATAGTTGTGTGTCTAAATTGTTGGGTGGTTTTCTTGTGTGTGTGCTTAACACTTTTTTCTTGTGGAAACAGTGTATTATTACCTAAATATTACTTTGTCAGGCTTTTAACAATTCAAGTTAGGTATGAGAAATGGGCAAATATATTGTTATAACTTAGCAGATCAAACTCTCTCTTTTTATTGAAATAGCTTGTTCTGGGATTTAATCTCTCTTCTGTAAATACTGAAATAAATTATGACCTACTTATTGAGAGTAGCTAATGAGCTTTTGGAAATGTCCTTTATATATTATTATCTACATATCTCTTCATAGGTGTACTTTACTTATTATGCTGAACTTTTCAAACTTTTTTTTTTAAATAAACCAGAAAATGCTTTATTTTCTCAGCTTCTTTCAGACAAAAATAATTTCAGGGAAAAACATGTGGGACCTCGAGTTCACTTTAGCTTGTTTTCTTCTTTTCTCTGAAAAACTGGTCTAAGTCCTTCATTGTGGTACTAAAGATCTGCTTTGATCAGTTAAAATACTTTATTATTTTATAAAATATATTCTTTATTACATGTGCTCAACATTATGTATTTCAGTGCTTTGTAAAACTTCTATTTTTTTGAAATAACTCAGCAGCAGAACAGCAGGTTAAAAATACTTTTACTTACTGCCGTTACATGTCTGACCTTTGATTTCTGCGTGGGCGTCTCCCATCACCCATCAAACATATGTATGAATCAAGAACCCTACAGTTAGTTTCTTTCCTTTATCTTTGGTCTGTGTTAGTTCTATTTACTAGCTCATCCTTCCTCAGCTGATTGAGTTAGATTTCGTATCCTGCAATAGATTTACCTTTCAGATTATAATAGCTTAGTGAACAAGGAGAATCAAGATATCTTTTATAGCAAAAGGAAATAATAAATACCAAACAAACAATAAACACTTGATATATGTATATGTATATGTGTTCTGTCTTTAATAATGACTTTGGTAGATTTGATTCAAAGTATTTGAAGAATTTGCTGGAGCTGAAGTGTCTTCCCTGCAAAAGCTCTCCAGATCCCTGTCCTTCATTAAATTTTAAGAATGTGGGTGAGAAAATACTGTATTTTCTAGCTTCCCGAGGCAGGATCAAGCACAACAAACTATCTTTAAGAAAATGTTTATTAATTTTTTTCATCAAAACATCAAAGGAGATTCCGTATCCACCCCAGGTAACCTGAATTACTATTCTAAAATAGGGAAATTTTCCTTTTCCAATTCTCAAATCCTGTTCTTTAAGATTCTGTCATTATGTAGTCCTATTCAAATGGCTTTAGCAAAGATTAACCAAGATTTAATATTAGCAGAGAGGCAGATTCGGCTTCTCATAAACTCCCAGGCTTTGAGATTTAGACAATATCTTCTGTACAAGATACTCTCATCAGAGATGTGAAGAGGTTGTGCTGGATTATAAGCATACAGGATAAAACATATTTTCATTGCATTTTTTATTATATTAAAGGTAAAGCAGTTCCTGTGGTTCCAGTGGAAAAATGCTAAAGACCAATTTTATAATTTGTGTATTTATATATGGAAATAAAACATCATTTTTTGGTGTTAAATTTCTAGAAAAATCTATTTTACCAAAGAACTAAAGGATATCTCCTCTAACTACAATTTCAGCTACTATTTCTTTCTGGTATCACTGATATATTACTGTCTACCAATTTATATGGTCTTTAGAAGCATCTGAATATAGTGTTTGGTCTCTAAATGTTACAGACTTGTTGAAGAAAGCTCAGATGTTTAATTTCCTAGTTGTGGGGATACGTAGGTGGTAATATCATTGCAATCAATTTTGCTTTGTAACAGTATACTAAGTTTCAGAGGGATGTAGAATCTTCAAATTATCAGTGATAATGTTGGCTCAGATGTCTACTCATATCATTTTCTCTTTTTTGAGTAAAAGTGATTTGATTGAACCTGATTATAACGTTATTCTACATCCACTTATAATTGATGTTCTGTGAAAATCCAATTGTATAACAATCAGATGTGCAGATGCTAAAAATATCTGACCTATGGATAACCTTCCTAGTTCCTCAGATCAAGTTAGCTGTAGTCATGTTAAGTTCTTCAGGGTGATTAGGTACTTATATATATAATAATATTGTGATTGTGTTGTTGTCATGACTGCAGTAATTTGAAAACTTGGTCATGGCTGATGCTTCATTCTAGCTAAATAAAGGAGCAACTAAGACCCTTTTGTGCAATGATCATGGAAGCAATAGAAGTTACCACCCCAAATGAAAGTCGGAGTAGAAATTAATGGACCTCGTGTATGGATGGGCACTGAATGCTATTGGAAGCAATAAGACTTTGACAGGTTGCAACAACATGTATCCACGCAGCAGTGCCAGAAAGCCAGCAGGCACTGAAAGGAGTGTTACAGAGCTTGATATTCAATAGCAGTTTACAAGATTGGCTTTAACTTCTCTCGTAGCCAAATGCTGCTTTCCTAAAAAGTCCAGGCAGCTCCTACTAGCAGTGAAACCATGTCTGCTCATCTCCAAAATAACAGCAAGGAGGCAGTATGGCAGAGTATTGGGTAAGATTAAAGCTTTTCTTGCCTTTTTTCCCTCAGCTGCCTAGCCCTATTGACACCACATGTGGAGGTTGGCAGCAGGGGTCTGTCTCATACCTTGTTTACCTTAGAACCCATGTCTCATACTGAGGGTTGATTAAAAAATGCTCTGAAAATGAACTAAACCTGTGTACTGAGTAAGACTATTGCCATAGGAACGTTGTTCAGCCTGTTCAAAAAAGTCATGTAGTGATTTTTTTAAAAAAATCTTGTGGTTATGATGGTTGAACACTGCCTGGATTCTATTGCTGCTAAGTTGCTGTGCGATGCTAGGCAAATTATATAAATGAGACATCTGCAGCTAGTCACTAATGTCTTCCACACTTCTAATTATGGAACTTAGAGCCTGAAATGCATGAATAATTAAGCTGTTTTAGGATCTGCACTATGAACATAAGTCTCCTATATTGTTGAGATATATGAAAAATCAGGCAGCTCAAATGTGTGGACATATTCAAATTTTTTTGCGTTGATTTCTATATGTCAGCTCCCGATACATTAAACAGGGATAATAATGCTTGCAAGTAATGTTCATCTCAGATAGGAATTGTGGTGATAAATACTATGGTAGGAGAACCACAGAAAGCCCCATGAGAAAATTAATAAATCTGTATTCAGTACAGAGTTTGGATAATGTGCAGTAAATAATGCATGGATCCACACAGCGAATGTTAAAAATAAAGCAATACTGAGTAGCTACACAGTCAGTGAGCACTATCCATCCTACAAAATGAACTAGCCAGGGGTGTATGTTGGTAACACAGCGTTCAATTGTTGAATTGAAACCTGCATCATAAGGCACTGAAACTAACAGGTAGACCTTAATTCTGGCATTTTACGACTCTACTTTTCAGAGTTAATTATGTTTTTAAACATAGGGTGGTTTTTTTTTTTTTTGTATACATACAAAAAAAAGATAGTTATGTTCTAGTTATACTCAATTATATATTTGCTAATAAGAGCACTTACTTACAGTAACTAAGCATGTATTCTCAAAAGTGATAGGTTAGTGCATTCTTCATTCATTGGATCACAGTTAATGCTATGGCAAGACTTTCCAAATGGATTTATAGTTAAGAAGATAAAGTGAGGCATCAAGATACTCCAATTCAGTATAAATGTTTTATATTTCAGTATTCCTGTTTTCAGAGATTGCTTTACAAAACAGCAAAGAAAAATTCTTTCAAAGGATACAACAGAGCAGTTCTTGTGGATTTCTATTTTAAACAATAGCTCACTTACCACATTCATTTTCATCTACAAAGAACTTTTTCAGAAGAATTGTGTATAACTATGTGACAAGTTTTTGTGTGTGTGAAAATGTTGACCGTGTGGAAATATGTTGATACAGAGAGGGACATAAGCATGTTAACTTTTTGTTTGATTCTTTTTTCATTCTAACATGTGCAAGAGTTTGTTCTCTGTGGACTATTTCCTTAGTCTTAATCAGAAAATTGAATTCCTTTAATTAGTATTTTTCTCCATCTTTCTTTATTCTATTTAGATTTAAAAGTAACTTAATTTGATTGTTTTCTGTTGTAATATGCTGTGCAGAAGATAAAATTTAGATAACCCTATTTTGCAGAATAACAAAATAACCCATCTGCCCATTTTTATAGAAAGAACGGACTAGTCTTGAAATTACAATTTATGTAAAAGGTCATTGCCTTTTTTTAATTATTAAAGAGTGATTTTATTTATGTGGACAGATACTCAGGAGGTATATGTTTAGGGCCTCGCTTTGATTGCTTCTTGAATGTATTGCAGCACCTGGGGGCAAGGGGGAGGATGGAGAAAGGAACAAAACAGAGATCCTGCAAATGAAGGAATCTCTCAATACCTGAATAAAGATGGAGGAAAAATAATGTTTATGAGCCTTGTTATGTGTCTGGACTTGATAGAGCACCCTGAAAGCAGAAAGGAAATGTTAATACAAACGTGGTTGTGCCTCAGGAAGCTTGGTGCAGGTCAAAGTTTCATGTGTTACCTGTCAAAAGTCAACTTATGTCCTTGGCAAAGATTACCTTGTCAAGGCAATAGCAGTAGACTGTGGCTGGTGTGTAGGTTGTGTTGTTATTAGTTCTATATTAGTGTGGGTATTTTGATTTTGTTTTTTGCCTAAACAGTTTGAGAGACAACCACAGCCTACAGAGGTGTCTCCAGTTCAATCATTTCAAAGAAAAGTTAAAATCTGTGCTTTCCATGCATTTTCTTGAAAATGTTAATTGTATTTTTTTTTCCCCTGCACCAGCTGAAAAACCTTTCAAAGTGGAATAGCATTAAATGTACCACACACATTTTGGATACTATGACCATCATATCTCCGCTACTTACTCTGTTACATAGAGTGGTGATTCCTGTTTTTTATTTAATTTGCTTTGTACATGGCACGACATCTTTCAACAATAATAAAGAATGTTGCATGTATGTTTTAAATATATATTTGCATATGGCTTGGGCTTAGGGAGTTCTTTTCTGGTAATATTCTTAAAGAAGAACTGAGCTCTTCTGTTGCATGTAAATTGATTAATTACTTTTTATGACATTTCTAATTTACAACAGTTCAGGTATAAAGACACAGAATGTGAATGTCTGTTTCTTCCTACTCTTGAATCTACATAAAGATTAATCTCCTACCTAAGTAATGCTGAGTTATCAATCATTCATGCCGCTAAATGTCAAAGGCAAAGAACACACTGAGCAATAAGATTGAACACTTTGTTGTAAAGAAAAGATACTCTGTTTCTCACAGAGAAGAGGAAAATGTTTTGATTGTTTTAATCATATTTACTTGAAAAATGCTAAGGCTGGAAATTTCCCCTGACTTTAAAACTGTTATATTGTTGAAAAAGCTGATTTTCAGAAAGACTGAAAAAATTTCAATTGTATTCTTGAAGCTGGACAAAGAGGAAAGCAGTCTGATGCCTAATGAAAGGCACTCATTAAAATAGACTACTAAGAGTGATGATTCAGGGAGGCTATCTGTGAGATGACAGAAGAGCCAAATAGGCGTAAGGCCAGAGGATAAAATACTTCAATACTTACTTTAGCTGTAATGCATTCAAAAATGTGGGAAACTTTCATTCCCCCCACCACACCCCCTTCTCACTCTGCTGTGCCTGGTTAATGCAGTTAATGCGGTGTTTAATGTGGAAAAATCAGTGCTCTCAGGCACTTTCACTTCCTGTTACTTAGAATTTGAGATCAGAGCTAGTGGAAACTTTAGCCCTCAATGGGCTGATCTGTTGGTTGCCTATGATCAAATGCTTTCTTGCTTCAGAACTAAGAGAAAGATATATCTTCCTTTAGCACAACATGTATTTTAAGCTAATACTTTTGAAATTCTGAAGCTTTGAATGAAATTATGCATATATATACATATATATATGAAAAAATATAAACCCTTGTCTTGAAGACTTTTTATTTATTTGTTGACATGACAAAGCCTTTTCTTGCAGTCACTGGAGATGGACCTTGACTGGTATTGTTCTATCTGTCATATTCCAGAGTGCAGCTGAAATAAAGCTTGCATTGGAGGCCACCTCAGGCAAAAAAATCATTGGTGTTTTAAGATGCTAGTACCTTAGCATTGCTTACTGTCAAAGTTCGAACAAAAACAGTTGCTTTTATTTGCTAGTTAATCACTTTTTCCTCTCATTATCTTTGGCTTTACAAAGCAAGAGGCTATGAATTTCAAGAAAGAAACCTTTGAAAGAAGGTTGATTTTTTCTACTAATTTGCATGAACGAAAGAGGCTGGGAATTGGGATAACTAATTGAATTTGGAGAACTTTTTCTTGTATCAGAGCTTTCTCAGCCTTCTATAGCTGTTAAATTGCATGCAGTGAGAGGCGCTGTATGTAAAATGCATAGGAGATGTATTATTTTTTCCAGACACTTGTCGCTGGTTGGATTTTTTTTTTAGCTGAAGTTTTTCAGTGACAGATAGTATATATTTAATATTAGTTCATTTGCTACTGCTGAATATTTTGAGGCCTATTGGCTTTGGATTCTTTTATTTCCCCCTAGTAAATGGGAAGGAGGGGAAATGAAAGGAGAAGAGAATTGTCTTTGATTATTCAATAATTAGTATTTATGCCAGCTATAAAACAGAAGGAGTTTTTTAAGGATTTTGGTCTTATTATAAATAAGGAATAGGCTAAATATTTCAAAATGACAGCTATGAATCTGTATACTTATTCTGAAACTAATTTTCTGTAACAGAACGTCATAATCAGAAAATGCATGTTAGTCACTATCTGTTTGCATATGCATCCTTCATATTTGTGTACAGCTGTGACAAGTGGAAATGCAGGTGCAGCTATATGTACACCTGCTTTCAGAAGGATAATGTGATTTACCTTAATTCTTATAACAATATCAGTGTTTCCCAGAGTTATTTTCTGCAAGAAATATACCTTATTCGGCTGATACAGTTGCTATACAGACAAGATTCTTTACTAAAATAGCCAAATATAAATCCAACCAAATGCAACACGAATCGTTAGATGACAAAATCATTCAAAAAATAAGTCTTAAACATGATATTCTTCATTAAATCCAAACTACTAGAGTATTATGCTTATTAGTAAAAGGATTTTACAGATACATTTTCTTTTACTGCAAGCTTTTATGGAGATGGGTTAATGTTGACTAAACAGTTCTCTCTGTGGGCTCTTCAGACTTATTTTGTTCAGTGCGTCTAGTCAGAACATAAAATATCCTGAAGAGTTGTATCATTTCCAGCTACACTGGATTCCTAGGCAGGCAATTAATTTTAACTAGTCAGTGATATACTGAAAATGGTAATACAGGTCACTCTGGCCTGTATTTTCCTTCTACTGTGGGACAAATCTAGAATTATATTTTTTAGAGTTACTCCGTATTTATTGAATGTTTCTGAAACTAGACTGGGGCTGATGTTTTTGAGGGTAGCCACTGGAAATTGTAAACCTCACAAATTTTGTACTTCATTTCAAAACAAAACAAAAAAGTATGTATACTTTCATGCCTAAAATCATTGTTGCATTGTAGGCTACCAGACTGATGCTGATTTTTGATGCTGCCTTTTGTCCTATTCTCAGGCATAGAATGTGGATAGAAAGGAGGACACACAACTCCCAGAGATGCCCTGGGGGACACCATGTCAGCAGCAACATTGTAGCTTACAAGAGTGAGGATACACACCACACTGTGGAAAGATAAAGGGATTACTTACACTTGTAATGCTAGATTTAATTCCAGCTTTTGCAGAATTTCAGAAATGCTGTCAGATTGAAAACGTTGAGTGACAATACAATCAGTGACATCTATATAGCTAAGGTGAATTTTACATCCGCAGTTCCAGAAAGTATTTGTAATTAGAAATGTGTTTATCTCACTGAGGTAATGGAAGAGACTTGGATTAGAGTAAAAGCTTGGCTACCAAAATAAACAAACATAAAACAAAGAAAGCCGGAAATTTTCAGAGCACTTTGGAGTTTGCGAAAGTGAGGACAGGTAATTATGTATTCTCCATTCCTCAGGAGTCAAAGGCAAAAACTTCACTTTCTCTTTTAGGACTCTATCTCCTCTTGTTTGAATATTCTGCTCTTTTGTCCTATTCTTGGGGCAGAGAATGTGGATACAAAGTAGGAGAGACAGCTCCCAAAGTACTATAAAGTCTTCCTGCTTCACACACTATGCACGTGTCTTTGTTCTTTTCCACATTCTTCTGTATAAGCCTACAAGATGCACATTTCTGCCCAGCCAACATCTTGCTGATGTCTCCATCCGATGTATGCAAAAGTAGCTTACGTTGATCGCTATATGAGATGTAAACAAGAATTGCCTGTTTAGATCCGAACAGTTTCACATACTTGCAAAATATATGCTGTATGTTCTTTCCTTTCATTTACTTTTCTTTTTGTGGTACTGAATATGGGAAGCAGACTTCCTTGAGAGCAAGTGAAAAAGAGGGGTTAGTTAGTAATCCAGAGCTGACCTTATATATTCTCTGCTCTTTTATGAATTTTCTGTGTTTAAGTAAAAAAACTAGGCCTAAGTCCATTGGAAACTTGAATCACCTTGAAAGTGGTTCTTCTAGTCTTAAGGATTCTCATTTCAAATGACAGGATCTATAATGAGGATTGACATTAAACTCAGCAGTTAATGGGTTAAATAATTTCTAAATCACTCACAGCCAGGTTTAATAGTAGCTCCATTAGACCTTGGATTACAGCTTGGAAGAGGTTATTTACTCATAAGAGGACTAGAAATATGTTGAAGATGGAGCTTCATGATCACCCTAGTAGCCAAAAAAAGAAGCTGATCTGGCTTTCAATGGGCAGAAACAGTCTTTATAGTTGAAGTGTTTGGTTTCATGTAGACCTTCATATCTTGTCATACCTTTTGTTTGTTTGCTTCCATTTCATTTCTTAAGGTTCTGATGGGAGTGTGAAATACCATTTATAGAATAAATAGTGTTAGGAATAAGTAATTTAACATGGTGAAATTTCATTAAAATAATTGTTGTTATATCAGAAAAGAACTTGTGCCAGTGGATTCCTATTTTTCTAGAGGAACAGTTTTAGCTAAAGAGATGAGTATTTTTCAGTGCCCTTCAGTGAGTCACTTAATTTTATTGCATTTTCATTTTGTCACCAATAGCATTACCTGAAAAAAAGCTGAAATGAAAGCTGGTAGAATGGCATAGGTGGGCGGTGGTTACAATTCTACGCACCTGAGTTAGCAGAAACAAAGGAACAATAGAAGGTGGTATCTGCTTCAACTAGTGAAAAAACAATGTATTATTGTTAATACTTCAGAAAGACCGTTCTGTGGAAAAAGCTAACATTATTTGTCTGGCGTGTGTACTGCAACAGCTAATAAGTTCTGTCTAGTGAATTGCTTTGTTGCTATAGTATGCACTAAGGCACGCGTGTGTGTGTGGGACTATGAAAGATAAGATCTTAAAAGTTGTTTACCTTGACTTTAGCAAGGCTTTTTACACGGTCTTCCACAGCATCCTTTTATCTGTGTTGGGAAGTAACAATCTGGAGGGATGGAATATAGGATAGGTGAAAAACTGGTTGGATGTTTGTGCTCAGTAGGTTGTGGTTAATGGTTCATGCTCTATCTGGTGGTCAGTAACAAGCAGAGTACCTCCAGGGTCTCACCTGGGAGCTATCCTATTTCATACCTTTATCAGTGACCTGCAGGAGGAAGCAAATTTGCTGTCACCAGGTTCAAGGATGACATCAAATTTGGGGGAACGGTTGATAGACTTGGGGCAGGGCTGCTATTCAGAAAGATATTGCTGCATACACAGTTAAAATTGATGATAAAAGCTAGAAATGAAGATGTTCTGGTCTGATTTCTTCCCTCTTAAATAATTCTGAAAATTACTCAGATGTTAAATACACATATCTCTCTTACCTGACTATGCATCAGGTATGTAGCTGCCTTACTTCAGTATATAACAGTGTGTAGATGAGTTGAGTCCACTATTGTCCCTTGAAGAAACAAAATGCTGAAACTTTGTGTTGTGTTATACGGTAACTTGTATTTGCCAAAAAAATTCAAGTAACTTGATTTTTAAATTTGCAGTAAGCATTTTCAAAGATCAGTTTGTCAAACAAGTACTGAATTCACCATCACACTGTGGTGACCAATTCTTTTCCACATTTCCACGGCAGAGAAAGCCTAAAAATTAAGCAGTTGTTTCTACTGTGTAATGCATAGAAGACTTGCACCTTTTTCTGCTTTTCATGATTGATATATGTCAATTTACCAATGGATTGCTGATGAAAAGGGCTTGCTTACTCTTGCATTCTCATTCCTTTCTCTTGCTCCTTTTCCTTCTCATGCCCATTTCTCTCTTGAGGCTGTGAGTTCATGCTCTAGCAATTGTGTGTCCATCTAATGAGGTCAGCTTGTAGATCTGTCGGAAGTGAGTATTCTCTTTTTGCTACTGTTAGAGCTGGAGTGAAAAATAGTATAGTTTTAGCATGGATTACCCAATCTGGAGACTTGAGGACTTCCTCCTTGAAGGAGGAACTTGTTACAGGAAGGGTTTGGAGGAGACACCAAGAACACTGTTGACGTAACATCTCCATAAATAGTTACGTCAAGTAGGAGCAAGTCTAATCTTAGAAAAGAGTAGTTCTCCAACATCATTATTGGCATGCCACATTGAATGCCAGGTTGGCTTAAGAAAAGAAAAGGGCACTGGAGAGACTTTCAAATGTCTTCTTTTTCAAGCCAGATATTGTCCTCTGTCAAAAAACAAGCAAACCCTCCCCGACATAGTGAAGCAGCTGTAGCTATTGCAGCACTGAGTGTAGAACGCTTACTGTGCCTCTGCATTCTGCATAAGGGTCAGTAGTACCCAGAGATCCCACTCAGATCTTATATGGATCTCATGAAAGCAATACAAATAATTTACACAGCACCATGGAGCTGGAATTTGGCCTTATTTGGAGGGGAAATTGTCAGTTTACATTAAAGTGTACTTACTGGAAAAGCATATTTCAGGCATAAGGATGATAGTTAAGGATGCTGCAAGTCAAAGAAGTGTTATGGACTGTGCAAAGACATAATTTTACAGCATCTAAGTAAACAACTCATCCTTCTGGAGCAGTCTCTTATCTGAAAATGGAATATAAAAGAATCTGATGAGCTGTAGCTCCATCACAAACCAATTTAATTAAATTATAATCCTCTTTATTTTTAATCTATTTCTGATATAAACTCCCAATCCATTTCTGATGATCTTTGGTAGGCATTTTTTTCTTGATTTTGTCCCTTTCTCTGTCCTCCTACTAGCTTTTGCTCTAAGTATCGAGGATTTTTTCATGAATGTTACATTGCTGGAAAAGTGTTCCAACTGTTCTAATACTGTGTCCAGTATAACGCAATATAATTTAGCTTTCAATTAGTCATCAGGGTCAAACAGTGTCCTCTTGAGTGCGGAGAATAAAAATTCAATACTTTAATCTCTTTATTAAAAGATTCTCTTGGGTTACAGAAGCAGATTAAAAATTATGCTATCAAAGATAGTGAGTCTGCCAAATGTGCCTTTGTAACTAACTCTAAAAGGCTGGGAATATTTTCAACATGTTAGGGAATAAAATGAAGCTGGGAGGAGGTGGAAATAGCACCGTTAGAAAACTGCTTGATCTGGCATTATTGCAAATGGAAATAATCAGCATTTGTCCTTCTAGAAAGAGCCCTTTGTATATCAAATTTGCTTTCGGTGTTGTGGTTTTTTTTTTTTTTTTTTTTTTTTTTTGAAGGCTGTTGCAAGAATTTTTTGTTCTGCTCACATCTGGTCTCTGGAACATATATTCATTAGGCATATGTTTTGGTAAGAACTAAAGGACAAATGTTGTAGTATTTATTGTCTAATATCAAAATACATGACTGTCATGTTAGGGTGTTCTTCCTCTAGATCTAGTGCTATATATGCAAAGCATAATTGTAGTTTGTAGGAGAAGGAAAAAAAAAAAAAAATAGGCACAATAGGTTAGAAGTTAGAAGGTTATTCATTGCAAGCTACTGTATACAGTCCAGTTTCACATTTTTTACTGTTCACAGTATGTTTGCCTTCCTGTGCAAGCCTGTGCCTCTTGTGAGTTCATTTATGTATTCTAGTGTTATTTCTCAGAACCTATTTTTTATGTAGGCATTGTAGGGACATGATTGGTCAGATTCTTCACATTAGTTATTTTGTGGACAGCATTGTACTAGAGATGGGGCTGGGGTTTTGGTCTGCAATTTTCAAGGTGTTGTAACAGCTATGGGTGTCCAGTTTGCCCAGCTACTTGCCAGTTATGCAGTCTGTATTCTCATGGGTGAATTAATGCAGTGACAGGATAGGTAACTAGAACTTTTCATATATGCCTACCTCCATGGATGACTGTAATGTAAAAACAGCCTATTCTATTATTTATACATATATGAATAGAAGTGTGTGTGTGTGTGTGTGTGTGTGTGTGTCTGTATGTGCTTTTAGATGTGTGTATCTTGGTGATTATATTAAGCTGTATAAAGATCTTATAATTAAGATCTGCATATACTCTTGGCTCAAACATGTTTATTTATTTGAATCTCTGAAAACCCTCTCCTTCTAATAGTTGCACAGTCTCAGTCACACAGAACTAACTAAAATCTTTATTTGGCATAATTGCCTTTGCATAAGGGTCTTAATCCTAGTTTTGCATATTCAGGGCTATAAGGAATCCAGATCCTTTCTTTCTCATGTAACATCAGTGGGGGCAAAGGTAGGGCATGGGAAAGCCTGGGACTGGAAATTGCTAGGCTATCCTAGGTAGGGAAAAAAGAGTGTTGAAAATACCTTTCACTTCTGTTCCGGTGGTAGACAGCAACATCTTTATATCCTGAAAGAAACTGGGGGTTCTCCTGCTTAGGGGAGAGAAGTTATTTTTATAGCTCCACCTAAAATAAAATTCATTTAGTAATACATTTTGGCTGCATGGTCACCAATCAGATTTCACAGCCAATATGGAGTGTATAAAGACCCATGAGAGGTAATTTTTATGTTGTGCCTGTATAGGTTTATCTTCCCTTTTTTTCCCCAAGGGGATATTAAATCATCCTTGTCATTGTCTGTAGAAATTATAAAGCAAAATAATTAAATCCTTTATAAGAAAGAGTGGTAGGGATGTGATATTATACTACAGAGAATAAATCATGCATCAGTAATGTTTTATAATTTATAAGGAAGACCATGTCTCAGGAAGACCTCTTCATATAGGATGCTTTGTGCTAAAAAGATACTTTGTAGAAGCTGTTGTTTGAAGTTTTTAGACAAAAAAATGACAATTTAGGTATTTAAAACTGCTTGAAAGATTTTTCTAACTTTGTTTAGGATGCTAGTATTATGGTAGTCAAAGAGGTTTTAATATATCATTGTTTCAGCAAGCTCAACAGAAAGTTTCAGTCAAACTTCCTGCATATAATGACAGTAGATATAGCATTTAAATAGTTAAAAATACATTTAAACAGTTAAAATACATTTTCCTATCTCAAAATCAACAGTAAATAAATGACTTTCATTTTTATTGTCTCATGTTTTAAGCTACAGCATTTTGCCACATATCAAACACTAGAAATTTTAAAGATAAAGGCATAAAAAAATTACTACTATTTAGCTCATGATGAGCTAAAAAGGTTCTGCTCATTTTATTCATTTGGCAGCATCTGTAGCATGAATGCCTATTATTCCTATTCATTGTCAGACTTGGTTTCTTTTTGCTTGTTAATCTGACATCCTGGGAACCAACATGTGGTTTTCAATAGAGATCAAAGTAAACTGCTGCATGCTGGTATGATTGCTTAAGATGTAGTCATGGCCACTCTTACATTAAAAATGGGTGGTACTATCTGTATCAACATTATCAATTTATACCAGTACTGGTTTCAATGCTTATTCCAGATTCCTTGAATATCTCCAGTTGTTTAGTGATACTGCAGATTATTGGTGTATTTGACCATAAAGAAATGATTGCATTCCAGGTGAAACTGTGAAAATAGAGAAATTATAGAATGCCTTAGTTTTTTAAACTCGCAGTTACTGAGTAGATGCACCCACTGTCAAACTGTTAGAGTTGATGGTTCCTCTGTATATTAATGGTCTGTATTTATTTCATATATTAATATGAATATATAATAAAATATAACATTCTGTTTATATATTAACATCCTATATAGACAATTTAACCACATATCACATGGACAGCTAAGCAATGGATGCAGTTAACGAATATATATATAGAATAAATACAGATATAAATAGGGAGAGCAACTGCCAGCTTATAGAACTTTATTGAGCTTGTTTTTAGTACTTAATTAAGCTTTTTTGCTTAATTTTGCTATTTGCTTAATTGATTTTGCTTTATTTTTGCAAAGATTTTGCTTTATGGAGAAGGAAAAGCAAATTGCTGTTTTTTAAGGAGATTGAAAGATCTGCTACTTGGGAAAATAAGGAAGTAAACATGCATGATGCCTTTTAGGATCCTGTAGCAATATTGCAGTAGGTCACTTTTACAAATTGTGGAACAGAGAATGAAAGGTACTCTGCAGAATACTGTTGACTTATCCACAAATCGCCTCTTCAGGAGAGATGATTTAGTCTCTATTAACTTGGAGCTGGACTAGAAAAATGTAATCAACTTCACAGTAGTTGTAAATTTACTACACAGATTAAGTTATAAGAAGACACTGGTACTTTTAAAACACAGATCTACCAAGGAATTTTTTGTAAAAAATGTAGTGTCTGCATGTGTCTCTTTGTATCCCAGATTCCATCTGCAGCTTTTCCGAGATCCTGCACATGCTTTGAGAAATGCTACTGACAATTTCAGTTGTGCTTTATGTCCAGTATTAACCATGATTCACTTTTTCTCCTCTCCATGACTGCTGAATACCATGGTGCAATATCTAGTGACATGTACAAACTATATACAGTTTTTCTATGAAATGGGCTTATTGTGATGAAGAGCAGTCTAGTAGATACAAAAGAGTAAAACAGGAAGAGTAGTGAGTGACAGGAATTCTCTGTGAGTTTCTGTGATTTGGTTTGCCCACTTGGGTCAGACTGAATTGCTAAGCAAAGGTGAGGGCATTGACACTTCTTTTTGTCTCCTATGTGTCAAGCCATCTTGACAGATAAATAAATAAATAAAACAAGGTGGGGAGACCACTTTCTAGCCTTGGGCACCAAGTGGCACAAACTATCTGGGTATAAACAGTGTGTTACTTAGCTTTGGATCTTCTCTGGATCCCATGTGGGGACACTGTTGCCTTAAGACGTGTGTGTGGGGTGTGTGTGGATGTGGGTGTGGGTGTGGTTTCTCCCTTTTCAGAATGCCTGAAATAAGGTAAAGATGGCACCAAGTGGTACTCTTCATTGTCACGGAACCGAAGGTATGTATTGAAACCCCTGGTATGTTGCAAGTGAGCAAATGTTGAGAGCAGTGATAGGAGGCAGAATCTGGAAATTTATGGGTGAATTTGAGTTATATTGAGGAGGACAGAAGTTCAAAGTACAGAGAAAGTTGCAGTTAATTGTACAGTCTATTGTGTATCTCACTTGGTGACTCACATGGCATATGGTGTGGTTTGAGCTTGTAAAAGCACCTTTCCTGCTTCCTGACCTTGTCGACTCCTTGCTGAGCTTATGTTAGCTTTCTTGTTGTTAAGCTTGTGCTAGCGTCATTTCTGAAAATAAAACTTCTTTTAAAATAGAGGTCATGAGAAACAAAACAACCAAAAAGCTAATATGGATTTTTAATGATGCTTATAAGCTGTTCTGTGAAGCTGTATGAAGTTAATGATACTTATGTACATCCTTATTTGCAGCAGTTCTGTACCCACAGAAACAATTCTTATGTGTATGGATTTTTCTAAGACAACAGGCTTATTCAATAAGGTCTGAGTCACTGAATTTAAAGCAAGCAATATATTTTTCTCTGCTAGTCTGAGTGAAAATGAATCTTGAGTTACTTTCAAGAATATTAACTGAATCTTCCTCCCTTGTTAGAAAACAAAATATAGTTTATTTTTCTTTTACTTGGTCAGTTGAGCTGAGTCAGATATAAGTTGTTTTTTAAGGTCCTTTCTATCCTTACATCTTTTCTTTCAGAAGGGAGAGGGAGGGGGAGAGAGAGAGAGAGAGAGAGAGAGAGAGAGAGAGAGAGAGAGAGAGAGAGTGTAATTCCCACAACCTCTTAAAAAAGAAAAGATAAATGTAGTTTTAGAGAATAAGAAAGGTACTAAGAAGCCTGACTGAAGCTGTATGAAATTGTTCTGCCAAAAGAGGCAGAGAAAGCAGATACCAATTTTTCAGTTTTATAAAGTAATTATAACATATCAAGAATTCTTTTCTAATTTAATTCTTTTACAGTATAGCACTCTGCAAGTCTCCCTATCACTGTGTTTATGTATCATTCCTGGTAGTCTTCTAGAGCATTAGAAATATGTAAGGTGTCCAAAACCAAAAGACCTTTATGAAAAAGTGCAATTCACACACATAAATATCATGCATATGGAAATGGAGAAAAGCAGAGAATATGCAAAAAGGAAGTTTCATTTTAAGTTCCAATCTCTTCTGAATATCCAAGTGTTGATCCAGCTGTGATCTAAATGTGGAGGACGAAAACACTGTGTAGCTTCAGGATCATGACTAAATCACAGGAAACAGTGCAGGTCACATACTAATCAATTAAAATTTACTTATTAATCTAAGTATACTCAAACCTGAATGCACTGTAGCACTTAAGTGTCTGAATGCCATCAATCTATCATCCTTAAGCTGCAAAATTTATCTTTCCTTGTTTGTTTACCAAAGTTGTATGGGAAATGGTTGTGAAATGGTACTATAGAGATCGTCACTGAGTGCATGATTATGTCAGAATCGTTGTAAGAGTAGGGACTCCATATCTGGGAGCTTTAAAAAAAGTCAAAAAAAAAGGAATCTCATCTCTATTTTTTATTTTCCTGTTTTTCCTCTGGCTATATTTATGTTTTAGACAAGTTGAGGGTTTACTTGATTTTTGAAGCAAAAGTTATTAATTCATGTAAGATAATTAGTCCCTGTATGCTGTAGTAGTAAGTCTTTGGTTTTTTTCTTTTTTTTCCTCTTAGAGTTGGTCAAAAAAAAAAAAAAAAAAAAAAAGCCTGTCTATCCACTCTAATCTTCAGGAAAATAAGGGTATTTGAGGACATTTATACTTGTTCTTTATTATAATGGTTACAGTGATTTATCCAGCTGCTAATTAATGTATAAATTGAAAAAAAGTGTACAGTTAAAGCCAGAGCTGCAAGTTCTTCTTTTGGATGTTTGGAAACTGCATAGATCTTTTAGTGTTGGTAAGATGAGAATGTACTTCATCCCATAGTTATTAAATGCTCTGGGTATTACTCACTTGCTTTTTGTAATAAAAGGCTGTAAAGTTCTGTGTTATCTTGATGTTTGACCCACAGAATCATCACCTAAAGGATTTAAGCTAGTTTTACTGCTGTACTGGGGGTCAGCTCTCTGATATGCAGACCTATGTTTGTTTTTCTTATATTGTAATTTTTCAGGTCTGTTTAAAAAAATAATAATAATTAAAAAAAAAAAAAAAGCTTAACCACAAAAGAAACAAGGCTGCCACAAAAGAAACACCACTTCTTCTCCTTAGACACATGCCAGGAGCACTTAAACTATCAAATTATGTTTTGTCATAGAGTCCTCTTTTCTGAAGAGCTTGATATGAGAAGATTAAGGTATGAGATGTCCTTTGTGGAAAGTTCTCTGAGAAATGTCATTTCTTGTACATGCCAGAAAGATTTCCAATTTAAGTGTGGCTATATTTGCTAAACCCAATGTAAAAATATGTGACTCAAATCAAGAAATTACATCTGTTAGCAGCTTAACTTTGTCCATTATTGTGGCTTACAGATTGCTTTAAAGAAAAAAAAAAAAAAGTAGCCAAACCTAGAGACCAAGACAGCAGAAGTCCAATTTTAAAGAAGTAGGCTGAGGAAAGAGTAGCAGCCAAACCCCTAACCCTTGAAGCACTGCAAACCAAACCAAACCAATATAATACAACTTTGGATTTATGCCAAATAAAAATAATGAAATTGACAGAGTCAGCTCTTCACATTTCTCGTTTTCTCTAGGGTGCCTTAACAACACTTATGGCTGCTCTTTGGCTTGTGTGTGAGGGCCATATATAGATTAGTGAAATACCAGGAAAATGAAGAAATCTCAGTCAAATCTGAGTGGATGGCTGATTTTGTGTTGGAATACTCTAGAAAAAGTATAGCTAGGACAGTGTAAGAAAAGATTTTCTAGAAAAGATTGGAGGATCTTCACTTATACAATACACTGATCCTGGAAAAAGTTGTGTGGAATATGACAGTATTACAGGAGTCTGAAATAATTAAATTAGTATGGAATAAGCAATAATTACTCAGTATTTCTCAAAATACAGTAACCAGAAATATCAAATGAAGGTATCAAGTCATGCATTTAAAGAGAACACAAAGAGGTATTTTTCCCCCCCAGTGTGTTAATATGTTAAATCAGAATATTGTGGCGTTGTGGATGCCAAATTTCTACTTGTTTTCTGTAAGTATTTCTTAGAAATTCATAAGAGAATTAAAAAAAAAAGCCTCTAAAGGAAATAAAATAAATAAGTAAATAAAACAGTGCAGGAAGTCCATGAAGTGCAAAGTGCTTGGAGGTAAATGAATATACCAAGGGAAAGACAGCTGATATATTTTCCTCCTCAGCATCCACCACTGTACCTTGAAACTGCTTTTTTACCCTAAGCTGCAACTATTATTTTCTGTTCTGTGTTTCCTGTTGTACTCCATCCCATCTATCATCACAGATTAGTACTGGTGATCAATATCAATATTTTCTTCCAAGATCTTTTTGCTCCTGTACAAACTTCTGAAGGCATTCATAACTCTGCTTTAATTTTCACCATCTGGTGGTTTTTCTATCCAGTCATCCATTCAGCACTCATATTTGTAGCTATAGGCCTACAGACAGGAATACTGACATTTCTGATTTCTTTTTTCTACTTTATTATCAGCAGTATCATGTAGGCAGAACTTGTGTGCAGAGAAGTGAAGATGCCACCCCGATGCGCTCTGACATGCCCACAGAACAACTTGTTATCATGTTGTCCTCTCTCTTTAGTTTCAGCTAGACCAAACAGTAAAATCCAGCAAGACTAGGAATTCATAAAAGGTAAAGCTATGTGTAAAAGATCTGTCATTAGACATTCAGCTATTAGTCAGTGAAAGAATGCCCTGCTCGATTTCTTCTCTAGGTGGCATACTATATACCATATAACATGGCAGTGCTAGAAACATCTTGATGATGGACTGTGTGCAACGAGAAGTTCCACACATGCAGTAAGTTCAAAGTATTTTAACGTATCTCCATTACAGTGCTCTTTCTTAATTTTCTTGAAGTAGGATTTTACCATCTTAAAGTTACAGAAGAAGTATTCAAAACACGCCAGAGATGTAGAGAGCTCTTTTTATCAGTTGACTCCTTTGAGGAATCCCAGGTCCCTCTGGACTGCAGTAGAAAGTGAGAGGCACCGTCACAGCCAGTGGCAGTTTGCATTAGTGTTTGTGGAACTCCACAGTACACTTTCTTGAACACTTTTCTTTTATACCTCCCTCCCTAAATTACATGATTGTAATACACCTACAGTGCTGCAAGAGAAAACATTTGGTAAGTTCAGAGGCAAGCATCAAGTGTTTGCTAGTCAATACATTGTACCTTAGCATACAAATAAATACAGAAATGTTTCCTTTCAGCTACAAAAACTTTGGAAGTCAATGGTTACTCTTAATTGACAATTAATCTGGACAAACAAAAAGAAGTGTGAAGAAAACCCCTCTAGCCTTCCTTTTATTTCTTGAAGTCACTTATCCCATGAATCTTATCTTACTGTGTTACAGTGAGACCTGTGTTGTCACTGTTTATTTTGTGAAGATGGTTATTTGGCTTGGAGTATAAGTTATTAAATTAGAATAAATAAATCATGCTGCCTGCATCTCTTTTCTCTCCCACAAGGACCTGTGGGGAGAATGGTGATATAAGTAACATTATATGCTGGGAGAAGCTGATCTTTAATAAACTGGATGTTTTCCACAGTGTTATACTGTAGAGCTTTTGCTCTATTTTCCTCTCTCCTTGTGAAATCTTATTTTAGATGTGAAGCTTGCAATCAAGAAATAGTCACACAGTGATACATGGATTGTAGAAATGTACAGTATTTATCATAATCTCCTAGTGAAGTTTTCTGTATGTATTTATATATATATTTTACTGGTCAGATCTAAGAAACTATGAAAAACAGTGTGAGTTATAAAGAAAGCAAGCTGTGTTAGGTTAAAAAAGAATGAGGTAAAGATGTGTGTTATATTGCACTGTTTCATTTAGATATATTTATTTATTAATTTTAAACAATTGCAACATACTGATACATTTCAAATGAAGGTAGTTTTCCACTCAGAAAGTTCTTGTTTGCTATGGCGTCATTTAAATAGTTACAGGCAGCTTGAAGTACAGCTTAAATTAAAAAGCAGTCTTTTGGAGATGACAACTAGAGATTGTAAAGTCTGTTTTGTGGTCCAGTTGTATTCTTTACACTTAAAACACTTGTACAAAGAAATCAGGAAATAGCCTGGGGAAACAACCAAAAAATGATTCATATATGCAGAAAGCTAAGAGGGTAGAAGATGAAAGTTAATATCTATCAATCATTTATATTAAAAGAAGTATGTACCTAGATTGTCATGTTCAGGGCACCATAATCACAGGTATTCATGTGATGGATGTTTTTTGCCTAGAGCATCTCTTTTATCTTCTGTCATGTGAGCATCACTCAGTGCCTTATAGGAAGCTTCAGATCTTTAATATAGAGGTAGCTGAACTAAAGACATTGTCTGCTTTTGTTCAGCTCAGTTGTTCATGTAGTTCTCACAACAATGTTAAAAAGCACCCAAATATTGCCATGGACAGATGGTTCTTGTGCATCGTGAGCTTAAAAGTAAATTTGTAGGGTCATAGTCTCATTGTACAATTAAATCAGGAGACCAAGTGGCACATAATCATCAGGCAAAAGTTAAAATATTTGTTTCAGATTTTGAAAATATAACATCAAAACTTGAATGAGCAAGATGTAGAAATTTTTTCATTGGTGTATTCCTGATGTTACACAAAGAGAGAGTAGCAGTTCTGAAGTATCTTTATTAAGAACACCATGTCAACAGCTCTTGACAGATGATGTGAATATGTAGATTTTCTTAGCTTATTATCGATATTGGTTAATCCTTCTTCATGGAAAAAGTACTAATTGGAAACATCCTTCAGAATCTCTCACTGATGAAAAGAAAAGGTATGTTGGACTATGCACCAGTAAAAAATGGTGCCTCCTTTGGAAACATAGGTTAGAGTTGCCATCCAGAAAATGGTCTAGTCTCCTCCTCCTTAAGGAATCCAGTCCCAGGAAGGCCAGGGGAGAACCTCTTTCCTTTTGAAGTTGGTCATTTTCTATATATCAAACCCAGAACAAGATAAATTAATCGTGTTCTGTATTAATTTTATACTCTGTTGCAGGTACTTCTCAAAGTATGTTTGATATTTAGAATGCTGGTTAGCACCCACAACTTGTAAAGAACATTATGAAATTGAAAGTAGAATAATAATAATATAGGGACAAGTCAGTTCAAGTCATTCTGTAAATTTTACCAATGACGCTCTCAAATATCATGATGAGATCAGAAACTGCTATAGGCAAAGTTTTATATTACTAATACTTTTTTTCTTTTTGCATTTGTAAATGTACTTACAACATTATATGCTTGCTTTTTTTCTTTTTCTTTTTTTATAAAGTTACTATTATATAGTTCCAGTTGTAATGTGCTTGAAGGATATTGCAACAGCTAGACTACTTTATGACGCTTTGCAGCAGCTTTATGTGAGGTATCCTCATGCTCTGGAGTGTGACTATGATCTAACGTTGAGCTTGGATTCTAACTTTGAAGTGGATCTTGGTTTTAGTGGAGGGTTAGACCAGATGACCTGAAGAGGTCCCTTTCAATCTGTTCTGTCCTAAAAGACGGCCAAAATTAGTGAGTCCATATGGAACAGTGGACTTGCACTAAAATTGGTAAGTTAAATCAGTTAAAGAACACTAGTCTTCATGCTTTGGCTTGGATAATAACTCTCATGAATACTTCTGGATCAAAACTGACTTGCACAGAGCCAGTCCAAGTACTTCTGTTCTGCATTTCCCTGAGCTTCTGCTCCTGAAGAAAATAGGCTTTTAGGCACCTTTGTGTACGAGTTTGCTTCTATAAAACAGAGATAGCACACCTCAAGTCAGATGGATGTTGTGTACCTCTTGGTATTTATAAAATAATACTCAAACTTTGTGGAGGGTCATCATCAAGATTATCTAAGAGTAAGGTAAAAATTTGTGGTCAGTACTTGGTTTGAACAGCATATGTTATTTAAGGCAAAATACAGGGAAGATACCAAGAGGATAATATTGAATATTTAATAGACTGAGTCAGGGACTTCACTGCAAAAATAATGTATTGTAAGTGGGATTGTAATGGAGCTGCACAAGAAACATGACTTAAGATACATAAGAAATTATTAAGACAGGATCTGTAGCTCATGTAAATTAGTGGAATAGCACTGAAGTATATAGAGCTATATGAGTTAATAGTGGCTTAGAATTAAGTTACACCAAAGGACAAAAGGTGTGAAGCAAAGCCTAAGTCTATCATTAAAGCAGTATTGTTGGTAGGCTAATGACAAAGATGACTTGGCTATTATATAGTCTAGCCGTAATTCCTTTTTTAAAATTCTTATCTAAGAGCAAGGGTCTAAATGTTTGCATAATTCTTTATTAACTCAATTGGACGAATCTCTGGCCTTGATACATTTACAACATTTTTTCCATACTTCCATCCTTCACTTGTAACTGACCTATAAGAAAAAATATTTTTTATCATAGAAGTGTATTCTAAGAAATAATAAAAATATCCCGTATGTTATTATGCGGAACTTTTTTCTTCATTTTATCTTATTCCTCCTTTTCCTTCTTTAAACCTTAATAGATAGTACCCTCTAAAAACCTGGTAAAATGACATTTTTTCTGCCCAATACTGTCTGTCTGTTCTGGTTTTTTTTCCTGTTCTGCTTGTGCTTTACCTACCATCCTTTTTTCAATTTATTACTTTATTTTCTCTTATTCTGTATTGTTTGTCTCAGCATTGTTTAAAGTTTTTCTACATTGGTATTTTGGTTCAGATTAGGGCTGGGCATTTGGAGCAGCCAGTGGCTAAAAGTAGGGCTTAGTGTGACGGATTGATCAGCAGGCAAAATTAAGTGTCTTTGAACTCACTTGAACAGACAGCTTTGAGGGATCCAAATCAGCTTATCTCATGTGTGAATGGGGACAGCTTGCTCTGAATGATACTGACATTCCAGGAAAAGATGATAATTTTGCTTCATTTGAACTGTATTTGATTGTATTTGTTATATTTGAACTATGCATATATCTGCATATATCTGTTATAACAGAATAACATCCCAGTGCCTATGAAACTCTTGGAGGAATTGTATATGGAAACTGAATTGAAGACCTCTGGACATAAAGCATAAGGTTTTTCTGGTGAAACCACCCTTTAGGTCAGGATAGCATGTCCGCTATTACTGTCATATACAGAGGCTAGCTGCTAGTGGCAGGTGACAAAGTTACACATTGTTTTGTGGATACATAATTGCCCTTAAGCATATGGTCTTTCTGACAGTGTTCAAGGAAGCTCTGCTTGACAGATAATTAGAAACTTTGGGATGAAGTCTCTGCTCTTCAGGCAAAATAACCATAAAGATGGTGAATTAACACCAGCAGCGGAACATCTTGGGGAAAGAAATACGGAATTTAAATAAGGTTTCTTCTGAAACACTCCATCTACTCTGCTTTAAAGTGAATGTTAGTGAAATAATATATTCTTAGCTAAAGATTTTAATAATAGGAATTGTCATACTGTAGACAAGGAGAAATGAAAACAATAGTTCTCCATTTATTAAGAGAATAGTGTCCAGAGAAACTTGGTGTCAGCAGTGCCAAGCAGCCAGAGATATGCCAAGTTTGTTCATGATGCATGTTTTTGAGAATCCATGTGTGTTTCTGTATGTATGTACCCAGACACACAAGTTTTAAAAACAGAAGCAGTTTCTTTTATCAGAGTTTAGAATTCTTATAGCAAAAACTCATGACTGCTGAAAAGCTATACATCTTAATATTATTCCTTTTCCTGTTATTTCTGTGCCTGTATTGAGACAGTTCACAAAAGAGTGATTCAAAGATTAAGATGAGTTTTCTGACTGCATATTATATAGTTATATTTATTTTATTGTTTCATTGTTTAATTCATTATTCCAAGGAATAGATACAGAATGTGCCATACCAGTATTTTCTATGCAGATAACTAAAGTATCTATCATAAGCATTCTGCCTCTGTAAATACAGCCAGTGGAAGTGGAAATTCCTAGCTTAGCCTTGATTCTGCTCTAACGTGTCTGTACGGCTTCCAGTCCAAAGCTGTCTCACAACCCAGTGACTGTAGTACTCCCATGGTTTCTAACGTTGGTTCTGAAGATTAACTTCTGAGTTCTTTCCTAAAAATTCAATCATTTCACTTCACCTGCCTACTTATTGTAGGGTTTGTTTTGTTGTTGAGTTTTCTTCGTTTGCTTTTACCTTTTCTGGACTCTGTATCCCACCTCATCTTTGTCCCTCCCCGCCAAGGGAGTTTACTCCAGCAACATGGTGTACTGTTATTTCCATAAAGATGACTTGCTGTTGGATCTACTGATAATATAAATACAAGTAACTCTAGATTATTGTAGTGTGCAAGTGAAAGGAAGGGCTGAAAAACTTGTGCATAGAGTTAACAAGAAGTGATAAAGCAGTTTTATCCATGATTGCACTATTCCAGTTATGCCATGGGTGGTCAAAAAAGTTTTTACTCGAACATCTATCTACAAGAACAAGCTACATTGGCTTGAGAATTCTGTATTTGTCATGATGTGCCATTGAATCAGACTCACACTTTGGTTTATCTCTGTGAATAGGTCTCTTAATAAATAGTCTGGCTTGGGGATGTTCTGAATTCTTTTAATTTCTTTGATCAAGACTAGTTATTCTTCCGTAGCCAGTCAAAGGCCATAGTAACTCTACTTAATTGAAATTAAGTCATGGTAACCTTGAATTCATCAGTCTTTAATCAGACCTATTTATTAACTTCTGCAATTTGTTACTTCTCAAATTTTAAAGCATTATGCAATTCTTCAGACAGATAAGTTTAAAATACTCCACCAACCCACTTAACGGCTTTTGAGAATTGCCATTTCATTGGATAATTTCTAAATATTGTTAATTATATCTGCTTTGCACTTGAAAGCTTTCTTTTGCTTTCTTGAATCATAAAATCTCCAGCCAAATGAAGAGCTGATACTAAAACTCTTAGTGAAGATATGCTTCAAGGGCTGAGAAAAAGAAATAATTTCTAAAGAACAGAAGAGTTCCAGTTTATTAATGAATCTCTTAGATAGGTGGATTCTTATTTTCTGGGGTCTTTCTCAGGAATTAAGGTTTATCAGTATATTTGGAAAAGTGGCATTGTGAAAGTTGATCTTATGTCTTCAAACACTCTGGAAATGTTCTCGAATTTTACATAATTCTTATTGCAGTTAATCATGTTTTTCCTTTGAGAAGAACATTACCAACATTATATCATAACATAGTAATTTTTACATGGAAAACCAAACAGGACAAAACTTAGTTTGATAAAAAGTTAAAAGCAATATTAAAAGATGATTAGAATTTTTGTTTAAAGAATGAATTGTGTATATGTCCAGTTACTTGGAACAAAACATAGATAAGATGATACTAGAACCATTTTTTAACTGGAAATACTGATATTTGCTTTTTTTTTTTCTTCCCTGAAATACAGTTTAGCAATATCAGAACTTCAGTCTGGTTTTTGAAGAAAACCGCATCTTTTCAGAAAATGATATGTTGATAATGTCCCCTTTCAGAATATTGAAAATGTTCTTATTAAGTTAAAAAGGAAACCTGAAATATTCTAATGTGCTTTTGATCAAAACACTTCAAGATAACAAGAATATTTCCTGAAAGGAAGTGTGTATTGTGTGGTGGTTTTGTTATTGTAGTTGATTTTTTTTGTTGTTGTTATTAAAGAGTGCAGGATAGGAAGGGATCAATTTTATTCTCTCAGGAAAGTTAAATGTCATAGAATTGTGACTTCTGTCTAACCCTGCTTAAAAAGAGGCCATTATAGAGACAGATTTTTGTTGTAAGAAGTAATGATATAATGGATCCTCTTCTGTTTAAACAACAGATGCCTCTTCAAACTCAAGCTCACTGGTGGCTTTTGGCAGACATATATATTGAGTCATAGTAATGACTGAGTGATAGCTTGAGCCCATGTTCTTAAAGGATTTACTATATTGTAGTTACAATAAATGCACTAAAATAGCAGTTGAGCAGCAGAGAAACTGTTATTTTCTATGGTACTTTCTTCTGTGGTCCTGCTGCCTCTTTTTTTCAGTAGCAACTCTGTTCAAAGCACCAGATCCAAACACATCCGGGGCTGGGACCTATTCAGTATCCAAATGAAACTCTGAGGAGCTGATACTTGTTCTTAAGATTAAAAATGTCTTGGGGGCAAACATAATCAACATACTCTTGCTTAAACCTGAAGCTAGAAAGATTCTGATTTGGAAGGTCCCTTTAATACAAAAAATATGGCACAACACAATAAGGTATCCTATATCTACTACTACTCACTTCCTTTCTTACCCTTACCTGCTTTCTCTCTCCTTTTTTTTTTCTCCTCTTAAAATAAAAGGAGAAAATAAATAACAAACCCCTGATTATTTAATGTGAATGATTTCTTCTCATCAGTGCTGTAATCTTTCTCTAATGCTCTGCTTCCACTGCTGATAACAGAGGTCACTGAGGCTTTATAATGGAAAGCCTTGTCTTCACTTTCTTACAACGTCATAAGAAAGAAGGAAGAAAATGTCGTCACTGTGTGTAATAGGAAGAATTATCTCACCTTTGCTGAAGAGTAGAAATTTGGAATTCATCAGAAAGCTGCCTTTCTGCAAAAGCACTGCTTGCTGTTTCAGCTTGAACTTCTTTCCTCAATAGCTAAAATGGTATGCAGATGAGATTCTGACCATTCCACTTGCAATCAGCTGGCCTTCTCTGGTTGCAGTCTACACTACCCTTTGAGCATGTTCCAGCCTAAATGAAGCATCTCTCTCTGAGTGATGGCCCAGGTCACCACTGGGCTTCTAGATAAGGAACCTGTGTGTCTCTGTGCCATTACAAGCCTTACTCCCCATATTGCTTTAATGCAAAGTGGAGGGAAAACTGGTTGACTTAAAATGTGCGGTTGGAAAAAGCAAAATCTAAAGAGATGGATGGGAGAGTGAGTACTATAACAGAAACCTTGATGGAGTAGTTGGAAGGTGAACAGAGGCTGATGAGAAAGGAAGAGTACATCCTTGATGCTTTTAGTAGGCATTTCCTCAGCCAGTTAAGGGAGAGCTACTTCTGAGCAACATGGAGAACAGTGATTTTGATGCTATGCTAATAAATGTAAAGGAAAAGACCATAAGAAGTTTGTAAGTGTTTACTGTGGCTTCCATAAATAAGGCCTCGCTTGCACTCTAAATAGCTGCTTATTAATTGAATTTTGTCCATTTTATGACTTAAGCAAATTGGGATTCCTAGTGGCAGGAAGATGAGAAATAATGCATTTAATTATATAGTTTAAAGACTAGGTCTTGTCTTGTCTCCTTCATATAGATATGCTTTAAGTCCTGGATATGAAATCTTGCCTAAGCTTCCTTTAGAGGAAAGGTAAAAAACCTGCAACTCAGAAGAAGAGAGGACAAGAATTATAATTTGATTTCACAGTAAACAGGTTTTTTTTAATTATTATTTTATAAGATTATTGTTTTACTCATCCAGCAATCTGTGAAACCTCTAAGGATAAAATGGATTTACTGTATGCAAGTTCTGCCCCTGTTATATTTAATGAGACAGCTCAGCAATATTGGTCTTCATATGACAGCCAAAATAAGCATTGATATCACTGTATTAAAATGCTCTTTATTGATTTTTGCTAGGATGTAAGTTTCTCCATAGAGATGTATCATTTCATTAAATACTCCTCGGTTGGAGAGCTTCCTAGTATGCCCCATCTTAGAGTGCAATTTCCTGATTGCTTGCATGTATAATCTGAGTGAAAAGTAGTATATGAAAACTAGGTCAGTTCCCTGACCTAAATGATTTATAGTTGTGCAAACAATTGTAGTGAGACAGATACTGGTTCTTTTGAAGACAGCCTCCACTGACTCCCAACTAGTAAATCATCCCAGATCTAACTTCTGCCCCCCTGCTGTCCTTCTCTAGTCCCAGCACAGTTCACTGCAATTACATCATACTGCCAACTGTGCTGGCCCACAAAGGGAAGAGTAGCCCTTTAAAATCGGCAAAAAAATGCAGCTTATCTTTCCAAATTTTCCATTTTTAGGAGTCTTTCTGAGCCTTATTGAAGGTTAACCTTCGAGACTTCGGCTGAGAGAGTATGCATGTGGAGTATGCTCCTCGAAGGATGCACACTCCTTCATGTGGTGGAGAACTCCACGGAGATAACATGTAGAAGAGGGCTGCTTACTCAGGGTCAGTGAGGGACTGATGTCTGTCCACAGGTTTGCAGAGAGAGGCTTGGAGGCCCTGAATATGTTCCAGGAAATCTGAAATGACAGAAGACCAGCAAGAGATTAGTTTACATGTGTAGGTAAAGCCACCAGCTGTTTCTGCCTCTCTTGGGCAATTCCATCTTGCTCGTTTTATCCACATATTGTATTCTTCCAGCCCAATCCCTTCCCTCTTCTCTGCTTCTGATGGACTGCGAGATGCACTGGAGGGTGATAGTTCCCAGAAAGGAGACAGCAGAGCAAGTGACTTAGGTAACTAGAGCTCCTGATGGACTGGCCTTTTTTCTTTTTAATTCAGAGATTTTTAGATTCCTGAAACAAACCTTTAACTGTAAGCACTGGATTAAATTTTTGACATACTTGTACAATTTGCTTTCATTGCAGTTATTCCAGTTCTTACTGATTATTTGGAAAACAAAACAAAACAAAACTTTTCCCCTCCAGTTGTTCATGTTTGATAGGTATTTGTCATCGTTGTTCCTTTTTCTGATGAGTTGTGGGGGTCTTACCCACTCTTGCTGTGTTTTAGAACTATTCTTTGTTAAGTCTATTGCATAGATAACATCTTTCAACTATATGCATTTTACTCTGATACTTGCTGCCTTCTCTTCTCCCCTCCCCATACTCTTTCAAGGTTTCTTGTTCAAATTTACATTATTATTTCCACTAATTCATATGTCAGGGTACCCCCCTCCTCCCCCCAATAAATGTCAGGGCTTGTAATGTTAAATTTGTTTACACAAGAAATGTTTTTGAGAGGAAAATTGTGGGGGTTCTAGAGAAGGAAGGTCAGACCTTGAGCAGAGGGGGTCTTGCAGAGCACTAAGGAAAGGTGGGGAGAGGGTGAGTTATTAGGACTGGAGCAAGCTGAAGTCCAACTGTTATTAAAAGTCCTCTTAGCCACCAAAAATCAGTAGCAGAAAGTGATCTATTAAGAATTAGAAATACTTGGTGAACCAAGCACACTGAAGGGGTTATCTGTGAAGTGGTCAGCCAGAGGTTCTGCTTCAGGGCACAAAACTACTTGTTGTTGTAAACACATGAGCAGATGCTGCTGGCTCCTGTAGTGCTGCAAGATGCAATTTTGCTGCCCTTTGCTCCCCTTTTTCTCCTGGGCACTGTGGACATGGGGTGTTGTGTCTTCCTTAAAGCTGGCCTCAAGTCCAGCCTTGGTAAATCTCTCCCTAGCATCCTGCTCTGCGCCTGCCGAGGAGGTGCTCGAGGGGGAGTTAAGAACTTCTGGTGAACAGCTTTGAGCTAGAGGCAGTCGGCAGCGTTGCCAAACAGCACAGGTGGCACCAGCCTGAACCCATCAGATTTAGAAAGAGCTGTGCTTGGCAGGAGCAGGTGCTGAGCTGGCGGGGACTCTGTCGGATTCAATTTACCGGATGATCTGGCTCCGCAAACATTCAGTGTAGATGCTTGTTCCTGCTTAATGTTAAGTAGAAGAGCCCCACAAGTGTTAAATAGCTACTGAAAAATATGAGTTCTTGAAATCTCCAAGAGCGTGCTTGCACAAGTGCAGGAAAAACATTTTTACTCATTTGTCTCCTAATGTGTCTAATCTGTACAGGATATCAAAGGACCACTCTTTCTGAATGGCTCAGAAGCTTGCCAGTCTCTTCAGTGCTCTTGTATATACTTCCAAAAAGTCAGTTCTTGTACAAAATTTTAAGGATGAACCTAAAAGCCAAGAGCTTGGAACAAGCTTTCTCCCAGATTTTTAAAAATAATTTTATCTAACTGCTAAAAGCTTCCGAGTATTTTTGCAGCTCTCTGCAGTTTATTTTTGACAGAGTAAATTAGGATTGAAAAACTGAATAAATGCATTGTTGCCTCTATCTTTTTCCAAATTTCGGTTTCATAGTAATTTAAACTGCTTATTTTAAAATTGTGGAGGTTTATTCAAAATAATAGTAAAAAAATGTACCTGTGCTTTAGTAAAACAACACAAGCAAGCTGAGAATATCCTGTCAGCCTCATATGGCGTAAGTTTGTCTCAGTGTAAGTTGTCATATGCTTATTGTATGAATAGCTTTTTAAATGTCTAGGGTTACCATATCATAGCATGGTATCAAAGACTCTTTATTTCAGTTTAGTATTTTCAACAGACATTCAGTCTTACTCAAAAGTAAAGTCTGCTCCCAAGTCCACTATAAGTTAATCTTTCTGAAAAGCTCTGATTCTTGTTCATTTTGAAATATTTATTCTCTCCTTTAGTTATCCTTTCAGTAGTCTATGCATTGCTAAGACTGAGAGGTCAGATGCAAATAGCGTTGTTAAACGATAACTCCTGTCAATCATTTTTGAAATATGTAGTTTGAGGTATCTGCTATTGCTTTGTTGGTGATTTGGGTTTTGACAACCAGATGTTGCATATGGTATATTCCATCTATCTTATATCAATGGGTAAACTCAATGTTGTAGATATACTAGAATGCATCTTTCCACATTGGTCATAGGATTGCAATGATTGTATTCGAAATACATGAAGATGTTTATAAAATAGATGTTCCCAGACCATGCATTGCGATCAAAATAGCAGTTTTCCTGCTCCCAGCCATTGTAATACTTCTAAATGATAAAGTCTTTCAATATTTGCAGTGGGTTTTTTTGCAGTTCATGTGGTGCAGGCATTCTGTTTCAACCTCTGGTTTCCCTGTGTCACTTGTCAGATCACTCCCATTGCTGCTATAGCATCCACTGCTGCCTGCAAGGGAAAGGAAGAAAACATATCCTAAGTCTGGCTAGAAAAAACAGTAAGGTGACAAAGCCAACATGATTATAGCTCTAAGCAGTGTCAGAACCCAAAGACACTTTGCTTACAAATAAAATGTCTTTGCATTAAAATATTTGCATATTCTGGAGTTAATACAGGTGCTGTAATGATGAAAAACTTGTGCTAATGTGCTGATGCTTCCAGCCCTCAGAAGGGACTTGGGTGAGGGAAAGTATTTAGCTTCTTGATTGCATATCTTTTATAAAAGAACTACAGTAGGAGTATGTTAAATTGAATTCCATATTTATTTGCCTCACCATGTAGTAAGCAAGTTCAGCTGAGAATTTTGATTTTAAGTGAATAATAAATTTTTTTTGTAAAAATGCAATATTTTTAAAACATAAAGAAATTTCATAAAATAAATCAAAGCAGAAGAATCCATATTTGTTGGAAAAATGCCAAGTAAATTCAACTATTTTTTTTTTCATGGTTATCTGCAATAGCTGGGAATTAATAACGACAATCTTTTTGAATGGAATGCAAAGTCACATAACTGTGGGACTAAACAAGGATTTGAGAATCACCAACAAGAGATTGTCTTGACCTGTTCTACATTAAAAAAAACAAGAAAAAAAAAAACTGTGTGTGGAATAATTAAGACTACTGCAAAAACTGAAAAAAAGATTCTCTTCAAAGAAGATAAATACTTTCAAACAACTCAATTTTATATACCTAGCTCTTTGCTTAATTTTTCTGTTTTTCAGAAATACCAGTACTGCCCTTCTCTTTATTATTAAAGACAATTGCTGTATGTAGCATTCTGGAATAGAATAGAATAGAATTCTATAATAAAATAAAGTAGAATCTAGATGTGGTAGTCTGACTTCATTATTTTTGTAAAAATAGATTCTTAGTTCATTGTCCATAACACATCTCTCATTTCTGCCAGCGACACTACATGGTTGGCCCCCTTATCCGTTACATGTCCATTTAACACTTCAGCTAATCCTAATTAAGGAAAATTGACAGAAACATTTCTGTTGCTGTCATGGTTGCTGTCCAGTCCCTTAAATTCATGTGTCTCATAGTCTATAATAAATGGCTATTGAAAGACTCATTACTGAATTCACCTGCAGCATTAACAAGTCATATATAGTGATAAGGCAATTTTTAGAAACAACAGTCAAGTTTACATGATGTGTATGTCATTTCATGGAGTGTTTAGGCTTCTTCCCCCACCGTTACCTATGCAAGATGCTAACTTGTCACAGATTTCTGTGTAGTCATATTTCTCTGGATAATTATTTAGAATTGCATTTTTAGTAATGGCAGAAACTTTTCTTGTAGCCATCTTGCAAAATGCTGCGTCTTTTTTATATTCTCTTATTTGCTTTCTGTTTTTGTGTTGGAAAAAATCTGTAGTCACAATCTAGGTTGAAAGGTAAGACTAGCTAATTGAAAAATCTAGCACTTGGCCCTCAGTAGAAGAACCAGTCTGTTTAGTTTCTGAAAAATAAAATTTGTTGGACCACCAGGACTCAGGAGAAACCTTGCATAATTTTCTTATGAGAGCGTATTTTGGTCACCGACAGTTAACTGTCTTTGAAATTTTCAATAAATAACTCTTGCAAGCTCAATCCACTGGATAGAAAAGATTATTCCTTCCGAAATCCTACTGTCATTGAACCTTGCCACAGTTCTGCATGTAATACCAACAGTCAGAGCGGTCTGTCACTTCATAAAGATCCCATCATGTCTGACTGGCACCGGGAGAAAGCTCGCATTGGTGAAGAAGCTAGCAATAGTCTGCCTGTTGTTTTAGGAGTTCAGTGAACACATATTTTCAAGTAAATTTTAAAAATCACTATAAAAAAGCTAAGTGTATATTTATGGTTTTGCGGAAAATATTTCAAGAAAATACTGCTGCTTTTTGCAAGTTCATGAGTTATTAAACACAAGGATTTTTGTTTCTCAATATATTAAAATCTGCATTTTTTAAAAAACCATGTCAAAATAAATTCAGATGCACATACTACCTTTTAGCTTAAATTCAATATCATGCTTATTATTATATTTCAAGGTTAAAATGATATTCACCTTATGGTAAAATTAAGATGCAGGAGAAAAAATAATACTGTAGCTATGAAATATTAAATTTGCTCTCTCAAGACTTGGGGCAAATATTTCATCAGATAATTCTTTTGATTAACTGTTGAGATAATTTGGTTATCCTCCTATAACGTTTTTTCACTAGATAGTTTTTTCTAACCATGAGTAACTTCCTATAGGCCTTATGAATGAAGGGCATTCAACACTGTAGGCTCTTATTCTAACCCTACGTATAAAAGCTGATCCAATCTAAGGACACACTCTGATGGACCAGTAGATATTACTTACCTTGATAGATCTGAACCTGGCACGCAAACAGCTGGTTTGGCAGAGGAATCATTAAGAGTGATAACATTACAATAGTTTTTATTGTGAAATCTTGGTGGGGGGGAACCTCTGGTCTCAGACCCAGCCCGTATCTTGTTATGTTCCACATAACTGCTATACCTCTCTGTAGTTCAGTTTCTTTTCTTTTTTCTTTTTCCTTTTTTTCTCAAATATTTCACTTTTACACCATGCTGTTACA
This sequence comes from Dromaius novaehollandiae, assembly GCF_036370855.1. Lineage (NCBI taxonomy): Eukaryota > Metazoa > Chordata > Aves > Casuariiformes > Dromaiidae > Dromaius > Dromaius novaehollandiae. The sequence goes on from NC_088099.1 coordinate 110,616,046, forward strand.
TATATATATATATATATATATATTTATTTATTTATTTATTTATATATATCCTGTTAGAAAAGCTGGCAATGAATAGCATGAAGAGGAGGTTATTTTAAAATGACTGAAAAGTTGGAGAACTTGACACTACTAAGTGATACTTGCAAAGGTTCTCTTCTGAAGGATTTGTTAGCATATAGTTCTTTGTTTATCACATGACTTCAGAGTTATCCCTAAGGAAATTCACTTCAATTAAATTGTTAATGTGCTGCAGATGTTCTTATGCATGAATATCCATACTTCATGGACGCTTGAGATACTGATTCTTTAAAATTCGGTCTAAAAGGCTGTCAGAGAGATGAATTATCACATAAAGCAACACATTACCTTCAGACAGTTGAGTATTTGGTCATATTTTTTCTTTTTTATTAAGCCTGTTAAATCACCTAAAATATTCTCATATTATGATATGAATAATATGTATAGCTGTGACAGCAAAGATGTTGGCTTCAAAAAAAAAAAAAAATTAGGAGCTTCCATAAGAACTTAATAGACCAAAGTCTGTGACACTTGGTAATTCATTCATTAGTACTACATGTTACTAAGGCCTGATTTGTTTTCTGTTAAGCGGTATTGAAAATGATTCTCGTGTACTTTTGTTAGATCGCTGCAGTAACTGCTTCAGCAGACATCATGAAGTAATGGAGAAGGTAAGAGCTGATCACAGCTCTAACTGTCTGGTTTAAACATATTAACTTCAAAATCTTCCATTTCCACTACTTCCAAGGGCCATTTCTGCCTTCCCAAAAAGAAGGTGTTAGAGTAGATGTCAGGCAAGGAGAAGCATCCTTTTTCCAGTGGCTCCCCTCTTTTTGGACCATGGAAGCTATGGGATGAAATTCTAGTTGCTTTCTGGACATGAGAAATGTTATTTTGTAGAGCCACAGTCACATCCTTTCTTTTCCCATGCTCTTGGAAGCATTGTGAGGAAGTCAGCTGAAAAAGATAAAGCTTTCAATACCCACCTGGAGGTTCCCCAAAGAGCTTGCTGTTGTCAGGGATAAGAGTTCAATGTAAAAAACCTATTTTTTACAAAATGTATGTTTTACAAGTGATATTTTATTTGACACAAGTATAGCAGTAAGGGCCTGGGACTTCTTAGAAATCTTTCTCAGGGTTTCTCATCTCTGTCACACTAGGAGAGAAAGAGTTCTCTTCCAAGATTTTCCAGAGGATTTGGCATTATGTAGTTATCGCAGATGTGAGTTATTGCTGAAGATGTTCTCTACTTTGTTGCTTATCGGATTCTCATCTCTTCCTGCCTATATATCTAGCTTCTTATTTTCAGAAAGAAAAGAAAAAAAGTCATGACTTAGCCTCTACCCTTTCTCAAACTGGTTGAAACTGACCAGTAGCTTAAGGACAGATGTAGGTACACATTTGCATGCAACTATTTCTTTAAAAACAAGGCTAAAAATGATTTGGGGTCAAACTTACAAACAAAAAAGAAATGCTGTGATCCTAGTTAACTAGGATGGCAACTACTTAGCAGTATGTATTGAATTTTGAATTCTCAGACTTGTGTTCTTGGATTTGAGGTCCAAGTTTCACTGAAAATCCAAATGAAAGAAATTTTTCTTTTATCTTCAGAAAGTACTTTTTTAAAGCAGTTTTCAATGACCATATATCTCAACAAATATTCTGACAGAATGTAGTTAACTAAAAATTCTCATATCTTTGATTTGTCTATTTCTACCTCTCTCCCTAAAATACTAAGCACCAAAGAAAAAAATTACAAATATTTTACGTGGGGATACACTTAAGAACTTTGGTTTGAATTTCTTCCTTGAGCAACAAATATGCTAAAACTCTAGCTGCTTTGTTAGCTATGACAACTGAAGGATCATTATTTTATGGTGTCCTTAATCAATAACTTAGAAGGAAAAAAACCTCTAAAAATACAGTTTGCTCTGTACTATATACTAATACACTAAAGTTTCCATGTTAAGATCTTAATAGAAGACAAAAGGCAAAAATTAACAAAAGTGGGGACGCTGTATCTTAGATGCAATATTTTTGCTCCACGGTCATGCAGAAAATCAGGGACAGAAATTAGAATAAAAAATAGGAGTTACAAAGTTGCTGTGTTTTCTCTTTCTTTAAAGACTTTTTTCTATTGAAATTTGTAGCACCAAGTAACTACAGAATCAGCCATTTACTCCTGCCTAATAAATTAAGAGACAAGGTGAAAGAGTAAGAGAAGAACAGCCTGCCAAGATGTCCTGGGAAGAGAATGCTCTAGTCAGGAGGAAGCACCTTCATTACAAGCATCATTACCTCTGGCATGCATGCCTTCAGTAAACGTTTAATCTGGAAAAAAGGTTTGGGACTAACATTTTATACTCTCTTCTTCCAACCCATGCTTATCTGAGATCAACAGCTCATGTCATTGTTGGAGGATAATGATTTTCTATTGGAGTCAGACTTGGACTTGTGTGAACCAATGACCTGATTGTCAAACTTTTCTGTTTACCAAATATAGAACTGTTAAGTACTTCTAAAGAAAAGCAAGTTGTAATTACCACTCTTTACCAAAATCAGTCTTGTTTCAACTTATGGATTTGTTTTGAATTGTGTTATTGACATTACTTTTTGAGTAGCAATACTTGCAATTTCCTTGCTAATTAACTCACATTTTTAGAAAGCAATCACTTATGTTAAGAGAGGAAACCCTTGTTTTTATAAAAATCTTCTGCTAGCAGAGGTGACTTCCTGAATATAATGTATGCAGAGTCATTTCATTGCTTTTTATGGCTGTTCTTGTGGAAAATAACCTCATTGACACGGGAAATCCAAAGAAAGCATTCTAATTGTTGAAAGAAGGAAATGATAGATATACTAAGCTTGGGATGAAAGTGTGGAACAGTAAATAGGGCACTAACTTAAGAAGCCTGTGTTTTATTCTCAGCTTGGTCACGTTTTTCTCTTCATCTGTTTTCTTTGTTTCCTTATGTGAGCTTCAAGCTCTTTGGATGAAGTGATGTTCGTTATGTACAAGATTACTTAGAACATTCTCAGTGAGAATTTTTGGATACTAGCAATGCTGATTGCCACTTTCCCTGCCTTCTCTATTAATACAAAAAAAAAAATCAGTCTTAATAAAAGTCTTGTGTAACTAAATGTTAGTGTTTTTTATGTTTAGAAAAGAATTACTTAATTTCTTTAATTTATTTCTATGCATTATGTTCACCACCGGGCGCTTTTGCACATATTCTAGCAACATATTATTTGTAGAGTGTATAAATATGTTTTAATCCTGAGAAAAATGTTATGTTGATTTTCAGTTAAGTTTTGGGAGTGAAAAAGCTGTCACAAAGAACAAGAGAATTTTCTCTCATCTTTATAGACTGAATAACAGTCTATCCTAAAAGCAGGGCTGCTCCATGAAAACGACATATTAGTGTGCAGTAGAGTACTAAGAGATAGTTCTCTTGGAAAAATAACAGATTGTTAGTGATATGAGCTGCAATACAAACACTGATTTTATTAGTATTATATATAGCTGTTCAAGAACAAAATTGTTAGTCTGCGATACAGTGTTCAATTTTAGTACCCCAATAAAAGAAAGATAAAGTGGAGGAGTTCAGTGGAAGGGTCCCCAAGATGGTCGGGGGCTGGAGCAGTTGCTTTGTGAGGAGAGGCTGAGTGCTGGGGCTTGTTCAGTCTGGAGAAGAGAGGGCTTTGGGGGCATCCAACAGCTTTTCCCAGAGTTACATGGTGGGAGGAAGAGGGACAGCTAAAACAAGAGAGAGGTTCAGACTGGCTATAAGGAGAAACACTTTCTCCCTGCAGAAGATCCTACAGTGGAAGATGTTGCCCAAACAGGTTGTGCAGTCTTTGTCCTTGGAGGTTTTCAAGACCAGGCTGGATCAAGCCCTGAGCACCCAGGTCTGATCTCAGAGCTGACCCTGTTGTGAGCAGGAGGTTGGACTAGAGACCTCCCAAGGTCCCTACTACTTTGAATTATTGTATGGCTTTAGAACATACTCTATTTCTATATTGCTTCCTGTCTAGCAAATGGCTTTAACTTTTGTCCAATTACTGGCGTACAAAATATTTGGAATTCATCTAAGGGGTGGGAGTTTTTTTTGTTTTTTCTTTTTTTGTTTTCTTCCAATATGACCACTAAAATTACTTTCTGAACTTTCTAATACTGGTAGCACTGCAGAACTAAACCAGCAACTGTATTAGGCAATGATTCTGTCTTTGAAGAGAGAATTTGATAGAACCAAACAAAAGTGGATGGTACATAACTTCAGTTTTAGTTTCAAGATATACTCACTGCCAGTAATTTTCATTGTCAAGAATGCTATTAACATCAGATATTTCATTTTTATATTGAACATGTGCTTTAGTATTTAAAATGTACAACTTCAATAGATCATGTTTCCATTTGTGGCTGTGCTTTGGAATTTCTGTATGATTTTATGCAAGCTTGCAACCTTTCCATGACTCCATTCTCTCTTAACACAATAGAGTACTTGAAAGTAGTGAGGATTAAATGAAAGTGCCATAGCCATGCTATTTGTGAAAGTCTTAGGTTGTTAAAATCTTTCCAAGCTGCCACAAAAGTGGATCCACTTGGAATTTTACCCAAACACTACAGCGTTAAGAGACGTTTCAAAGTCTGGTAGATTACATGTTATCCTTGTGGTAGTTGGATATCTTGTCAGCTCTGTTTTAAGGGAATGTGAATAAAAGGAAGCTACACAAAGAAATGAACTCTGTCAGCTAGAAAATTTGGAAGCAGTCTCAGATAGAAATCCTGAATTTAGAACATGATCAGTGCCTTTTTCCTACTGATCTTCACATATATGCAATAGGATTTTAGAATGTGTATATGATACATTTAGGAATTTGTATCAGTAGTGCTCATTATTTTGAGATTTTATTTTCTCATGCTGAAAAGCTGTGCTTTTCATTTAATTTAAAGTGTATGTGGAGCTATTTGAAACTGATGACTTTTTAAAAGCAAATATGAAAAAATAAAATAAAAAAATCCTTTATTTCCTCCAAAATCATTTGGATCAAATAGGAAAAATGTAAAGTTTTAGCTATCTCAAATAGCATTTTTTTCTTCTGTGAATTTGCTGTGTCTTTAGAGATAAGCCTGTTCCTGAACATAGCATTCAAATATGAAAACTCAGGTGTGTAATCTGTAATTTCACTTTCAGGCATACCTGTGAACAGAACTTTATGACAGAAATAGTCATCAAAACTGATTATTAAATTGTCATAAACATATTTTAGTGAACTCAGTTTTAAATTCCTATGAATCCAATGGGAGAGACAGAGCTTGCTTCATTTTTCTCAGTTCTGCAGTAAATTTGAGTACAAAACTCTTTCATACCCACTCACCATTGCCTTATTTTACTTCTTAGTGTTCCATTCCCTAACACTATTTCAAATTCCGCTTTTTCCTGATATTCTAATCTTGGAAGATCTATATCTTTGGATTTCCACAATACTAGTTATTGACAACTGTTGCATTGTTTTGCTCTTTGATATAAGAACCCATAAAATTATAACCACATTTTTATAAAGCTTTTTTTTTTAATTTCCTATATCACCCTCATATGCCTTAAAACAACTCTCTACAAAGGTGACATCACTATGAAAGTTCCACGTTTCCTTTCAATTAAATTTTCTGCTTCCTAACCTAGAGTAAGATAGACATGCACATAAAAGTCTCTTTAAATGTTACTATTAGCTGCTAGCAGTCAAGAAATAACTAGCAAAACCAATAACCAACCGACAGCTTTCCCCCTCTAATTTGTGTAGTTTTCTACTCTGTTAGTGGCCTAAGAAAGATTATGATACAGTGTATGTGTGTTTTCAGTCATGAAGTACCTTGGGGCTAAATTCACCCACTACAGAGGTGCAGACTAAAACTTGCTTGTTTACCCACAATAAAGAGTAGCCATAGTAGTAATATATTTATAACAGAGTTTCATCAGATAAATGTATACAGAATCTTTAACAGTGCATGTAAATTGTCACTGTCAGTGACAATTAAAAGTCCTTAACTAATACAAAGATACTACATCTGTTTGATAGCAGATGCATCCTAAGAACAGGTCTAAGCAGATTTTATATGCATGTAGAAGAACAGACTGTATCTGAAGGACTTTGTCATTATTTGCGAGAACCTGAATTGCTGTGTAGTGTGTACTTTACATCTTGACACTTGATTTATCAAGACAACTTAAAGGAGAGGTCATAATCCTCATCATTAATAATCTAATGGGAAACGTACTTAAGAAGACAACACAGGAAGTTAAGCTTACCTTTCAGACCAGAGATCTAAGAAGTGCCAAACTAATGGTTGTACCTTCTTTCTTTTCTTTTCCTCACTTATTTGGTTGTTCTACTTGTTAGGATCTAAAAAAGACAAACCAAAAAAAAAAAAAAAAAAAACCAAAAAAGAAACCTCATTGATAGTTGTTTTCACCAAGTATCTTGTATTATCAACTTATTTTATTTGCTTGTTTCAGTACTAAGGCATAAGATGACTATTTTTCCACTTTGTTAGAGAAGCCATGTCTAATGACATCTGCTGATGCAAATATACAGTGCACAGGCTTTGAACAGGCTTAAGAATTGTCTATGAAGTCCAACATTCCTCAACATTTAAATAACATAGTGGTACCTTGTTTTTAATGTTGTTCAGCATAGGTGCAAAACAAAAGCTTTTCAAGAAAACTTTAAAAAAAGATTAGGATACAAATGCAACTGGCATGATTTGGTACAATTAGTAGTAAGTTTTGGTGTCATTTTGTAAAAGAAAAATTTTCATTTACTTTAGTTATCAGCGGACTTGTCCCTGAAAAATACCCATTGCAGAAGGAAAAGAAATCTGAGAATATCTCTGTCCAGGCTAAAGTTGTAATGAATTTACTTGTATAAAGTCATTTCTTGTATTTCAAATCTTTTATATAGAGAGACTGTTACTGAAAAATGGAATCATTATTTTTTGCCTTTCCATAAACACACCTGCAGAGCACTCCTTGTTCTACAACTGTGCTTTCAAAGATAATTTGCCTCTGTTAGGCACATATGCTGCCTTGATCTTTTTCCTTACCTTGTGCTGTTCTACCCTCTCTATTGTAATCATGGCACTTCTCACCTATCTGCTTTTTTGGGGGCTTTTTCTTTCACAGTGTGCATGATAGTCTGACTCAGTTTTATTTGTGTGTTTCAGTGGATTCAGCCTCTGCCTTTGGAGCGCTTTTTAGAAGAAACTTTCATTTCAGAGTTAGCATGACATACCTCTTACTCAATCTTAATTTGTATAAAGTGGCTTAGGGGATCTATAGAATTAAAATACGCCATTTTTTCTTCTCCATTTTCTTCCTTTTTCTTTTCACCTACCTTTAAGCAAGAAGGAACTTCCATAATATTCTTTAATTCACATATCCCAGAACATTCCTTGTTTATTCTGTCTGCTTTCTAGATGTAAAGAAACAACACTTATTACTGTTCAGTCTTTCATCTCTTTACTGACAACTTCTGCCATTTCAACACCTCCAATAAACTACTAAGTTAAATTGGAATTTGTTTTGCATCACTGTAATTAGTGATAATGCAGTTATCAGTAGAAATCTATAATGGCTATGCTCCTGCTGGTTCCTCTTACATGAATCAAACAAAATTGGAGAAAGGAAAAAGAACTGCCCTTATTTCATACATCAGTTATTAACATCAAGACTGCCTTTTGAGTTTTGTGTTACTGAATACCTTTAGCACAGAAACTAATTATCACATCAAATGCCATAATAATTTCCAGAAATGTTGCATAGACTTTACAAAGGTGTTTTGCATTACTACATACACATTATTTTTGTTGACGGTTGATACAACTGGCAGCAAATTGATGAATTTTAGTTAGGTCTTTGCTGCCCATGTGGAGATTTAGTAGCTCAACTTTAAAATGATCAAAAATTCCAGTTTTCTGTTAATTTGATTCTGGTGTTTTTATGGTTTGTCATATGATAGGTATGACTAGGTTTAATAATTAAATTTGTTTTTATATGCACTGTTCCATTTCTAAGCTGGGAAGGTTCAAATTCTATTACAGATCAGAACAGGAGATATTTTAAGAACAGTATCTACTTTGTGAGTAATCTCTAAGGGCCATCAATTACTTTACTGAAGTTCTTCTGTTTTGTATTAGCTAGAAACATAAGCATTCAATGGTCTTTTTGTGCATTTTTCTATTTTAGTTGTAGTCTTAAGTGTAATCAAGCATAGATACACTCTCAAGCTTCTCAGAGATGCAGCTTGGGTAACAGTCCTTATTTCTAGACCTGCTTAACTGCTGTGCAAATGAAACAATCATATTTCCCTTTATTAGCAAGTCTAAGTGTGTGTTTTGAATAAACCTAATGACTAATTTGACAATGCAAAAGAAAAACACAGTGTGTGTATTGCAGAAGGGGGATTTTGCTGTTTGGTTGCCTTAGAGAATGACTTCTTTTGTAAACAACACTAATGAGACAAGGTGAAAATTAAATGTGTTAAACTGTTGGATTTTGTCACTTAATGCAAATGAAGTGAGTGAAAAATGCAGGTACAGTTAAAAACCAAAAATCTTATACTATACTCTTTGTTTCAGAATAGTTTATTTACTTTTATTGAGTTCCTACAGACAACACTTGTTCAGTTTGGAGGCTCTATCATATAAGTATTAGCTATAGGAATCGTGACTGAACACCTTTCTCAAGGTGGCAATGTAGATGCTTGCCCTTTTTATAACCTGTTGACATAAAACTTACTCAGAAGCTAATAATTTGGGCCTCAATTGAAAAAAATAAATTAACAACAAGTACACAGTGTGAAATATCTTTCAAGAATTCTTTGGAATAGCTGATGTTTTTTAAGGGTATGAAAGATTATTTTAGCCCATAAACATCAGTTAGCTCTCCAGCCCACATGATACACATTTGAATACAAGCCGCTCTAATGCTTTTTAGTTGGTGGAATTTTATCCCTCTCCTGCCCACTGGTGGTTACAATGCAGGCACAAGATGCTCTTGTTCTTGGTTGTACTTCCCTCTCTGATGTACCACTCCTTGTTTTGGGGTGCTGTGGTGCCAGGTTTGATGTCAGTACATCAGCCATCTGCCACCTAAGTGCAGTAGAGCACTCAGAAAGATTTACTGAGGCTCTTGGTGGGGATGGACTCCAGGGTCCCTAAGATGAGAGACAGCGTTTGAAAAATATTCATGTTTTGTTGATAGCTCTTCTTCAGTAGTGTAAACTATCAGACTGTTAATAAATCATCTGATTTCTGACATGGAAAGTATTATGTCAGGGAAAGAGACACTAACACTGAATTTTTAAACTAAAGCATTTGTGTTCATCTAAGAAGAAACTATTTTCCTTCTACACCACTTTTACTGATGGCCTATTTTAGTTTCATGTTTCCTGCTCTTTAATGTCTATGCTTTTGGGAGTGGGTCTACAAAAAGAACTTGATCTTTAATAGATAGTCAGGTGATGTTTCTACTGAAAATGCTGCTGCTGGAAATATCATCCTCTCGCTTATAGTTTCAGAGAAAGTTAGTACACAATACCCTGACTTCATTCTAAATGTGATTTCACACTCTCCAGCTCTTAGTCATTGGTTTTTTTATTAACTTTAGATAAGATACAAACACAAGCTGCAGGCAGAGCATTTTTCCCAAGATTTTCCCCTCTGGAGGTAATTTACTAAATTTAATAAAAGCTAAATGTGAGAACAAATTATTGTATATCTGTCTGGTACTGGGTCATCAGAAGTTTCTTGGCATTTAGCTTTTCCCCATCGTATGCTTCAGCTGCACTTCTTCAGAAGAATTTCTGCTCTCTCCTCACAATGCAGAGCGAGTCTGAGCAGAAGGTGAAATGGCAGAGACAGACCTGCAAACCTCCTGTGCAGGATGTAGGCATCAGGTGGGAAGGCTGTGTGTGCCCTGGGGTTGCTAGGGGACAGCATGGCACTTTCTCGTGCAGGGGGTTGTGAAGGACTTCTCCATTAGATGGTGCTACAGAGAAGAGGAAGAGTTTGCTGCCCTATGCAGGAAGGACACTGTGAGCAGATTCACATAGCATGTGCATTTACCCTGTGTGGTGTTTAGGGCAGTTCTCCGTTGTGCAGGATCTCTCTTCTCCAAAAGAGCTCTCTTGGTGCATATGGAGTAAATGTCACCCAGCTTCTTGTGCTTCTTGTTTCCTTTTGCCTGCTGCTAGTTTTTTGTAAGCTTCTTTCCAGCAACAACCTGAAAATCTGATTGGAAATATACTGTCTGGGGTCATGTTTTGGATTGGTGTGACTCAAAGACTTTCCTCCTTCTCGCTTGTCTTCACAAGTGACTCTCGGCTGTCTCAGAAACATATTAGAGAAAATATCTTTATGTAAAATGTTAATTTGAAAATACAGAGCGGATGGGGAAACAAACAGATGACTAAATATTGTATGTGGCTTACTATCTGGATAGTGGTCTCTCTATTTGTGTTACTGTCTTGCAATATCAAAAAAAAAATGTATATATAGAATGGTGTCATATGCATGTCCCTGTTCTTCAGGACTACCTCTTCTACCTTTCAGTAAGTACTGGTGTCTCATGAGAAGCCTCTTTGCACTATTGCAGAATCTCTGTTTTGCAGCCTTACATACCCTCAACACAGTTTGCTCAAGTACATGAACTACAATAGTTGGTTGAGGGTAATTTTTTGGTTCCCCACCCTCAAGCCCCGGAAGGCATCACTTCTTTTTTCCTAATATGACATTTTCTGTATCAGTTAATATTTTAATGAAATACAAACTTTAGGAAGTTTTTTGCTTGTATGCTGCAAGAACCTTTGGAGAAGTCGTTTTTACAATTATATAAATCACTTCCCTGGTTTGACAACGTTCTATACTCAAATCTTATGAAAAACTAGTCTTCCTGTATTAGATGGGTATTTAAATCTTCCCTTATTGGTTATTTACAGTTGTATTATAGTTGCAGCATCTATTTTTCTAGTTGTTCTCTGAGCACTCTTGTGCTCACAGTGAAGAATTACTGGTTTATGGGAACACAGAACTGGAGAGAACCTTTTGAGGAAGCCTTCAGCAGCCAAACTGAAAATATTTTTTATAAACTGATCAAGTTCCAAATTAAAAACAGGCTTTTTAGACAAACTGTTTCTAAATGGAAGCTGACACAGAAACTCTATATCTATTATTTAAGCATGCAGTTCCCAAACCAACTCACTCGTGTTTTTTATCCATGTGTTTTTGTGCTGCCTTCAAGCATAATTAAGTGTTTTATACCCCTGTTTCCTGTCTCCTGATCTTATTTATAAGGAATAATCATATCCCCTTTGCCAAACTATTAGTTTATCATCATGTGACAAATAGGGCCTTGCATGAGCTAGCCAGAGGCCTGTACCAGTTACCTCTATCATCAGGGTTTGCTAGCCAAAATATGAGAGAGATTGACACAACTGTGTAGCTTGCAATGCTTCACTAGCCTATGTAAAACTAGCCCGTATATCTCTACGTGGCACCTCTTTCAGCTAGTTGGATGTCCCCTCCAACCATACTTTCACAGTCTTTTTAACCTGACGCTGTCATTGATTGCTGACTTCAACCCTCCTTTGCCTCCTTTGGCCTGTCTCAGGAAAAGGCGAAGCAGGATCATCCGTTTTAGACAAGTGTGTGCTTTTTGGCTCAGCCGTCTCATTTGAGTGTCCCACTGCTTTGTGCTGCAGCACTCTTGTTTTCCTGCCTCTGTGAAGGGAAGCAGCCTAGGACAATAGTCAACCTTTTTCAGTGGGGAGTAGCAAGGGCGGCTCATTGTAACCTCTTAAACAAGTATATGCTTGTTATTCAGCTTAGCTTTTTTTCAAGTGATTAAAAAACAAGATTTTTAGGTAATTTAGATGAATTTACTTTGACCTGACAGTTCATTATTCCTTTCTACTTAGCCAAAAATGAAAAGGAATGGCACAGAAACTTTTCCAATTGTGAATCCAAATGACACATCCTACTGCTGGGGATCTGGGGTCCAGGTGAATCCAAACCCAGCAAAATTAATCTGGATCTGGAAAGTAGGTTTGAAACACTTATTAAAACAAAAACAAAAACAGATACAACCCAGAACTGTTTTATGTGATTCCAGTATCCAGATATTTTTCTCTTTTATTTCTGCCTGGATTAAAGTAAGTTTAAATTATTTTTTAATATTCTTCATAAGAAAATGTGGTATTGACAGTATTGTAGTAGTAAACCGTTAAGGAGTGAAAGCTAGAGGATTTCGTTTTTATTAAAGTGTTGTAAGGCTCGCTTAGTTAATGGATTAAACTTCAGAATTCCTATGCAAAATGCATGTAGTCCAGAGCTTGAGCTGATTTTTAAAAGATGACTGAAGTGCCTTGCCTATTAACATTTTGGGACTATGAGTTCTGAATAGAAGCAAAATATACAATAAAGAACAGAAAGGAAGGGTAATTATATGCTTAAGAAACCAGAATCAGGATGTTGCTGTCTGACTTAGTTCTGTTGCAGACTTTCTGCAAGACCATGTTACTATTTTTCATTTCATTATGTCTTAATTTCCTGCCTGTTGCATGACAATATTAAAGCTCTTTACTCCAGGTGCTCATCCAGCATTGACTTTCTGAAGAATTGTAGTTTTAAAGTTCTGAGTCTCACAACTGATAAAATGTGAAAGACATAGTTAGGAAAACTAAATGTGGAAATAGGATCTCTCTTTTATCCCATGTTTGTCTGTCTGTCTGTCTCACAAAGAAGTGGGGAAAAAAAATCCCTACTGCATACTTGAGACACCAGGTTACCGCTGTATTTCTCCATGAGCAGGTTTCTGAAATTTTGTAGCTACCTTTATTTGGCAAGGAAAAAAATGGTGAGGAAAGAAAAGTTTGTGTAACTGATTTAAGCTCCAACTTGCCACTACCGTGGAAAGGCTCTTTGTTTGCTGACATCATCTATATGAAGAACAACTAAAGTAACACTGCTTCTATTCTTCATACTGCAAAGAGGTTTGAGTTTATGAAGGTACTGCACATGACAGTATATATTTTTAAGCTTATTGTAAAATATTCAAACAAAACCTCTCCTTCTCAATTGAGAAACAAAACAAAACAAAACAAAACAAAACAAAAAAGCACCGTATAGAACACTTATTTCCTCCTTTTCACAAGCTGAAAGGCCTTAAGGACTTTGGTACTATCTATTAAAAGGACAATCAATATAATTTGCTTATTTAGCAAGACTCAAGGGAAGGCAGAGGATTGCATTTCCTATAGCACACTAGAGCATCAGTGTGATTGTGATAATTACTAGCAGATAAAGTGAGGCTAGTGGATTGTGTAAATTGGATGGGTTGATTTGAACTGCTTAGGAGTGCCAGTTTATTACTTTTGCTGATTATCTCTATTGGCTTTACGTCCATATTGCGCCTTTAGGTAATACCTGGCATGTGGTACATTTTTACATTCTTTTTACAGCCTTTGTGTGTTTTTGTGTGTATGTATGTGTGTGTTTTGGCTTAGCTGCTGTATTACAATAAAGTAGGACAGCTATATCATAAATTAATATATATAACCATGAGAAAACCATTTGGACAGTAGATTCACCTTACGCTTGCTGCCATAAATACAAATTTGATTGCAGAATAGTGTTACTAAAATTTTGAAAACAAAGACTGTACAAGTAGATAATGAAATAATTGATAATGAAATGTAATGATAAGCTTTGCTGACTTTATAGTCCTTCCCAGTATGAAGACTGCTTATAAATTATAGGGGAAATTATCTGTCATTACACAATAAGCAATAAAAACTAAATTTTGAGATACTGCCCTATTAGGTTTCTTGAGCTAAGTAGTTTAATGCCCCAAGTACCTATACATGCCTGGTTTAGGTTTTACTTTTAAAATTAAAAAAAAAACTTATTAAAACAAAACAAAACGACAGAAAATAAAAATATAATTAAGTCTGTGTTTGCCAACCTCACTTGTACATAGTGGAGTCCTATCCTCACTCTGAAATACATGTCTGCTGTAGTGTGCAGTTTGCATGTCTTCTCACAAAACTGGAGTTGTCAATTCAAGAAGAAATTGATTCAGCTGTGTTTAAGTTTTGGCCAGATCGCTTGAACCACCTGACTGTGTGATCACAAGAGCATCAACACAGGAGCAGTACTTCCCCCTAAGAGGATGGGACTCCATTACCCTCAGGTTAATCCTCCTTCAGTTATTCTGGAACTGCAGCTAGACTGTGAAATATGAAACATAGTCCATTCAAGAAAAGCTTTAATTTTAATTATAGATACAGTCTTAAGACTCTTCTAGATTTCTCACTCACAAAAATGTGCTGTGTGAAAAAGAAACCAGGATCATTTAAGCTAGAAGATGGAGAGTGGCCAACTAAATACTGATGGACAAAATCATGACACTTCTCAAGTAGCTATTTCTTCAGCAGAAGTGATAAGCATCTCAGTTTCTGAATTTATCTTGTCTATGTAAATTATGTGTCAGAAAAATCACAGGCAGCACAAATACACAGGGTTTTTTTTTTTTTTTAGTTTGAAGGAGAACATATGACATTAAGACTAATATTTTGGCACCTTATAATCTAGGTATCTTGTATGTATACATATATGTGTATGTATATATAGATAGCTTTTGAACAGCAGCTGCACCTACAAAAACTTAATAATAATAATAATAATAATAATAGTAATAATAATAATAATAATGATTAAATGAGAAAATACTTGAGTCCATGCAATTTCTAAAGAAAACTCTGTCAGCACATCTCAGCTACTTTTCCAGCATTCAATTTGACATGTAGGATGCTTACATAGAACTGAGGTTTCTCAGGAGTTCTGTAATTTCACAAAAGTATCAGTCCCTTAGAAGCCAGCTTTTGGGATGGAAGTTTTCTGGTGCGTGTAACATCTTGCAATACATAACAGTGTGTTTCTGATCAGGATACCTTGTTGTGTACTTCCAGGTCCTATTTTTAGGAGTGGTTGTGAACTACCACCCAGGATACAAAGACCATGTGCTCTTGGAGGTAAACATGTATTAACCTGGTGGGCAAAGTTGCTCTTACTCAGGTTTTAAGTAGCACATTGTTATTTATGTTGAATCCTGGATGGCTTCACAGCAACATTTATGATTTGCCCTCATAGGTACAGGTATGTATTTACTCTGCAATTTTTCAGTGGAGGCCTTCTCTCTCAGCCTGTTCTGTTGACTTTATGTTGAGGTTGTATCTGTGTATTCGTTGGGTTATTTTAAGAACTAAAGCCAAGATTCTCCCTTGTGATAAGACTATGGGTGTCAAGTAGCACTTTGAGATTTAGGAAGCATCACTGCTCAAGAGGCCAATTTCATCTCAGCAGCATCACCTGGTTGTTATGGGAACCACAATTGGGAACTTACTGATTTTTCATTATTAACAGTACATCACCTTTGAGATCGCTGGGGTTTTGTAATTATTTGATCTTCTTTTATTAAAAGAAGGAAGTAAAGAGGAAATAAAATGGACCTGTATTTTTCTAACTGCACTTGTTAGAATACCTCATTAGCAGTCCATGTCCTCTTCTGACACTGCCCCAAAGTGCTCGAGAATTGAAGCTAGCAGAACCACAGTGGCAGGTAGAAAGTCTAGGGTCTATATCAGAAGAAGGAAGGAAATCAGTATGTAAGGCTACAAAAGTTCCTGGGTAGGGGACAGGGAGGGAGATTCTAGAAACCTGGAGTTTTCAGAAGATATCTGAAAAGAATATTTTATGAATTCTCCTGCTCTGAAGCTGACTCAAAATATGCCTAGAACTTACTTGATAGAGCTTTCTCACTGTAATGCCTTAAATGTTTCTTTCTTAAAGAAAAGAAAGTTAAAGTGTTCTTCCTAATATCTAACTTAAACTGCTCTTACAGGTAATCAGTCTCATTGGTCATTGTGAGTAGGATAATACCTTCTCCTCTTTGAAGCAACTTTGTTTGAAGACTGTTCCTTTTTTTTCCCTAAAACAAATCAGAATTTCTTTCTAACTTTTCTCATAAGACATCTCTTATGAGCTTACTGTTGTATCCCTTGCCCCATGCAGCTGTTTACATTCTTCTCGAAATGTAATGCCCCACAACGGACACAGAAATTTGTTGAAAACTCGTAAGTCATGGTTAGTGTGAAACAATTACTTCCTATGCCTCTGAATGACAGTTATGTGATTTAGTATCATTCACTTTTTTTTTTTTTTTTTTTTTAATATCATCCTTTTAATAATATTGGTAGTCTTTCAGTAGTGATTTCCAGTTTAATGTTTACATACTTTTTTCACCTTCCCCTGTTTTCAAGGGCAATAATTTATATACATATTTTGGTGTTTCTACCCTCTGTGCTGGCCTTCCTTACTTGCATTATTACAGAGCAACATGAAGAACTGAATCAGAAGGAGTGAATTTACCTCAGAAGGAGCTCCATCCCCACCAGAACTCTATAAACCTGTTTAAAATCTTTCTTTGTCATTCTATCTCACTAGAAAAATACAATGGTGATGTGGTAACCAGTTGTTATATGTAACAATTTTCCATAGTTTTTTCTTTCTTTTTCTTTTTTTTTTTTTTTAACAAATGCTGTAATGCTTACTGTCCACCCCTACAAAATTTTCAGTTGAGGACTGAAAATTCAACTGAAAAGCATTGGGAACCATTACTGGAATCAGGGAACTGATTCAGAATTTTAAAACTAACCTTGTCAAAATGATTATTTTTAATCCAGGTTAGCTCAGGGCTCGTATGCAGCCCTACACCTAGTTCTGGAGCACAACTGGAGAAACAGCACAAACAGAAAGAAGCAGTCAGGACTCAGCAACCTCTTAAACTAGCACAGCAACTGAAAGAAATACGCCTGAATATAGTACTTCTGTGCTTGCCTTCATTGAACTTAGAATGAATAAATTTTTCTGAAACCAATAAATTATCAAGATTATTCTAATTCCATTCTCCAGTGAGGTCTGGCTGTCATAGCCATGTATCAGGAAGAGCCAAGCTCTTGCTGATATTATTAGCTCTACTGATATTCCTTCACTGAAGAGTGTTTAATTTAATAAACAGGATAGTTTATAATTTCTGGCTCAGGAAGTCCCTTGTCTATAGATTGATGGAGCTGCAAGAGATTACCAGAAGAAAGGAGAAAAGATTCTTTTCCATATCATCTTCTATTAACCACTGTCAGAAAAAGGATCGCGGCTGGATAAATCTTTGATGCTATCTAACACTCATTTATCTGTGGGGAAAAATGTAAAGATCTTGCCAAAATGCTGTCTTGAGACTGACCTCTCAGGATTAAGTTAATGCCAAAGAAACATGGATATATTTAATGTAAATCATGGGTTGTGAGAAAAAGGAATAAGAAAGCCCCATTTTCCATTTACAATGCACCTCTAGAAATCTCATTAAGATATTTATGGATTGGCTAGCTTCTGAACAGTAATTCATTAGTTAACAATTAGTACCTTTTCAGACTCTTTATAATGCAGTGCAACCATGACTGAACCTTTCCTGAGACTAAACAGATACTCTCTTTCAAAATTATTTACATACCAAAATGTAGATGAAGATTAAAATGGAGACATTTTTGGTAAGAATGCTTCACAATATGATTAAACACAACTGGGTGAAAATTAATGAGAATTTGGAGAAAGAGGCAAAGAAAGTGTCCAAAAATGCATAAATGGTGGTAAAGCCAGCTCTGAAAATAGAGGATGTTAACGTCATACTGCTACTTTTTTAACCCAGGGTTTGGGGGAGAGGGGCCGAGAGGACTGGGGTTCTTTTTGTTTGTTTGTTGTTTGTTTTTCTGTCCCAAGTGGAATAAAAATACCTTGCTAATATAGGGGCAAAGTGATAGGGGGATAGTTCAAATACACAAGCATCAGAAAGGCCTGTGCAAGAAATGTAATAGAGTAGGCATTGCCACCTATTGACTAAAATATTCAACAGCAAGATAGCCAGGAAACGAAAGGGACTAGGTAGTAGCAAGAGAGATGAAATGTTAAATTCAGATACTCAAAGAATGCATCCTGGTAAATGTTGTTTGCTGTTTATCTTTGAGTGTAATAGGATTGCATCCTTAATTCTGTTGGTGGCCAAGATTAGGGTGTTTTTTGTTTGTTTGGTTGTGTTTTTTTTGTTTTTGTTTGTTTGTTTGTTCATTTTTCATCTACTAGACTTTTTTTTACTTGTGGACCAGACAGCTCAGAGGGTCATCAGAGATAATGGAAGCTATTGCCTTTAGGCTGTTTGATTTGGCTTGCTCTAGGTCAGTAGGACAGTGACAGCCACTAGCTAGTTATGACCTGATGGCAGCTTAGCAAACTGTGCAGAATTAGTTGATGGTCTCCTGGTAGCAGACAGGTTTTAAGTTCCGGAGAGTTCATAATCACTGGACCCTTTTTTGAAATATCAGCCAAAGAATGGAGTTGTGGACTGACAGAAAATGACCTCCTATCTCGACTCTCTCTTGAACACTAGATGAGAGACAGACAGCAATTGTTTGCTACTGTGAAAAAAGGGAAAAAAAAAAAGAAACAAACCCTCCTGCGATATTTTTGTGCCATAGAAGAACAGTTTGATAAGTGCAGAAATGTTTATTTATTTCAGAGAAAAATTCAGAAATCTGATTTTCTTCCTACGTTTACATTTTACTTATCACTGCCAAAGACAGACAGGAATTTTATTCAATAAGTATTGCTTCTAGAAACTACTGAATTCATTTTAATTTGAATGCCTATATTCTGGTTTAAAGTTTTGGATTTTTATAGTGGTAAAATGACCAACTGCTGAACTGAAGTTGATCTGGAGTCATAAGTTCTTGATGTAAAAGAGAACAGATCTTCACAAGCTCATTAATGTTAAAATCAGGGCAGGTAAAATGCGAGAGGGTGTTGATCACTTATTTCGATTTGGTGGATTTCAGTTCTACTGAGGCAGCCTCCTATCTACAAGTCAGACAATGACCCACATAGGAAAGACAGATAACTTACGGGATAGGAATCAAACTATGCTATTTTTTCCACTGACAATTGAAGGTTCAGCATAGCCTATAGAAGTACAAGCTAAATGAAGAATTTGAATATAAATGTAGAAAGAGAATGAGCAGTTACACAAAATATGCCTTGAACAGAGTGCTTTCAAAAAAGATGCATTCTAAATGAAATATATAAAAATACAGTAATTTATGCCATGGCTCATAGAAATTTTTCTATGGAGATGTTTCACAGAACATAACATTTTTTTTTCCCCACAAAAAAGTGAACACTTTCATCAAAAGTTTGAAAACCCAAGGTATTCTTCTTTTCAAAGCAAACAGACTGTGTTTGTTTATTTTGTTTTGTTAGTGACAAGCTGGCTGGATATGGGAAGGAACTTATTTTTTCCATTTTAAATTTATATCTGATATTAGCTATGATCCTGACTCCCCCTAAAATCTTGTTTTCTCATTTTTTTTCTCTATAGAATGCAGAAATGGCTTTCATTTTGTAAGAAAGAAGAGGAGAAGCCAAAGAAAGGAGGAAAGTATTGCAGCTCAAGTCTTGCAAACATTTATGTTTTTTTTCTTACGTCAGACATGGCCTGTAAGTCCTTTGAAGGGCAAAGCGTAAATGTCAATATGTGGAAAGGGCAAAAGTGATTCTACAAAAAGCATGGTCAAATATGAAGTAACCTAATTCACTGCCTACAAGAAATAGAGAACAAAAGCATTAATAAATGTTTGCTAGTCATAGTAATTATGTAATAAATGTTTTTTGTAAGAAAGCTAGACTTAAATGTATTGCTTGGCAGGACTATTAACAAAACAAAAAGCTTTTAATGAATATATGAAAATTCAAAATGAATGTCTATATTAAATTATTAAACTATTAATAATACCTACTTATTATGGTATTCATTATCATCTTCCTTAGTGCATAAACACTGCTAACTATTTAATGCATCATTAAAAGTTCAATTGTCTGGTAATTAATGATGTAATTTGAAATGAGCTACGTGATAATACATTATTTCTTCATAAGTGTCCTCAATCTTCATTTTGCCCTTAATAATAAAGTAATGCCCACTGAACATATAAGCATTAAATCACAAGTCTATGTGGAAAAATTAAAATACTGTTATTTAACTGAATTATCAAGGAGCTACAAAATGATAGTTTATGATAATCTTGTGTCATATTTCTTTCCAATTTCAATTTTTCCAATTTCAGTTTTTCCAATTCTTTTTAAATTGGGTATCGCCTAAACATGTTGTTTATGAGCTGTTGTATTACTTTTGGTTTGAAGAGGTTCTTTCCTTAGTTTCTGGCTTACAGAAGTTTAAGGGGGAGTGTTTTTTCTTAACATTAACCATGTATTTCTCTTCTGTGGAGAATGGCCTTGAAAAGGGATGTCTTTTTTCCAATGCATTACAGTATCAGGATTCTCTAAAAACCTCACGTGGAGAGATATGTGGACAGCATTGGCAGCTCTAGGATGTTATTGGACTGCCAGCTGCTCTTCGAGCCTTTCTTGTTGGCGTGCTGTTTTGCTCTCAGCGGGAAAGGACTTGCAGCAAGAAGCAAAGAAGTCCATTCTAATCCATTCTAATGGCTTTTTTCATGTTAGATTTTTATTTTTTATTTTATTTTATTTTATTTTTGCTGGCTCACTTCTGGCAGAACACTATAATTAGTGGCAACTGTCTTCTGACTTTGTTCATCCTGTTGATATGATATTTTGTTTTAATACCTGGTATTAACCAAGGCTCAATAAGACAGCAGCGTTCTAGGGTACAAATACACCTTGATAAAATACTTGTGATTTCATTGACTATAAACTTCTTTATAGGATGTACTTTAACAAACTTTATTCATAGACAAATACAGCTTACCATTTCCCTTTTTCTGTTCCTTTCCTTTGCTGATAAATCTGAGATTTTATGCCAAAAATTGATAATATGACGAAGGCCCATTTTGGAACCTACAGAATAGGGGATTTCCTCCAGAAAAGAGCCATTGTAATATAGGCTTTCACATGAGATATATATATATATATTTGTAGCTTTATTTATGACTTTTTGATTGTATTTACTTCATACAAATACATGTAATGAATTTTTACCATCATTGTTTCATGAAGAAAGACTTTGTCCACTACTAACGTACATTATCAATTTACAGCAGAGAGTAGATTTGCAGTGACTAACATTGTGGGCCACAGCAGGAAGGGGAAAATTATGTAGATATTATGAGCATTTTTAAAGCCACTTAATACCAAAAAAAAAAGCTTCTCAGGAGAGTATCCTAACCGGTTCTATCATATAAAATTCTGATTTTAATTATAAAAACATAAACATAATTATACATGAGGTCTAAAGAACTATTTGTTATTTGTAAGTGAATGTGGATGTCCTTTGACATTCCAGCAGCAATGTATCCCCTTTAACATCCAGAAGCACAGAATAGTCTAAAAGAGAGGAAAATGTGATCAAGTCCTGCTTTTTTTTTTTTTTTTTTTTTTTTTTTTTTTTAGTACAGAGGTGATTAAGGAAGATTAAATAGTAAAAATTTGTCCATCAGTGGCAAAACACTTTCTATTAACATCCTCCTTCTCTTGACAACTAAGAAACCGTTAGGTGTTATGACAACCTAGGTAGGCATCTGTGCAGGCACAACTTAGGGATTTGGGTTTGCACTTCTAACTTCCAGAGCAGAGTTATGGAAGTCCCACACAACATCCCTTTCAGCACTTATTTAATTACTGGATTGAGTACCAGATCTTTGCACTACTGCATGACCTGGCTCAGGTTTGTCCTGCCAGGCAAAGCTTGAGATCATGCCGCTGGTTTTCCCAAGTCACCAGAGCACCCAGCACAGAGCTGATGTTGGCTGCAGGAGGATGGATGATGCCCAATTCAGCTGAGCCCCTTACAGCTACCCCTTCAACATTTCTGAGCATACTTGAAGCAGTAGGATGAGATCAGTATTGGTTCAGAGCTATGCATTTTATAGCTCTTGCTGAAATAGGAAGCTGTTTTCTCCAAGGTCCTTATGTGTCAGTGAGAAACAATGCAGATCATTCATACAAAAATTTTCTTATGTGTATATTATTTAACTGTGAAATAAATTTTATTGGGAAACTTGGGTCAAATGTTTGTTAAGTGTCCTATCAGTTTATAACAGCAGGCCTTTGCCAAATACTTTTGACATGACAGACATTTTGGAGAAAGAGAGAAATAGTTTAAAGCAAACCTGACAAGGTCCAGAATAAGGAAGAACAGATAAGTGTCTTTAATTGAATTGTGTGTTTTCTATATTAACAAAGTGATTGTTTTTGACAAACTTTTCAAAACTTGACTGCCCTATATATTAACTATTATGGCTCTCTGGAGAAGGAAATTATAAAATGGAGTAACTCCACGTTTGTACATCCAAGAAAAGAGGTGTGCAGGTAAAAAATACAGACAAGAGGAGGGGAGCAGCACTAGTCTAAGAGTCTGGACTTCGTGGTCAGTCTTTGAGTATGAATGTCATTTTGTCTTTTACCCAGGGCATTTACTGAATAGATACGTTTGTTTAAAAGAGTGTCCCTTTAAGACAGAAGATGTAGTTGTGGTTTTTTGTTTTTTTTTTTTTTTGGGGGGGGGAGCAATTAATCTCAAATGATTCTTCAGATGTCCCTGATTCAGAAGCATTGATTTATCTTAGGACTTGGACTGACTGTAAAATTGGAGTTAAGCCATTTCACGCTTATGTAAACATAGAGAAACTCAAACTGACAAGGAATACCAGAATTCTGAAACTATGTATATGAACTCCAAATTTGAAGAGCTGGGAAAAAAGACTAGAATTGGAGATTAAATCAGCCATGGTGACTACCCTGAGCAGCCTGCGCTCTTTCTCTGACCTGGTAAGTTTTAAATCAGAAATAGTAGTCTTGATCTCAGGCTCGATGTGTAAGTACTCTGGAAAGAAAGCATTAAGAAAAGGTAAAAAATCTGTTCCTAGTCCTTTTTTAAACAAATCATAGCTACAGCTGAAGTTGATGAGTATGGACCAGATGTTCCCAGAAAATATCACCCAAATTGTGCCATGCAGGACGCTTTGCTTGGAAGTATATGAGTTGAGTGAAGGCCGCCCAAGGGCGAGAGCAGATCTATGTGCTGAGGAAACACAGCAAGGTTTTTGGAGGTTAAATAGCAGTGGAGTGGGCCAAGAGGTAAACTAGCTCCTTATCTGCCTCTTCTTCTATTTGTTCTTTCACTCTGTCCTATCTTGGTGCTGGTCACTAAAGCTCAGCACCGATATACTTGTATTTGAAGGCAATAATACTACATCACAGCCCTCTAACTTTACAGCATAAAGCACTCTGTACTGATGTATAATATTGTTCTTATATGAAAATATTTGTAATTTGACATGTCCAGATAAGCAAATTGCAAGGAAACTTTCACTGATATTTTGTCACAGAGAGAGGAATACAAAAAGGAGGGAAAAAAAGCGTGAAGGATGCGAGAGAGCAGTGGAAGGAGAAGTAAAATAGAGAAAGGATCAAAACATATGAACCTTGTGGGCAGATACAGTTCACTACAGCTGTTGCTGTAGAAGCAGGTTTCACTGCTTCTGCATTTGACTGATCACTTTTCATCCTGCTCAATTTTTTAGTTTGCATATTATAAATAAAATTTAGACCTCTATGCTAAGAAATACACTTTTAACCTGAAAAATCATCTTTCTCCCATGTGTCTTTAGTAGATGGCATTAAGTTTTGGTAATGAACTGAGTTTTGAGATATCTGAAGTGCCTGGTTTGTTTCCTTCCATTT
Source organism: Dromaius novaehollandiae (assembly GCF_036370855.1). Classification (NCBI taxonomy): domain Eukaryota; kingdom Metazoa; phylum Chordata; class Aves; order Casuariiformes; family Dromaiidae; genus Dromaius; species Dromaius novaehollandiae. The sequence continues at coordinate 110,639,939 of NC_088099.1, forward strand.
CAAATTCAATGGATTTTCTTGTGGTACAGCTTTCTTTAGTGAATAGAAGAGGGCAACTGAGAGAGAGTTATTTACTGTCAATTACATAGTCTGAGTGGCATCACTGAGTAACCCGCACAGCTAATGAAGTCCCCAAAGTAGGAGAACATTATATTAAAATTGGCATCTGCCTGCACTGGATTTTTTCTGTTCTACCCTTCAAATTAAAAATACAAAAGCACAGATGAATCCAATGAATTAAAAATAAGCTGCTCATCTGAGTCAGAATGCAGTTCCAATAGGTAATAAATTTGAAGAATAATTAAATAAAAGTTTTGTTCCAGTTTAAAACTTTAAGAATATACTTTAAATGTCATGTTTTTGATGTTTATGTGACATCTTAACTCTAGCTGCTGTCATATTAATCCACAAAGCACTTTCTTAGAGATAAAGCAAAAACAGTAATTGCTTATAGAAATGCTTTTTACTTTCATATTCTTTTTTCCCATTTAATTGTTTTTGTTATTATTTGTCAGTGGTATTAACTATTCTTCAATGTAATAAATTATTCCTCATCAGCAATGGAACCTTATGCATAAAAATCTGATTGCTGCAGCTGCCAGAAGTAAAAACACCATTTGATAGTTTATTTATTTGTCTATTTATTTCCCCTGGAGCTAGATTAATTCTTAGCTAAAAAAAAAAAAAAAAAAAAAAAAAAAAAAAAAAAAGCAGGGTATAAACAGGGAGTGATGCTGTTCTGTCAAAAAAACCAAAGGCCAGAGCCTGTCTTGATTTCAGAGGTCACAACAGTGCTGGTTCCACTCACCTTTTTTACCCTCTCTGCTCCTAGAAGAACAAGAATCAGGGTGAAAATGTCAAATTTGGAAGATGCAAAACAAGGGTTAGTGGAGGCATATTCTTAACTGGTGAAAATGCACAGCTCTAAACACATCAGTGTAGCTCAAATAGAGGGCACATGCCTCAATCTAAAGGATATCATCTTTGCAACCTGACACTAAACCATTCACTTAGTTTTGGCATACGTTTTATTCTTATCTGTGGGATTTGCGCACATGATACTTATTATTAAGATATAAGGTTATTAAGATACAATGGAAAGATAATACTATAGTATAATATTTTAATAAATAAAATATTTTAAGAATAAGAAAGATTGAAAATTAGGTTGTACTTGAAGGAATAGTATTTACAGCCCACAAACAGCTTTACGTTTCAGGGTACTGTTTGACTATAAACCCGAGTCAAAACTAAACTTCACTGAGTGTGTGACTAAACTCAAAACTCAGGAACTATTCTCAAAATAGTAGGAATACTGTGGGTTTCATAGAATTCCACTTGTCTGACCTCATCTGAAACTAGAAAATAAACTTACAAAAGCTGGATGTAATCTTGGACCAAGCTTATTATAGTATTAGGACACTTGAATCACAGTCCATCTTCTCCATTCTTGAAATTGTTATTTAAATATGAGATGCTCATTCTGGACTAAATACACAATTTAAACTTTCAGTTATTTTATTTATTCATTTATTTAATGTGAGCAACATTTGTTTCATTAAAAGAAGTATGGAGGTGAGAAATATGCCACCCTTACATATAAGACATTAAATTCCTGGGCCAAGATAACAAGGAAAGGAAGAATCTTTGAAGAGAAGGAAACATGCCCATCTGTTTGTTACCAAGTCTGAGTTTATTCCATTGGCTTCCTAGTTTTGGAAGACTTGCCTGTATAAGAAAACTTTGACATTTTTGGCTAGGTACTTTTCTCCTAATGTATTTAAGAAAGGCAGATAAGAGGGCAATAAACTGAAGGTGTTTAGAGGTGCTGCAATTGTGTATTTGCCAATTAATAAACTACCTGAGCAATACTCTTCTTGTTTTTATTTGTAAAATTATGAAGTCCTATCTTGCACACTGGAATTAGAGCTTTTGAATCATATTCCCTTCAATTTGGAAAAGTCAAAAGTTAAACAGAGGAAGACCCATGGATAAATTCCAACAGAATCAATTACAGAGTTGGATTTAGGCAAACATAGAGGCCATGATTCAATAAAAGATGTGTAAATATTTTATTTGGTTTGGAACCTTTGCTTTTTTCAGGAAAAAATGAAACTTGAGTCTTTGAGCTTTGCACACAGAAACCTCTTAAGGAAATCACAGGAAAAAAATCGTTTTAACCTAGAAAGGAGACAAATAAATGTGGAGCACAGTAAATACATTTAAAATATTGAGTGGGGTGTGAAAGACAGACTGGAAGGCATAGCTTAAGGAAAGGGAAGTATGGTGGATTCTTTATCTCTGGAGATTTTTTTAATTTAGGCTGATTTAAAAGATATTATTATTTGAAAAGAAGCTGTGCAAAATTACTGAGGGCTTCATACTGTAGAAAGTCTAGATGATTATAATGGCCCCTTCTAGCTTTAAAAATCTGTGCTTGTGAACAAAGAGGCGAATTTTCAAAGGTTCAAGCCTCACTTATTGTCATTTAGCTGTATAAAAAAAGCCAAAGGGGGTCATTGAGGCTAAGAATTTAGATTAAAATTAAAAAAAAGAGATTTAACATTTATATGAATCTCAAAAGCATCAAGAATTATACCTAAAGTTAATAATAAAAAGGAAATGTTAAGACTTAGAAACACATTTACATCTTGAAATACAACTATCTGAGCCCAGGATAAGAATAAATTTAGAGAGCTAGATATATTTATTCTTTGCCTTGAAAAGCAGCCAAAGAGCAGTGACTAGCAAACTCTAGGAAGCTATGCATATATGTGTTTGTGCAAAACAAGAGAGAGAATGGTTCAAGGATATTACATGCTGCTTAAAGTTATTTCTTTATGAATAGAGAGCTAACAAATGCCAATGACAAGATCCTAGCTTTGATTAACCTTGACCCTTCCAGGCAATTCATATGTTCTTAATGTAAAATTGTTCCATTCATCCGATTAAAAATGCAGTAACTGTTGCCCACCCCCTACCCTTATGATTTTAGGCAAGCTAATTAGAGTCTAATAACAAGCCAGTTTGATAGGGTGAAATATTTAATTAGCCAAAAAAAAAAACAATTAGTGAAGTCAGTGAGCCTCTTTAGCCCAATTTACATGACAGCATATTTAAAGTCTTAAATAAAGGGAGGAATAAACTGGCACCATTAGAAAAGGAAGCTTCAAATATGACACAAACATTCCATAATAATCCATCACAAATCAAAAACAACTTTAAGTGTTGCGTGGGAGAGCAGTTTGGAGTGCCAGATACGTTCTCTTTTTCCTTGAAAGAGCAGCCAGTGAAAAGCGAGTGAGAACTTGCAGTAAGATCAGCACCTCCAAGTATCAGCACTCCAAGTGCACCAGTGCTTTGATGTACAGAGGCTTCTCTGAGGGAGAACCGAAACGGAGAACAGCGCCCTTTAGGGAGAATGGAAGGAAAATAAAAAGCTTTCAGAAGACATTTTTTCCCTGTCTGGTGTGCCCTCCCAGGGCGGCTTCTTTCCATCACTCTAGCTGTCACTGCACCAAGTTTTGGTGGCCCTCTGCATTATAACAAACTTTACAAAGCTTCTCTGAAAAAAGGCCTCCTGACTGAGGCCACCCAGGAGCTTTGATCCAATGCTCTGGAAAACGGGGGGAGGATGAAGCAGAGAGGCAGCCCTCCTCCTGCCGCTCTTCAGAGCTGAGTCTGCGGGACCACAGGGCCAGCAGTGAACGGAAAACAAAGCAGGTCCCTGTTCGCCATATGGCATGGAAGGAAATCCTCAATATTTCTTGCTTTCTTCCCTGAGCTCTTTGATATTGACAGTTTCAGCAGACCAGTGTCTTTAGATTATCGTCTGGCATCAGTTTGCAGCTGGGTTGCTCTACATTCAAAATTAGTCCTCTTGTAGACTGAAATAAGAGAATCGATTTATCTGGATATTGATGGTTTACCATGCAGGTAGAACTGGACCATTTTGTTTCATTATTGTGTTTTGACCATAAATTTCCTTGACGTTAATAAGTGTAACTCTTTTTTAACCAAAATGTTTATGAATTATTTGCACAATTTTAAATAGCTTGGTTTATTTCACCAGAAAATTTCTCCTTGTGTCGTATCTTTTAGATTTTTCCAGTTTAATTTTTGTTTCAAATTTATTGGGATGACAGTGATGGAGATATACTTTCACAAAGTAGGAAACACTTGGAAAAGGTTATTTCTAGAAGAGTATGTTTGGATCTATAAAATGTGCCTATGCTTATTGTTAAAAATTGTCATGCTTATTCTCAAAATTAATAGCACAGTTATAGTTTTATAACGTGGGCAGGGTATAAGCAGTGAGCAGATGAACACTTTTGGGAGCTGTAGTTGTGTAAAGTCACTGGAATGAGGCTGTGAAGGAAGCTGTGAGGAACATATCAATTGGCTTAAGAGAAGCTCTTTGGGCTTTGATCACAAAAACACTTGGCTTTTTTAATTGGATAGCAACTAAGTATAAGTTTTAATGCATTAATTAATTGGTCTGAAATATGTTTACATTTCATGGTGATATATTGACATAGGTGAGACTTTTACAAGGAGTTTTTGAGTTTAAGCTGCTCTGATTTAGCTAAGGTACTTCTCCTGTTATAGTGAGCCTAATGGGGAAGATAATGTAGAAGTTATAGAATAAGATACTCCAACTGTATTTGGAAGAACTCGGTTTCAGAACTTTCCCCAAGACATATACCTTGTCACAGGAGTTTGGTCATCTTGTTCATTCAAGGTAATATTATGAGTGAAGAAGAGCTGATAAAAATCACAGCAAGGTTTTGCTTTACAGGACTGTTTCTATTATAGTAATAAAAGATAAAATGCTCTACCCTGCTTATTTTTAATAATCCTATGAACATGGTGTTGTTTCATGACCGTTTCAGCTGCTGCTTATTTGATCCCATTGTGAACCAGCTCAGGAAGCTAAACAGTAAAAGAAACCCCCAAAGAAAAAGTGAATAATTTTCTGCTGTGCTAGGTTCTTGAACAGCAATCAAATGTGCACCAGAGCAAGAGAAAGGACAAGACCATATCTTTTCCGTAATAATTCTAATGTGACTGCTCAGTCAAACATAACTAAAGTAACAAGCATTAAATGGACCTTAAGTATTCTGATGGTCAACTGCTGAACCTGTCTTTAGGCAGGGGTGACTGATGAGCTTTTAAAAGGGAACTGTTGCACATTTAACATCGAGACAACATTGTTTATGCTATCCTGTCCATTTTATTTACCTAGAGTTTATTATTTATTATTGGTCAATATTAAACAAAGTGAAACTCCTAGCATGGACTCAGTACAGCAAAAGGAAATCTAGCATGAGAATAAGAAACCTGTAGGAGAGAGAATTTTGGTGAAGAAACAGGTGCAAAAAACAATATGGAAAACTTGCTCAGCTGCTAATTGAAAAAAAAAGAGTGATTTCCTCATATTTCGCTCCAGTAGCACGAGGTGATTCTTCTTTTTTGTTTGTTTTACTTTTCTTCTCAGTGGTATCAAATGAAGTACTATTGGAAGAAGGCACATGTATTTTCCTTGGTTAATATTGTTTTCATTACAGGAGCTTAAAAATAAGTTTAGCTTAATGGATTTGCTATGTGCCTAGACTTTAAAAAAGAAATTTTGTGAATGCTATCAGAATAAGTATTCTATTAAATAAACCAGCTATTGAAGTTAAACTGGTCTTGGTTTAGGTGCTCTCATAAAGCAAATTGGACATTTGGATTTGTATGTTTGTCTGCTACATCGTAGTGATGCATTACCTTGGGTGGGAGGACTCTACCCTGCATTAGATGAAATTACATTGGCATCTTGGCCTCAATTCATTGACTGCTGAAAGCTCACTGGCTTTGGTATACTTGGCCACCTGACTGATGGGTAGGTTGCTTCAGAATGTCCTATATTTTACATGAAGAAAGTAAGACTAACTTAAATCTACCCATGTGCTTACTGTTTAGAAAAAAATGAGTCTTTTTTAAAAAATAGTCTAACTGCATTTTAAGTTAATGTTACATGTGTCACTGCAGCATTGCAAAATACTGGATGACAGCTTGTATATACTTTAACAGCCGTGAGAAGGGAATAAAGCTAAGAAGGAATGAAACTATGTGGTTAATTTTAGATGTTCTAAGGAAGGTTTTTTTTTGTTTTTTGTTTTTTGTTTTTTTTTGGAAATAGTTCTATGTACCTTCCTTGCTTGCAAATGAGATTTTTGTTTCAATTTAATGATAAGAGTAAAACTTTAATCATTGCAGTTTACACAGATTCTTGGGATCAGGATATATATGTAGAAAGAATCAGGAAAGAACTCATATGGCTTTCTGTACTAAATTCACCTAAAAAGGTGAATTTGTTGTTTGTCAGAGATGACAGTGATTACAGTCCCCCAATCACAGTAGCTAGAGATACTTTCCCTTCCAACTAATTATTCTCTCTGCCTCCACAAATAAATATACACATGGAAAGACTGAAAGTGTTATTACATGAGTAATATTTTCTTTTTAGGGTTACTTTTTCCTAGCAATTTGCTAGGATCAGTCTGTTTTTTTTAAGAGGAATTCTGAAGCTCACTTTGGGTTAGCAGCAATACTTGGAGGTGACTCAATAAAGACTGTACACACTTAAAGTAACACCACAGCCCATAAAGATATGAAATGGAATGACAAAGAGATAGATCATGTGGCTGAACTGCACTCTTTACTCAAAATCCCATTTTACCAGTTCATGTTGTATTGTGGAATGAGAAGCATATTTTTCTTGTTTTTTGGTGTTTAAAGGAGAAGCTACTTGTGGTAAATTAGAAGCTGGTGTGTACACTCAAGTTTCCTACATTATTTCAATGTGTGCAAGAGAATGGTATGAATTTTTCACTTTTGCAAGTGAAATTCAGAAAACCCTCCATATCTAGGAATTTGGAACTGCATCAACATTCTGGAGGCTATCATCTGAAATGGTTTATAAATGCCTACTTAATTCATTTCCCTACCTGGCAGTCGAAGCAGAAGCATGTGAGTTGAGTCAATGCAAGTTAATTATATTCCATTGTTACAGGTATCATAGCATGGTATCAATGAAATTATAAACAGTGAAGCTGAGCTATTTGTGTATCCCTCATCTCTACTCCCTTCCTGCAGGGAAGAGCATGAGTCTGTGGATCAGTAGTACATTGTGTGGTGGCTGTGCTAATCACCTCCTGTGGACAATAACAATATTTAACAGTCCTCTGCAGTCACTTTCTTTTTGACATAGATTTACAGTTTTTCTTTATCTCCCTACAATATTTTTGAGACACTCAGCTCTTTTTATCTTTTTAAAGACTTTGACTATGCTGTTGTTCAAATATAGCCAGTCATGTTATTGGAGCACTTCAGTTTCAGGAGACTTCTTTTTCTATTCCCATAATTTAAAAATGCAGTAAAACCCAACAAATAAAGATCTTCAAGGCTGTAAATGTTACAGCTTCATTAAGATGCATTTCTGAAGTTAGGAAAAGCTATTAAGTAATAAACAAAGTGCTATGTTTACTGTGACGTCTCTAAGCCTATCAAAAGATTTGAAAACCGGATTGAAGAACACACAAATTTTGTTTCATGAAGCTCCATTTTTTTTCCATCTTTCTTTCATGTATTCTTAATCCCCAACAGCAGCTGTAATCCAAGTATTTTATTTCTGGAGAGGATGATATTTGAATACTTATCTTCAAAAACTGTGCACAAATGATTTTCTAGATGGGAGGTTTGAAGAATACTCCAGCTACCATTTCTTAAGCATTGTCTGTCTTTCTGCCTGTCTATATAAACACACACATAAACTCACTGTCATCAGCTGTAAATCCTACCTTATTCTTACCTATTCTTTTAAAGCACTTGGATTGGTGCCAATTGAAAAAGGTGCATGCCTTTCACCATGGGGTAAAATGGCACAGAAATAACAAGGATGCTGTTATTGTTCCTCTTTTGCTCGGTTCTTAACTGCAGAGCCATTGTGAGCTGCAACCTGTACCTGTTTTGTTTTGATTTTCTTGTTTAATCGCAAACAAAATCTGACTGTAAAAGTAGTTAATGTAAAATCAGTAGACATATATTTGATTGAAGATGGTGTTCGAAGCACATCATGTCAGTTCTGCATTATATTTTAAATCCATATATCTTGCACTACACTACTCCATGCTGGCTACTAACCTCCCTCTCCCCCTGTTTTTTCCCCCCTCTAAGAAGCTGAGAAAAGGTGCATGATTTGTGGCTTTTATAATTAAAACATTTTTACCTAGAAAAATATCAATTTTAGAAACTCAGCTGGATTTTTGCTTAAATAATCATTGATTGGAATGGTGGGAGAACTCTCTATGCTACCTAAATTGACACTCATTTCACACACTAGGAGTGATACTGTTAACAGTGTTTGAAATTGTGTATGTGTATTTCTGCTGCATGAAGGCATTATATACAAATTTTGTTTATCTAAGGCATGGACAAAATATTTGGACTTCATGGAGTTGGAAAAAAATGAAGGTCTTGTGTAAATAATCTTTTCTAGGTGACTTCTGGCAAAGGTTCCCTGATTTAACTAAGAATTGCTTTAGGGGTTGTGTGTTCACATGATGTATGAGCCAGTGAAAGAAAAAAGAATGTTCCCAGTTCACATCTAAAAATGGTTGGAAGTTTAAAGGGCCTTTAATCTCTCACATTTCTTTTTTAATTTGCTACAATCCTCTCTTCAAAGCAAGCTAGACAAAGTATTGAGGGGGAAAATGTGTGGGGAGAAAAGAAGAGAGAAGGTGTAGCATGCATTATTTCCTAAGGGCAAGCCATCATGCAGAGAACTGTATCATTCTGATTTTAAGGTCTTCTGCTAGAGGAGTATTAGTCTTGACAGGGTTTTCCCTTCTATCTCATTAGAGACAGAGCAAACCTGCTGAGATGCAGGGTTTCACATCTTATAATTCTCTCCTATAGGGACGGAATGAAAAAGATCTCACCAAAATGAAGATTCCCCTGAAAATCAGTTCTGTGAAACTGGTCTCCCTACTGTTAACAGGCAGCACTGGCAGCAAAGTGATGTTCCTCTATTTGCTTTTCTTTAAGTGAAAGGTCTCTTTGCTAGGGACGGAGTGGTGCTGAAAAGCTCCACTTGTTTCCAAGCTTCTTGTGCTAGCCTCCCATCAAGGTAGAGCTACAGCCTGCCCTGTCCGCGTGGCTGCCTTCCCTCTGCCTGCCCTCCCTCTTCCTTAATCTGTTCCTCCATCATTCTTTCTTTAGTGCCTGCAGCTTGATTCTTGCTGGACACATAGCATTTATCCCAATTAAAAATTAAACATGTTGGCACCAACGTTTTCTTTTTGCTAGACTGTAGAACAATGTTTGCTGATATTGAGAAATCCCCAGTGATGTGTAAGGGTCAGGCCTTCGACTGAATGTTTATCACAAAACTTTGCCTTCACAACTACAAGAACAACAAGAATTTTAAATGAATCTTCAATATGGACTGCATATTTCTGACCTGTTGCTCTGAAAAGCAGAAATATCTTCTTGTCTGGAGGTGGCAGAGCAGATAAGGAATGCTTTGTGTGTGTGTGTGTGTGTGTGTGTGTGTGTGTGTGTGTGTGTGTGTGTGTATGCATATATGTATGTGTGTGTGTGTATATATATATATATATATGTATATAAAAAATTGAATCTTGAAGTTTAGGGGAAAAAAGAAGCATTTATCTTTGCATTGAAAAGACTGTACGTGCTGTTTTTGATCCCTTTGCCTTCAGAGGGAGGACTTCTTTCTTTTTTTAATCTTCCATTTTGCCTTCAAATGCTCAGGCTACTCCATGCCTGGTGTACAAGAGAGTGAGGTGCTCCTCAGGCTCTGACTGGAGCTGCTGCATGGGTCTGATATCAGCTGATAGCCTCTGTTTCAGGGTACCTCCCGTTCCCTGCGGACCAGCATTGCCCTGAGCTGCAGCTCAGGAAAGTAGTGCCTGGCCTTGGGACATGACTTACTGGGAAAATCTGGAGTCCTTCATATAACTAAATCATTGCATTAACACCTATATGTCTGTAAACTGACCTCTATCCCATTGAAATACTAAAGGACTCTGTTCCTTCACTGAAAGCCCATTATGCAACTAGGGTCAAAGAATTTACCAAAACAATGTATTTAAAATATTTCCTGTAAAATAACACTTTCCAGGCTATGAAAAAACAAGTACATGCTTCCAGCTACTCATATCAAGAATATCTTAAAATAAGGAAAAAAGATAGGAATGTCATTGGCTAAAGCTGCATGGTCATCTATTTCCCAAAGTCTAAGCCAAGTTGTGAGAGCTCTGAATTACCAAAATATGCAATGAGAAGAACATTCTTTTGGATGCTTTTTCCCTGCTCATCTAGTCTAGTCCCAAAGGCAGGAATGGGTTTGTCCTTTGTTCGAAGGTATTTGCCTGGAGGGTGGCACCTTTTATGATGGGCAAAGCAAGATGCTGGAATTCTTGATGAATTTCTTCCATTAGATGTTTTTACACCTTTGACAACTCTTGTGTGGCAAGGCATCACAGTCTTTAGGGCTGAAAATAACACTTACTTCTAAGATGGCAGGTCTAAATCTTTGCCAGGTAGTCTCACATCATCTGTAGTACCAAGTTACATCTACTAAAAAGATGCTCTGTCTGTTTAAAAGTTAAGTAAGTGAGCTTTTTCCTTTTCACCTTTCTGCCTTCTAGTCATCTTTCTACCTTCAAGTATTTCTTCCCATGAATTTCACACAGTGCTGCTTCATGTCAGGCAAGATTCCATTTAACAATGGTTAAAATTTGGGTTACAAGACTTCCAGTTTGGGACCAGACTACCATGTGAACTGCTGGGTAGGAAGACTTGCTTTTGGGTAATCAGAAAGATTTCATTGAAGAATGAGTATTTAGTTGATGTTTCCATGGAATTTAGGGGTTCCTCCCATTAATGGCAGAATATCATGTCCTCTTGGAATAAACGTGAATATAGCACCTTAGTATTCTGTTGCTTTCCCATATATAAATATCTGATGTCTCATAGAAATTGGTATTTTTTGTTAGATATTAATGGTGTTCAGCAAGCGGTGATGTGGAAGGTGTTTGTGAATTGCTTTACTATGTTTGTATGTATTTTGTTGTTTTTCTTGGATGTTAATTTTATAGTTGAACTATTTGAATGCCTCTGCTTTATAGGGATGTTTTAAATGCTTCTTTTTTCTTCAGATTATTTCTCTTCTGACAAATCAGTGATAAAATTATATAGATTGTTTCCAAAAAAAATAAATATTTGTGTCAATGAATCATAGCAGCTTCATATTTATTCTGGGTTGTGTGCATGTTCTGAAATCATTCCTGTATATAGATGTATTTTTCTTTGTGATGCATTAGTTTTTGGGGTATTTCTTCTCCCATCACAATTGGAATGGTATTCTTTAGTGTAAGATGCTAGAGATCAGATTTTTTTAAAATGCTTTAAAGTAACCACTCTCATTTAGCAGAGTAAACTGAAAATGTCAGTATATTTTTTCCATCATCTTAGATATTTGTACTTCTTTTTTTACCTAGCATTTTGTTTCAATTTGTAATGTAGTTAGCCTCTTGTTGGAAGGTAAACAGAAGGTTGGGAGGAAAATGGAAAGCTCAGAAAATTTGGATTTCATATATGGAGATTTTCAGTTGTTTTAAATAGCCTGTCTTTACAAAATGAAGAGTTGGTGTCATTAAGAAGTGCCTACATATGTCCTATGGCAGATCCTATGACCCACAGGTCCTATGGCAGATTGACCAAAGAATAACAGCATTGTCTGGCATAGTGGATAGGATCACCCTCAGAATGGAAATGGAAATGGCATTAGAATGGAAATGATGTCTTTCATCAATTTTTTTGCATGACCTTTGTCTGAACTTTAAATTCGGGCTCTGATTCTGCAATGTGATCAGCATACAGGAAGCTTTATTCCAAGATTTAGGGACGTATGCAGGAATAAGTAATGATAATTGCTGATGAGTTATTAATAAACAAAATTCCTAATGGAAGATTTTAGACAAACATATTGCTGTTAGATAGTTTAAGAAGGTATTGCTATTGACTCATTATTGGCAGGGTTTTGTGTTCTGTTAACAGCTACTTGAGCTATCCTTTCACTGTGTTTTCAGTAAACCAAAACAAATTACAAACTTGTGTTTTAATTGTTTATCTCTCTATGCTAAAGAATACAGAAAACTTCCTAGGATTAGAATATCCTAAGTATTTATAGGGTTTTTTTTTCCCTCCATCTGTGCTTGCTTTAAACTTTCCACCGTTACTATTATAGTTTTCTAAAAGTTCAGTTTTTATGCTGATGAGAGGATTGGTACAAGACTGAGATAAAAATAAACCATTTTTAGGTTTAATAAACAAAAGAAACTGTTATTTGCATGAAGCTTCTTATCCATGCTTTTTCAAATATACAACATCACTTTTGGCTGCAATTATTATTATGTGTTTGTTTTTTCATATTAAAGTCTCAGTGTAGTAACAAGGTGTCCCTGTGCAAACTAAATAGCTATTGCTGCAGTCCGTTTAATACAAGAAAGTACCAGGCTATATTTTGCTTTTACCCCTAACACATACTTTTCTAATGAGTAAAGATCTTTGGCCTAAAAAGATGTCCTGAATTCATCCCTCAAATGTGACTGTGATGATTATGTGATTGAAAAACATGGTTCCACTTACATAAGCAAGCTAACAAGACAATTTCTTCTGTAGCAATCAAACTTCTTTGTCCCCTAAATCAGGATCAGTATCAGGGACATCTCCTGCACCATGATTTTCCTTGTTTTTTTTTGTTTTGTTTATGTTTAAGAGTAACAGGTGTGGAATAATGCTAATATTAAAGGGGTTTTTTTTGTTTGTTTGTTTGCTTTTTCTACAGTGAAATTATTGCTTGCTAGAATATCAGGCCAAAAGTAAAGTTGTGAAAGTTATAAAGTATTCTAAGAATGGCAAACTGAAATCCCTCTTCTCTGTTCATTCAGTTTCATCCATTTTCACTGGAGAATATTCTAAGTGATTCATGTTGCAAAGCTTATGGCGAGAGAGCAGGTGAATCCTTTTAGAAAACTGACAAGCCGTTTGTCCAGACAGGATGCCTGTCAGGCCAAGTTTGTCTAATCACTGACATTTGGGATCAAGAATGTGATAGGGAGTGATTGATGCATGATCTCCACATTTGTTTTTCATTTTACTAGGTGAGCCAACAACTTGTCAGTGTGAGAAAATAAGCACATTGTAGGATAAGATGCTGGTCCCTTAGATAAGCAGGCAGGATTCGGCTGTCACCTGTGGCAAATTTAGTCTTTAGGAAGCTAACCGGGACATTCACAGCTGGCAAAATTATCTGAAAATTTCAAGGTAGTAACAGACCCTTCTAAGAACTTAAGTTGATTTTATATTAACAATCATCTTCATTTTCATCAAAATATTTCTTAGGGGAAAATTCTTAGGAATTTAGAACTCTAGATATGTGGAAATAAGTTATATGGTGAATTAGGAAGGTTTTAGCAAAAATTGTCTGAATGGTCATATTAACTGAGCTGGATTCCAGAATTTATATCTGAAAAAAACTTTTATTCAGAAAGCTCATTAGCATAGATGGAATCATTTTGAAGGACAGCTAGTAAACAAGACCAATGAGAGGAAAGAACTGGATCGTGAAGAAGCACAGTTTGCATTCTGTATGCGTTTTGTAAAAATTATGTTAAATACAAGCACAAAATCCAGGCCAATGTTTCAGTGTCTGAATATATCTTTCATGCAGATCTTTCCCTCTTAAAGATGAGATTAAGCATCTGTGGATTAAGAGGTTTCAGGAAGCCTTCTGTTTCACTTGTAAGGCCAGGTGTAATTGCTGAAGTTGCACTCAAGGTCAATTTCTTTCCTTTCGCCACTGAAAAGGCATCGGTATTATGTTTTTATTTCTTGAAAAAGTGATGTTCTAGCTTGCAAAAGAGATGCTAGTAAGTGGGAAACCGTCAGTAATGGGTACTCTAATACTAAGAGTATGTTGCCCCACACTACAGCACATCAGCGTTTGTAACTCTTCCGTGTCAGTTGTGAATGAGGAGAGAAACTCTTGAGCTAGGAGAGCACCGGATGGCAGACGTTGCTAATCCCATGGCATCTCTCATTTGGGGTCATTCAAGTATCTTTCATATGTTCATTACTGTATATGTAAATACCTTTAAAGTAGGTATTACTTTAGAGCTATGTAAATGAAATCATAATAAAACTAATTGAAGTGCTGAAAGACACACATCAAATGTTTGTCAGAAGATCACCCAGAAATCTCAGTCTTTAACAGCCTACATGAATGTTCTGACTGTCCATGTGTTTTATAGAAAACATTATCTATATTTAAATATATTTATTTCCTGTTTTAGCAGTTTATGAAAACATGTAAATATATATTTTTAAAATCATACTGTTCTTTTCCAGAAGAATATTACTTTAGTCAATGGACCTGTCTTGCTCCTCATGTAAATTTTTACACTAAGGGAAAATTAAATTTGCCTTCATTGTTGCCCTGCTGTGAATGTACAGTTCAGATTTGGATGATAATGGTTTCATGGATGACTTTGCAAGTGTGAAAACAGGGACAAAGAGCTAAGGCTACTTGATTATCTTGGTGTCACAGGTAGACACAGCAGAGTGTGCTGGGTCATCACTCCAGTGCTCTGGCTGTTGCATTGAGCAGGCCTGAAATAATACCTGCATGGGTCTAATGACTTTTGAAGACAAAAGTCTGTCTTCTCAGTACCCTGTCTCCAAACCTGCCTGAATTAAATGAATACAGGAAGAGTATAGGTAACATGGCAGGATTAGAATGATCTTTTCTTTCACAGTTTTCAGGGACCAATTGTTTAGAGACTTCCTTGCAATGATTTTTAATAAACACTGACAGCCTTATCCTCTATGAATTTGATTCTTCTATTTTTGTCCCACTTACACATTTAATGGAAAGAATAGTCTATAGAAGTGAAGTCAAAATCTGCGGTAAGAAAAAAAAAAAGTTTCCTCTTGCTAATTTTAAACCTTCCACTTGGAAATGATAATTTAATTTGGTGCCCCTCAGTTTCTGCACTGAGGGAGAAAGTGAATTCATAATTTTACAGCCTTTTTTCAGGACAAAAAATGAAGATGAGTACAAGAAATGATGACCCAAACCTGGTTGTCTGTTCTCTAATAGCAAGTGATTCTTCCAATAGCCTATTGCTATGTTTCCCTGTAAATCTTTGAATGAAAGTTTAACTTTCTGGGAGCAAAATTAGAGCAAAACCAACAATCTATTTTGAAGGGACAAAGGTATATTAGGTACTTTAAGTGTTGAAGAAAAGTATGAAAAAATAAAATATCAATAATGCTAAGAACATGTGTGGTTAGTAAAGGATGAACCATTTTTATGGATAACTGCTGAAGAAAGTTATCAGAAAAAAATTCTATAATAATAAATAGTATTCATATTTGAACTAAGTATTTGGAGATAGAAAAGGTGTGCTTTGCTAGGCATCTGTTTCTGTGGCTATATGTGTGTATATGTGTATGTATATGTATGTCTGTATATACATAGAGAGAGAGAGAGAGAGAGTATAATCTGTCCAAACAACTAATTCTATTTTCTTTCTTTATGCTCACTGTAGTCTGTTACTGTAAAACCATACAGAGCAACATGTCAAACCCAGAATATTTTAAAGCTTTGGAATAATAACAAGGCTTGACTTCTTACAATAGTTTATAAGCAAGGATTTAGTAATTCAAAGGATTTTCTAACCTACCTGTTGACTGATGAGAGGAAGTTGTTTCTCTTAAGTGGAAAACAATTGCTCTGTTTAGTCTTTCACATTCATAGGTATTGAATCTAAGAGCTTGAGCATATTGACCACAGCTTTTGCAGAACTTTGGTCAAATTATCTTTCATAACATAGAACAGGTAAACCCCAAAGTGACTTGAAAAGGCAGGAGTAGGTCCTTAAAGCTGTTATGAAGTTTTTGGTGCAAGAACCTATTGACACTAAACTTCCGTTGATGTTTTAGTAAGGATTTGAAGATTTAAATACCAGTAAAATGTATGTCCTACTTTTTTCATTTGCTAATAATTTTTGTAATATTGAATCCTAGTCCTGCAGTTAGTGAAAATCCCACTGACTTTAAGATAAGCACTTCCTCCATCACCGTGACTGAGAAGAGCTCCAAAGGATAAGAGTTGAAGTAACACTTACAGTCCAGGATGCAGTCGTATTGTATTAAATCTCTGAGGGGCAGAGGCGTAGCATGAAATAAGTTTCAGAAGTCTGGACGCAGCAGATCGATTACTTGCAAGTTCTCTGGGAGTAGAAACTCTTTTTGAAGCAGGTGAAGACTGAAGACTTAAATTTGGTACCATGATTACTGGTTGCCCATTTCAACGAGTTTCTGAAAACCTTCTTTCTCAGTCAGCTACATAATCTTGGTAGTTTGTTGAAAAGTCTTTCATTTTACATGTAGCATTGCAACTAAAGAGATTATTTTAGAAAACAGAGAAGAATTGTTGGTGATTCATGTCATAAGATAAGGATTTTACTGAGAAAAGTACTATACAAAACTGTCTGTTACACAAATAACTTGAACCTTGTTTTCTCCAGATAAAAGAAATATGTTTTTGTCTGATCTTTGATAAAATGAGTAAAATTTTGCACTAATGGTGCAAAATTAAATGAAAGACTGGGAAGTAATACTTTGTTATGAAACAACAGTCTTTTAATGATGCTTCAGTCCAGTATACTTAATAGAAGATAAGTTCAAGTTTTTCTACTTTGTGTATGCACAAATACATATACCTATACTATATAGATTTTTTTAAAAAACTTTAAAATAAAAAATAGAATAAATGATGCTGGAAAGATGCAGCTAATACATTTTATACTAGAATTTGTTAGGTTTTTTATTTTTGTTATACGCAAAACTTTTCTAGTTCTAGTTGCGTGTATAGATTTCAAGGTCATTGTAGATTTCAAGTTCACTGTCACTGTCAAAACTCTTGTGTGGATAATGTCTTCAAACATGTATGTATGCTGCTGGGCACCACAGTGCTAGTTTGATGGAAATGTTCAACATAATATTTAGATGAAAGCTTTTATTTTGATATATTTTTCTTGGGAGCACAGAAAGGACAATCAAAGGTTAAAACTTTTCCCAGTGCCCCTTTTTTTCCCCAAGAAACATAGGACATGCCATCAAAAGAAGAGCAGCTAAAGGGTATGACTGCATGTTGATTTCTACCCAGCCAATGAAGGGAAACATGCAAGTCAGATTTTGGAAGCAGAGCAGAATTGATAAAGATCCTAAAAGAAAAGACAAAATAAGCAGCCCTCTCAGCTCAGGATATTAAATGCATTCATTTTGTTACCATTATTGTAGTAGAAAAATTGAGTATATTATCAAAAACCCATAGGCTTTGGAGATATACCTTTGAAAAAAAAATGACAAATACTTGCAATTCAATTACTTTAGAAACTTAGTTTCTCTGCTTCCTTTTCCAGATTTTTTCTATTAAAATGTGTATAGGTCTTACAAACTTCCTTCAAGTTAGGCCAAAAGGATGAATCTCTTTCTCTAATATTTACCTTACAGTAGAACAGTATAAAATGTTTCACTTGAAAATTGGGGGTGGTGGTGGGGGGGGAATCCTTTCTCCTTTCAAGTTGTAAACTTTTATTTTCTACTTTATCTGATTTCCAAAATGCCTTTTGCATCTTGAGTCCCATTTGTTGTCAGCTGGCAGAAATAGTGGAAATTCATAGACTGTTCTTCATTCTTGCAGTATTCTCAGTAGGATGAATTCTCTGACTAGCATTTCCCATTGTGCTGCTTCTGAATGTAATTACGGGTCAGAAGGTAAAAGGTGACAATGTCGCCTGGCGTTGCTTCCCACCGTCCTGGCAAGGGGTGCCTATGTTCACGGATGTCTTACTTTCCAAAGCCTGTTTGAACAGGACAGGCTTGGCTAAAGCTGAACGTAGGAGAGGAGCTGACTCTTTGCTCACGCAAAATGTTGAAGGCAGGCACCACCTCTCCCTTCCTGGCAGGCGCCTCTGATTTCCAGGCGCTTTGTTCGGCTGTCTCGTCCAGAGTACTTCTCACGCTTGGTCTTGCTTTAAATATACTTTTATAGTGCCTGAAATTAATTTTATTTGAGAAGTTTAAGCCTCATGTTTTTTTAAGTTATATAGAGGATAAGATCCCCTGAGAAGCTTTCAAGGCACTGATTTGGTGTTTGTATTTCCTGGCAGACACTTCCCTTTAGGCTGCTCATACTAATGCCTTGCCAAGGCTGTCTCCTACTTCTCCCTTTCCTAAAGCTTTGGTAAACATGGCTAGACAGTGAATTCATATAAGACCATTCTCTGAGAGTAGTAAACTCTTGCCGGTAGCACAGCACATTTTCATAAGAATTGCTACATTTTATAACAACAAATGCAGATCCAGGGAAACTGAGAACAGTGACAACTGGACCTGAAAAACAGTTTTGCCTGCATCTGTTCAGAGAATCACTCACCTTTTTTATACCAATGCTAACTCAGTTATCTTTGTAATGCTTTCATGTTGTTTTTGTCTTGTTATTTTTGCAGCTTATATTTTAAAATGTTTCTTGAAAATGTGATATATCCCCCTCCAAACCCCATGCAGTTTCCGATTTTATGTCCTTCCTGAGTGCCGGGTTAAGGATCGTATTAGGATTGTTTTGTGTTAGTTCTAGCATTAGGCCATCTACTGAGAAAGAGATTTATATTGCAGTGCTGGGTTATGCTGCCATAACCACAGTGCAACGTAACTTGCTTCTCCTGTGTACCAGCTGGCTGTCGGAAACCTGTTTTGTACAGGAAAGCCCTTTCACTTTTTGTGGAGCAGCAGTTTGGGATCGGGGCTGTAGCCAGCATGATTTTAGAAGAGAGTGTCAAAGTACTATCAGCACTTTTTTTCAAATTTGGGATAAGGATTTTTTTTCCTTGCTATACATTACAAGGTTTTTACACAAAAAGTAGAGGCTTAAGATATGTCACTATGTCCCATTTTACTCTATTGCAAAAGGCAGTTTGTTATATAAGAACTAGAATATCATACTGCTCTTAAAAAAGACTTTGGAGAGCGTTTCTAAAAAGTTCTTACAGAGAGTTCAGACTGGATAAGGAAAATATTTGAAACATTCCCATCAAAATTCTGTTTAGTTTTACTTTTCCACAAGATGTAGGCTATGATGCCACATATCTTAAAAGTTAAGGTAAAAGTAAATATGAATGTCAGAGTTGTTCAGCAGGATTTCTTTTTCATTATTTAGAAACATTTCACTTTCAAAACAAAAACAGGATTTATTTTGAGCATTGTTTCAAGAGGATCCAAAAATTTGAGTAGTGCAAAAAAACTTTTTAAATGTGAAAAAGGAACTGCTTTTCATTTTTGATCCAAGATGAAAAAAATAGAAATTTAATTTTCAATTTAATTTTAAGAAAAGAAAGAAATCTAGATTTTTTTCTCTCACAGAATGGGAATTTCAACTTCCCTACCAGTTGTAATTTTCAGCTTTTAAGGTCAGCTATTTTTTGTGGTCTTCATGTGATGATTTGTCTGAATGAATTTTTGCAAGTAGCAATAATGTAGCATGTAGTAATAATGTAGCATGTGTATGAATATAGCAACATTAATAAAATGTGCTTACTCTCTGTGATATTTAAATAATGGCAAAATAGTTTTTTTGCCTTCATTAAAATTAGTGCAAAACATTGTAATGTTTTCCAGGACAGCAAAATTGATCAGATTTGAGTCAGCTGGGTTTCCTATTTGCTTTATTTAAATGAGTTGATGGGATAGCATAATTTATTGAAATATTTTGGTAATAGGAAAATTTTACTTTCTATTTTCATGGATAAAAAATTTAACTGTCAATAATCTTTAAACTTCAATTGAGAAATTGTGTAGAGGTCTGCATTAGTTAACCTGAAGGCTATTTTTCTTTTTCTCTCCCTTCAGGCCACATTTTATGCAATGCAGTTTTCTGTTCTTCAGTCTTTTCATCTCCCTACCTTTGCAAGGATTTCAATTAAATGCCTTTTTTGAAAGACATTTTTGTGATGTGTACATCACAGTTCATGCTGTTTGTACAGCCGGTGTGTGTACAAGACATGGTATTCCTGAGAGGCAGGGAACGCACTACTTCTGTTTCACAGATCAGGATGTTCAGAAATACAAGTTCAGAATCAACAAAAGTAGCTATGACATTTGGATCCCTTTTTTTGGTGCTGTATCATCACCTCAAGCTGATATTCAGAAGGCAAAGGTCTTGGCACATGTATCTTCTTAGAATTGGGCCCAATATGTCTCTATTTCAGTGAAATATCACAACGACAGTATGAATGTATGAGAGAGAAATGGTTTAGCATGCATACACATAATGCATATATGCACACACAAATATTTCTGAATTCATCTTAAACATGCTCAAATGCAGTCTGATGAAAGCCTCAGTCCCATCTGTAACCTCTTGATCCCACTGGGGTCGTGCAGACTGGTCTTAAAACTTCCATAATGAAACTGATGATGATATTTAGCGTATTGAGCTAATTAAAATAACTGCCAGTGAGGCAGAATATAATCTTACACTGCTGGGAGGTAGTTGAGCTGAAATACAACATGCCCCATTTGATTCTTTTGACAAAATGATTTGTAGCTATTAATTTCATCTGGCATAATTTAGAGCAGTCCTGTGGCTGCTCTGTCTACCCTGGTTCATTCCCCTCTCTTAATCTCCGACAAAAAATAGGAGAGAGAAAATAGACGTGTTTGTCTCAAAAAGATTGCTTAGAATGTGTTTTTAAACCAGGTCCAAAGCTTATGATTAGCTCTTTTCTGTTCGTTGTTTCATCAGAAAATTAGTTACAAATAAAATCCTTCTGTATAGCTAGGCCAATGTCTGTTTTTGACATATTTTAGTAAATGTGATGAATCTGAATGGGAGTACTTATACTCATAAAACTAATACATGTTTGCTGATTCAGGAGATAACAGCATTAATTTGACAAGTGTAATAAATGAATACTTTAATTTGTTTACTAAAATTAATGTTGTGTGGAAAGCTGAGTAGTTTTGACTCAAACTCAAAAAATGTTTTTTATCTTCAGGTTAATTTCTACATGTAAGTTCTCACTATAGGTGAGAACTTCTCACTAAGAATATACTGGTGTGATCATTATTATTTCATGTAATATTTCAATTAGTAGGGTTCTATAATTAAAAAGGTTTCTGGCGATACTACTGGTGTGGAACAAATATATAATTAATGAAATATTCCTAACTAGCTCCAATGCGTCTAAATCTATGTACATACATATACAAGGTGCAATGTAGCAACATGCAAGGTAGCAATGTGTAGTGTAACAATAATACAAGACACAATATACATAAATACATCTAAAATCCATCTAAAATCATTTGCGGTACAAGCCAAATATCATAATATCCAAGTAGCAAGGTCAGAGTTTTTTTTCCCAGTGGTGCATCTTTCAACTCTATAAGAAACAATATTAGAAGTCATAATATGACTTCAGTTAAAAGTTGGGGGCAGCGACCCAAACCCTCTTTTTCTTGACAAAAATTTAAAAGCAAAAATTGCAACCAAAAATGTTGATTCTCTGCTTCTTTAAGCAATCTAGATATTGCTTAGTTAATTCTGGAAGGATGAGTCCGTGACTGCAGCAGAACCTAAATTGTGAAATTCACTCTATTAAGACCGGAAAGACTAAAGACCTTCTTTCTCCGGACTAAAAGCAAAACTGACTTTTCAGTGTGTCAGTCCTCTCAGTAAATGTACATTAACATTCCAGCTTCTTACTCTCTCTCCCAATGAGCTAATCAAGCTCACTCTCCTCAGCAGGCTGGGAAAAAGAAAAATGTATGCTTGTAGATAATAGAAGTGCACTTGGAGTGATGGTGCTGTATGCATAACCAAGTACTGAAAGCCCTTGACTATAAATTGTTCATTGGGATTGTCTGGGAGGCTTTTTGTGATTTATTAGTGTGAAACACATTTGTAGCTGTCTGACCTCGTGGAGGCTTCGATACCTGGAGCACAGAAAACGTCAGCATTGTGAGTTTAAGACTGGAGAAACACTTAACTAGAAAGGCTAGGATCTAGAAGGCAGGCAATGGTGGGGGAAGGGGAGAAAATATAAGGTCTCAGATTTGGCAAAAATGGCTAAATTCTATCTATTCGTTAGTTCTGATAAATTGAGGGAGATTTCTTTCTCTTGGATGAAAGGCTTGAAATACTTCATTTCCTGGTCTAACACCTAATTTTAATGTGTTATTAGTGTTCCATGCATCAGCACAGTGAGAAGTAAATATTGAAAGCAAAATCAGTTTCTTCTCTCCTGCAGCCTTTCCTCCTGCATCTGCGAAAATTTTCAGATAGATCCTAATACCTAAATTCTTTTGTGTCATGACCTCCTGAAGTTGGCGCAGGGACTGAGAGCCTCATTGTGTTTTGTCCTCATTCTGTATCTGCTTGAAGGTTGTGGTGTCTCTTGGGAAGTTCCACCGCACATTAAGGTAACTAATTTGATCGTGGAGGTGTTAGTATGTTTGCACATACATCTCCATGTCTAGTAGCTGGGTGGTTTAGAAAAGATCTGACTTACTATCAGAAAAGTATTAGGACTTTTTTTTTAATTAAAAAAAGTGCAAGGATTAGTATTTCCACTTGATTATTAGCAGATTATTTAAGCAACTGAGTGGAGTGTGAGAAGAGCAAGAAGGGTCGCTAGTTGAGCAAGCAGCTTTTTGCATGTGCAAGGTACTGTGATCCAGCTGAGAGGAATATTCATCAACACTGAAATCTGTGTCACTGAAGAGACCAAATGAGCTTCTCACTTCTTATATATATTCTACAACTGGAGGAGTCACTCTAGTAGTTGTTATAGCAGCTATTTAAAGGCAAGTTAGTTACTAATATCTGAGGTTTCAAAATATTTACTGCTGTGGACTGTAATTTGAATCTTTTACAATATTGATGTTTCTTATGTCACTTATATAAAAATGTTATATATAAAATATAAAAATACTAATAACATTCTTTCAGGGAGCAATGGTATTTTTGGAAGGTGTAGCTACAGCAGAGATCTCCTTCCTGCTCTGCCATGCAATAAATCTTTATTTCTTCATCCTTTTGCTCTTCCAGGGCTCTGGAATTTCTCCCTGGGGGTTTCTAACCATGGCAGAGGCTGCAGTGCAACATGACATCAAGGAAGCTCACATTTCTTCTACCTTTCCCTCCCCTTTCATTAAGGGATGGGAAACTTTAACCTACAAGTGTAACAGAGGTTTTCAGCTCTGCTAGGGAGAGCGTGAAGAAACCATGACTTGCCATCAACAATAATCTCCTCCCTGTCAGTGTGGAAAAACTACGTAGGTAGCAATTTTTGAGTACGGGAAATCTCAGGGCTGTACAGCAAAGGCACAGAGTTCACAGCAGTGCACATTGCAGGTAGTAAAGTAGAGCATATCAGCATCCAATATTTCACTGGTATCACAGAGTCCCAAAACAGTTGGAGTTGGAGGGCACCTCTGGAGATTACCTGGTCCATAGCCCCTGCTCAAGCAGAGTCACCTAGAGCCGGTTTCCCAAGACCGTGTCCAGCCTGGTTTTTAATATCTCCAAGGATGGAGACTCCACAGCTTCTCTAGGCAACCGGTCCTAGTGTTCAACTACCCTCACGATAAAGTGTTTTCTTGTGTTTGTGTGTTTGTATGACTACTTGAAATTTTGATTTTACACATTGTTAGTATATAACTACTCATTGCTATGCAAACTGTACTGCAGCAGGAATACCACCTTTTTGTAGGCAAGATTAAGGTTTTTCAGTGCTTGATGGGGAAGTAGGGAACATGAAGACTAAACCGCTCTGTTGCCACATTTCATTCTCCTAGATACTACTTAAAAAGAGTAATTTGTTATTCTTTCCTTGATGCTGCCACAATGCTGACATGTTGTTTGTCTTGTTATACCTCTTAGTTGCAATCATGGGGTGCTCTGCTGTGGACTGTCATAACAGGACCTACATGACAGCTGTTTCTGCCAATTCTTCTAGTGCAGGAGCAGCTTATGTCAGTTCTTTAGCCA
This sequence comes from Dromaius novaehollandiae, assembly GCF_036370855.1. Lineage (NCBI taxonomy): Eukaryota > Metazoa > Chordata > Aves > Casuariiformes > Dromaiidae > Dromaius > Dromaius novaehollandiae. The sequence continues at coordinate 110,664,126 of NC_088099.1, forward strand.
AACTGTTTCATCCTTATCCGTACTTCTCTGCCCCTGCAATTGCTTGCAGACTAATTTTTTGAATGGCATAAAAATGCCACTAAAGGACACTAAAACCGTATATTGCTAATCAACATTATATACTGGAAGAAGAGATTGTAGGCAGAGCACGAGGCCAGATATGCAGTGAACCTAATGACTGTTTCTTCTGAGTAGAGAAGGATTTTTTTTTCTAACACTGACGAGCAAAAGAGAACCTACTTCAGCTTTAAAAAAAGTATTTTAAAACAGCACAACCACCTAGCAAGTTTTCAGTATACAAAACAATTCCAGTATTCCATAACTCTTCTCTCTATTCTTCTCATGAGGAAAGGCTATAAAACTGAAATACACTCTGCTTACACTCTCCCAATATTAAAATGTCTGAAGAGAAAATGTGATAGTACTGGGTATTTTGTTGTAAGAAGAGTCAGGCTTCATGCTCTACCCTATCGGGTATTTTTTGCTATTTTTAATCTATCTTTTTAAATTTTGAAGTAAGCTGCCTTTCAATATTTTAACTATGACAAAGCTAACAGAAATAAATTCACAATAAGTAAACATATTTTTGGAATATATGTGAATATATCTTCAATTGAAAAGATTGCTCATTTTTCTTCATTTTTTCAAATGTACTGTCTTTTGGCAAATTTTCAACAAAATTTGCCAGGTTTTTACAAAAAAAAAGAATTACTTAGAAAAAGTATGGATATATGTGCTTTAAAAAGTACTGAGACTTTTTAGTAGCAGAGTTGAAATTGGCTGTGTTCGTGCTTTCATCCATTGCAAATACAAGATGCTAGCAGACTTTCACAGTGGTTTCAGTTATCACATTTCAGCTAAGTACTACTGTGTTGCTCTGTGAAAATTAGGTAAATATATCTTTTATAACTGTTTATTCATAAAATAGGATTTCTCTTTTTTTGATGAGTGTCAAATATAGTTCAGCTTGCTTCCAGATGTTTATGAAAAGAGGACAGAAATGGCTTCACATAAACATTTGTGGTTCTATAATTCCAATAGCTTTCCACTTCCCAAATCGTTTCCTGTATGATATCCTCCTATATGATCAGTTTTTAATAACTTCAGTATATATATATAAAAAAAGATGGATCTCAAATGTCATGCCATGAAGCAGTAAACAATAGCAAAGGAATAGTTGCACTTAGGTCATGTTTGAAATGTAACATTTCTGCATGGCATCAATAGAATATCTCACTTCAGTGACAAATGGTTCTCTCTTAAATGCCTTTTTGAGCACCAAGTATATAATGAATCCAATCCATACACATGGAGGAAAAAAAAAAAGTTTTGTCATGGCAAATTCTACTCGGTTGTTGATTGTCTTTAACAAACTTTGCAGAGGCTTGCATTGTGTGGCTACTCTCCTAACAAAAGCAGTATCATGCAAGACACTGGAAAAAGACAGCTAGTAACAACAAAGATATAACAAGCCAATAAAACAAAAGCAGAATTCATAACTATGCATGTCTATATATACGCTGTCTAAACCAGAGCATGAATGCCATGTTAAAAGGCTGTAAAATGCATATACTCCCAAGGCAGGAAGCAAGTTTCAGAGAGAAGGAGGTGAAATCCTGTCAGATTCTCGTTGACTTAAACACATCAGAATTTTACATTCATCTTCTCCCCAGATGGTACTTTGAAATACTTGTCATATTTTGTTGCTAAAGATATGCTCTGGTAGCCATATTTTAGTTTGGGACTATTTCAGTCACAGTGTCTGACCTATTTCCTGGTTCAAAATGAACTCTGCAATTGGTTTAGTCTATTATATTACATTGACCACATTTTCCCTGGTCATTTGTGACAGAATTAAAAATAATACCTTCTTCTTTCTTGTCTTTCTTCTAGGAATTCAAGAGGAATAAAATACAAAGCATGAGAATAATATCTACTCTTATCTTGGACAAAATACAAATAAGAAAAGGAAGAATTTAAAGAAAGCCAAAACTAGTGGAAGACGATGGTGAGTCAGTCTCTATGAAAGATCCAGGTTATGCTGAGGTCAGATTTTTACATGCTGTAATATGCAATTTTGCTTTACTCATAAGCAACAAATTGACCCTAAAATTTTATATGTAGAGTGTCTATTTAACTGAATGAAATTGTAGGTATGTTCTTTGTTGCTACTTCTGAGCTTTGAGGCAAGATGCTGAAGACATTTGCTTTTATATATGTGTTTTTTATAAATATTAGGTATATATAGGTATGTTATGTATAATTTTAGCCTGTATAATCAAGGAGCTGTTTTCCGCTTCTAATCTGCATTTGGCTAAATTAGTTTCCTTCATTAACTTCTGTACAGGCTTAATGTAAAAGTTTAGCATCTGCAGTGAGTTTTTAGACAATGATTATGACATGAATTACTGAAGATGGTTAACCGTCTGTAGGTCATGCAGAACAGTTAACTATGTTGATGGATTTGTTCATTCTATACCTTATTCACTCATGGGTTGATCTTGCTTTCAATTCATACCTGCAGGGAGGGAGAGAGAGGAGGAACAACTGACGTTCAGTGATGCAGTTTCAAGGTATAGTCTTGTGTGTTTGTTGCTGCATCTAGAATGAACTGTTATAACACAGAGAGTGAATATACTGTCTTATATAAAAGGAAAAGTTAATTTAACTAAACTACACGTTTGATTGATGTAATGGTACTTGAGGCATGGACCATAACAGTGAATCATCTCACATCTATAAAGTCTGTTTCTAGATACCAGACGCTATTTTAACTATCTGTAAATGACCAAACATAAACAAGCCCAGTCAGTCTTCTACGTTCGTTCATTATAGTTCCCACCTACATTTCTTATTGAGGGAATATGCCATCCCACACATCATTACAGTATTTAAAGTATTTCTTAGGCTATTACCCTATGAGATGTCCAGAAGAGCAAAGATCATTCTGTGATACAGTGAAGTAGTGGGTCTTGGTTTCAAATGCTTGTCTGTTCCGTGCAGAGCAAAGGTGAATTTATGCCAATACCCAAACTGATGGTGTCAATAAATTTGGATTAATGCTTCAAAGGAATGCTAATGCTGGCACAGTCCATTGTGCCTGAAAAAAAGACTGGAGAAACTGCTACTTCTCTGTTAGTTAGAAGATCTTGTAGAAGATCCAATAACAGTGGAAGTCCTTCTAGTACCCAACATCATACTGAGCTGTCAGCATAGTTAGAAACCCATGCTCCAGCTGCTGAGCTTTCACCTGTTCTGTTGTCTTAATTTTTTGGGGTTATCAGTCAACTGCTTTTGAAAGGCATATAGGTCATTTGCATAATTAAAATCAACTGGAGGAGTAACATTTCAAAATTAACCATGTTTTCCTTTTCATATCAGTATAAATCAGGCTTAGTGCAACTAAAATCAGTATAGTTGCAGTGGAATAGTGTTGATCTCCATGAAAGCACAATCAAGTCCTTGTTTTGATTTGTTTGCTGGATGTCAGCCTTAACATATATCCTTTATCTTTGGATTTAACTGAAGAGGGTAAAGCAGTTCATAAAATACTTGCTTTTAATCTCAGTTATTAAAATACCTAGAGATATATTTTGATAGGGTTTTATATTAGAAGAATATCTACTATGTTTCTTTCTCCACCAAATGAGAAATCCTGAAAATTGTTTATCTCAACAATTGGTATCATATTACTTTGTATATCAGCTATTCTTACTTCTTTCTCCCCTGAAGAGATCAGCCTACCTCTCTCTGAGATTATATTCTATGCAACTATAAGCAATGATTTAAAAACAAAAAGCCTCCATGAATTTCTCCCATGTATGTCTGATGTTTCACATAATTAGATCCTAATATTTACTTGGAACACTGTTTCATTCACTAGGTTTTAAGAAATAAAATATAAGCTATTAAGCCATTTTCACTCATTTGGATTTACACAATAGTTATTCTGTCAGTCTTACCAACTATTGGAGGCTGATTCTTCCTTTCATCCTTGAGGTATATTAGGGGTGATTTCGTTAAAAATGGCTGTTAATGAATCAGACCGAGTCTGTGTTTTATTCTTTATTATAATTAATGTAGTTTATATTTGTGACCCTACTCTGGGCTATACAAAACATCATTTTTATTTTATTGGAAAGGTAGATAGAAAGTAACTCTCTTAATAGGTGTTGTCTGGTTAACATACATTAATAACCTCTAAATTGGTTATTAAACTGGAAAATCAGTGTCCACAGCACACAGTTCTTCATATGAAAGAGATCCCAGCCTCTTCCTAACTAACTTATCTGGCCAATTTGACAGTGTCCTACTACTTTAATAATTACAAGGCATCAAGTAATGCTTTGGGGAGTCAAAAACTGTTGTAAATTATTTCACATGGCATAGTACTGGGGCATCAATTAGAGTTAATCCAGCAAGCTGAAGGGCAGTTTAAAAACAGTCTAATTGACACTCACCCTACAGTGTCATAGTTTTTTTCAGTTTTGACTAACTCTCCATTTATTACTCAACAAAGTGCAGAATAGGCTTAGTAATTCAAAATGTAATTGGCTTTCATACAGAACAAAGAAGAAGAAAGAACTGGGAAGGTTTAGCATACACATGCTAATGTGTTGTCCTCTGTGTATGCAGATGCACAGCTTAGTAAGGTTCAATGCCAAAAACCTCATAGCCCTTGCATTAATGTGTTAATAAATATTTATGTTTTCATATATTAGACCATATCCTAAGATAAATGAGATTTATTCTGTTTGGTTTAGAGATGCACTCTTTCTGCTTAAAAGACCGAAAAATGAAAAAGTTTAAAAAGCTGCACCCCAAAATTTAAAAATAATTTTCTAGCAAGCTCATCATGGAACTGTTTGGACTCTGCATTTTCCCCCCAGTTTTTCCTAAATTGCTTTTTCAGCTAATAATCATGCACCAGCTACTGAAGTTCTTCAGAACAGGCTATTCTGGGATTTCCATTGATGTCAAATTTTAAGATAACTAAGCTTTTTTGAAGACAAGATAATATAGAAACAGAAACAACTTAACTTTTTTTGTTACAATAATGTCTTTCATACAAATATTTTTAATGCCTGGAACATTACATATATTTATTATGTACACTTCCAATTCTTTAAATCCTTGAATTCTCCTCAGGAACTATCTAGCCCACTTATGTTAGGGATGTTTTTATGGCCCATTGCAGCCCTCAGGCATATTAGAGAATAGATAATGTTTTTGGTTTACCACAGTAGTAGTCCAAAGGACTGTTAATCATGAAATTCTTCATCTACAGTTTAACAAGTTAATGCTTCATCTCTGAGAAGGCGCTGAAAAATTAGTTCTGGAGTTGCAATGTGAATATTATTTCTGAAAAATAATTTTAACTTTTATCTCAAAAGAAATTAGGAAGGGTTTGTTATTTATTTCTTCATTTAATGGGGGAAGATATACTCAGCTGAATTAGACAAAAGTAAAATATGTTTGGTTTTCTTGTGTAACATCTGGTCAAAAGTTTCTGTCTTAAAATACCTACTTATAGGAATGGATGTTGGTATTCTTAAAAATTTAGGTTCTTAGAACATTATTGTTTCCCCTGTTTTTCTTTAAGTGACTGTAATGTTCATTATTCCTTTACGATCAGCATGCCAACAGGTTGAAGGAGATGCCTACAAAGGCATTGCTGTTCTTAATTCAGACTTTATTTTTAGACTATTGAGAGTATATTATTTATCGTGAATATCAGATGGACCTCTGGTTTTGTATGTGCATTTCCTCCATTGGCAGGCATTTTCCTCTTAAAAATGTTTGAGCAGAATTAGTCCAGATGTTACTTTGTGGACCTCAAATATGATACTTGAGTTCACTGCCAGAAATCTTTCTTTTTGCTTAAAGTAGTGCTTTGATCATTAATTTGGACCTAAAATGTCAGATGGCATAGAGAGAGGAAATTGAGAAATATCATGGGTAGGAGGTAGGATTTCAGGAGTATTGTTTTTCTTTTTAAATATGAGAACCGGAAAGAGAACATGTTCACGGATTCTGAGGCAGCAGTGAAAGTGACCTGTGAAATGGAGGAGGAAAAATAGACTATAGGATGCAGAAACTGCTGGATGTACATTGTCCTTGAGTGGCTACCTGGCAGGAGTCATTTATGAATGAAATATTGGCAGGTAGAGTTCATGGAAAAATAGATCTGAGAACTAAAAATGCATGTAGAATAGATGATGGAAGTCAGAAAAGTATTCTAACACATGATAGGAAGATAAGTTATTTGTCCAATTTATGCTCTTAAAATTTACTGAGAAAGCTGAGCTGGACAGCAGACCCTTGGATGAGAAAGGATGACCCACTGAAGTATGTGACCACACGAATAAGTCTGGGGGAGAAAAAAAAAGAAACAAATGGAGGACAAACGAAGTTACAAAAGAAGAAGGAAGAGATGCTTCCCTGGAGAGTGTGTAGGGAAAATTATCAATCAGAAGGTGGAGTGCTAAGGAACAAGAATAAATTAAGTACACCCATGGGAAGATGATGACAGTAATACTGAGAGTAGACCGTGAGACAAATCAGGAAGATATCCAGGAGACTGACAAAATATCAGTTAAGATTGTTGATACCTGAGAAGATCTGAAGGACTTATATCAAACCTAACAGAGACATCTGCAATCAGGGACTTCTCTTCTAAGAGAAATCAGTATTTCCCCAGAACGTCCTGGCAAACAGAAAAGTGTTGCCTGCCAAGGTGGAGCACACGAAGTAGAATTTAGGTTGGAAATATACATGTAAAATGGAATTAATCATATAAGCTATAAAATTTGTCCTAAAGTAATGGAAGACAGAGAGAGTAGCAGTCATGAATAGAGCACCGGGAATAGAAGGGTTTCTTCTCTTCAGATGGACCAAAATACTATTAAAAGGGATAGAGTCTATTAGAAAGCTTCTGAATCAGATCTGGATATGAATAGAGACACTTCAGTGCTTTCTGTTTTTTTTCTAGGTAGTATACAAATGAGACAAAATTGACTAATGGAGAAAAATAATAATGGCACAATTCAGTGTTTTTGAATGTGAAACTTAACATTTTTTTTTCTGTGCACCAACAAGAAACATTTCCCTTTTCAGACTTTATTTTTCTAAGCATATTGTAGAAACACTATTAAAAAAAGTTTTAGAAAACAAAGAGATGATCATGAGCTCTTTCAGTTTAAACTAGAGGGAAGAATACACAAAAATAGGCCTATACCTCTACCATTATGCTTACAGGATACAGTTGCCATCTTTCAGCATACAAATCTACACTCCCTATTTGATGATGACCTCCTAGCATCAAAATATACCATGCCTAAAAAGAATAACAGTTACCTACACTATTTCTCATGCTTTTATTAAAAATGGAACCCTTCAACCATGTATACTCCAGATTTGATATCTCTTCCTTATCCACGATGATGATGTTTTGTCCCAGCAACTAGGTACAGAGGACCATTCAAAGTTTAGTAACAAATTCCTCTTTGAGAAAAAGACATATGCAATAATTCAAAAGTAATGCTTAAATCAAGTGGCTTTTGACACAGAGTGATCTCTAAAACAATTCTATTCAGATATTTTAAATGATGATGCTATATTAACAAGGTTAAGTGAAATAAGAACACAGCTGAAAGTATTTGTGATCCGATATTTTAGCTTGAGGCCATAGCAATTTTATTTTAGGAAAACAGAACAAGAATGAAATAAAAGATTCCACAAGGTTTTTCTACTTCCTACAAGTATAAGGCCATCAGGGCATAAAAAAAAACCCTAATAGAAATAGAGAAAGAAAGAGAGAGAGAAAGAAAAAAAAGAAGAAGAAAGAGGAAGAAAAAGAAAGAAAAATAGTGAAAGGAAAGGAAGGAAAGAGAAAGAACGAGGAAAAAAAAAACAGATGCTCAGAAGAGGAAAACAGCTTTAAGATAAGTACATGTGTGTTTCATTCTACTAATCACCAACATTATACTCTGCTTTCCATCTTTTGACCCTTGCCTGTCAATCTGTCTAGATAAAAAGCAACTTTTCCACAAATCCACTATTCACTGACTGTGGTGTTTAAAGCCCTCTTCTGTAAATTTGAAAATCTTAACTAGAATTTTCTCAAGAAGAGCCAGTAATCTAGCATGGAGGAGTCAGTTTCTAGCTATTTCTCAGTATCCATGGCTGAATATGCCATTTTCCCCATCTGAAAATAAAATGGTAATCTTGGTCTGACTTTCAGTGAAAGACCAACTGTAATTACCTTAAGGAGAGAATTCAGGTCAGGGAATCTCAGACTGCCTTGTGGCAGTTTTCAGTAAGGAGTCTGAGGACAGGATTTCTGAGTGGCAAAACACTTAACAAGCTCACTGTTTGAATACTACCCCAAGATATCTATTTTTCATTAGGAAGCCTCTCTTGGGGGTCTAGATTCCGCTCTAGGAGGTCAGTGTCTAGCACTCTGTGTTGAAAGATTTTAGTCTAGGAAATGTAAATCAAGGGGATTGTGGTCAAATGTAAATCCCATCCAATAGGGATTGGACGTGATATTTTTTTATCCTGTTTGCTGAAAAGTATAGCTGTATGACTTGGGACTGTTGCTGCAGTGTTTTGTTTGCTCTAGTAGTTTTTGGACTTTGTTGGCCATGGTAGCTCTGTCTACTGTTTGGCAATTGAGTATGAAAATATTCCTTTGTTTCCTGTGCTGGCCTTGGACCATTTTTTTACCATGAATTATTAGTTCAACATATATATATATATATATATATATGTTGATATAGTTGATATATACATATCAATTAATCTAAAACATTAACTGCATTTATCTTACAGCAATAGCAAGGTTTTCTTTTGCTGGTTAGGCCTAGGAAAAGGAATGTATGCATTGGATTTGAAGGACACACAGAATAGCACACTTAGATATTTCTGCATTCAGACTCTGAAAATAAAAGTATACATATGTGTATATAGACATATATGTGTGTGCGTATATGTATTTAACACCTAAAAAAAGTCTATTCAATTCTCTGAGTATTTAAAGTGGAAAAAGTATCCTTAGGTAAGATACTTTCAGCAAATTTTTTTAAAAAAAATCCTAAAATATTAATTCTTTAGTTATGACATGACACACAAAAGTGATCTGTACTTAGTTTCTTCATGATAATTCATTGATTTCTTTTCCTGTTCATTATAAAGGTTATGTTGCATAAATACTATCACTTTTAATCACTCTGAATGAGCCGTGCGGGATATTTGATGACCTACATGATTTGTGTTTCTTTAAAGTTTAAATGCAACAGCTTTGTTAAGAGATTTTGATTACATACTTTCTTCAAATTATGGAAACTAGAAGATCCAGCATTTGGACAGTTTCATCCTGATGACTGATTTAAAGGTTTTGCTATTTGTGTTGTGGGGATTTTATTTTATTTTATATTTTTGGTCACAGAGGTTCCCTTTTAAGTTCCATCTTCCTCACTGTTAGGCATTTTAATGATTTCAGGTTTTATATTAGTTAGAACTAAGGATCATCTTCACTGTGAATGGCTTCTGTGCCCTTTCATTTGATTGGTTCATGCAGAAATCACCGAGAGGCTACAGTGAATCACTCTGACTCATTACCTTCAAATAATAGGTTAGCCTTTTTGCAATTTCATCTGCCTGCAAATGTGATTTGAAACTTGCTCATATTATACTCTAAACTTAGGCTGACAAGAGTTTAAAGTCAGAACAAAGCCCCCTGTTCTTGATGTGGCTAATTTTGTACCCAACAAAATGAGGTCTGCGGGGTTTTTTGTTTGCTTTTTAATGTGATAGGAAAGGTATACTACAAAGAAATGCTACCATCAAAATAAAGATTCAGTGCTTGAAAATGTGTTTTGTACTTACTACTCTGACAGGGTTTGTAATATATTTAGCCATATAGATCCAACATGCTTTAATTTTCCATCTTAAAATGAAAACCATGCATTATAACATGATTTATTGTAAAAGTGTTATTCTGCTGTCTCAGTGGGTTTCACAAAAGTGGTTAATTGCAAGTAATCTAACAGTCATAGAAATTAAAACTACAGCCTGGAATATCTCTAGAAGTCATCGTGTGTGTGTGTGTGTTTACTCTTTCTACATATGCATAAATTAGATATGAAAGTTTAGAGATTCAACATTCCATGTCAAATTAAAACATCTGGCCTTACAGTGATTTTTCATGTTAAGGTGGTAAAACAATGCTGGAGCTAAAATTAAAGCCCAAACTCTTCTGTTTGCAATGAAATAAAGACATAAGATAGCATAGAGAGATCCAGAACTAGAATGTCAAAAATATGTACTTTAGGTGGAAAGTCTTGTCTCTGGTCAGCGTTGCACATCCTTACATCCATGGCCAGATTTTAGGCTCAGACTAGGTCTATTTCCATGCATTACAATTAATTAACCCCTTTTGCATTTTCAGACTCTAATAAAAGTGCCACCCAGGCACTTGATTAAATGAGTAATAGTTAACTGCATATTTTGGATGGAATAGGCATAATTTAACAAACACAATAGATTTATTTATTTATATCATTTTCATTCATTTATATTTTCACATCATGTATAACCATTCATCTTCAAAGGAAAATGAATATTTTCTTTTTCTTTTTTCTTTGTTCTTTTTTTTGCATACAGGTTTTCCTATGCATTACAGAAGCTAGAGGAAAGACTAAGTAGGATACTTCTTCCTAAATCAAGTTCAAGATAAATTTATGCTTTGAGGTTTGAAAACTAGTAACCTTGTTAACATTATTAAAATTAGTGCTGCTGAATGTGAAACTCATACATATAATGTCTAATTTATTTTGAAACATGTTTGTTATGGATTCACTTCTTATGGAAGTGAATTCCACAAGTTAGTTATACAGCACATTGCATGAAAGTGTATTTCACTTGGTGTTATTTAATTTCTTTTTTTTTTCATGCTGAGATTATCAAACTGAAAGAACATTACTCTTAGTACTTTCTTAAATTGCTTTCAAGAATCAGCAGTTAAACAGTGACAAGTTGTACTAGAAGATTTTTAAACAACTTGATTTTTAAGCATTTAAGTTTGCTTGCTTAGCTGATTATCAACAGCACTGAATAGGTGGTTTGACAGCGACTTGTTTTTCTTGATGAAAATGCAAGCACCATGAATGGTCTAGTAGAGCATTCACAAAGAAGTGTGAATGGTATAGGAGGAAATATTAAATTCATACCAACACCGGGCGTAGCCCAAGTGACAGAAGTAGCAGCTAACTGAAATAAATCCATAGGGGAGAAAAGTAGAACAAAATTAGGTAGAAATCCTCTCTGTCCCAATGGAACTAGGGACCTGACTCTACTTATAAAAATGGATATCTGGAAAAATGAGTGGCTTTACTGTGAATGATTCTCACTGGAAGCCTGAACATATACTCAGATAATGAGATTTTCTTGTAAGAATCTACTGTAGACTAACAAATCTTAAAGTCTTTGCATGAAGAAATGGAGAAAGCAGAAAGCAAAGGGATATCTAAGTGCAAAGATGGGCTAACATTTGTGGCAAGGGAATACTATAACAGAGTAGTTACAAGAGTATATATCTAGCATAGAAAAGAGATGATGAACATGTAAAAAAGTCAGAGGACTTAAGGAACTCAGACTTACTTCTTAACATCTGTCATAGGTTTCCTCTATATTATCCTTGAAAATCTCTTAAAATGCCCAATGTCTTAATTTCATACCTGTGGCATAGAGAAATTTCTTACCTGCAGTCACAAGAGTGATCAGATTTTACTGTGAAACAAGTCTGAATAAAAACTGAGACTCGAACGTAGAGACCTAAGAGTTACTTAATATCCTGGAAACGATTCTGCCAGCAGCTTCTGCTGTGTGCATTCAAGTATACGTCCTTACGCTCATACTTCGAATTTCTTTATGCATGTGTAAGCTTTCCAAACAAATTTTTAGTTGAAACTGATCAATCCTTGCAAAAATTCTATTTTTATAAATCATCATTTCCCATAAAAAAAACTTTCCTCCTGAGGTCCTTAGATGCACGTAATGAGGTGTACCGAAAACCTCATATTGATCAAAAAATGATATGTGGTCCAATATAAGTGCTAAAATTTCCCAGCAGTGTTCTCTACACAGAAATTACCTGACCTCCAACACTCCTGTCATTGTTGTATGAGTGCTCTTCTGAACAGGGTTAGCCAGTTGCAGAAAAACAAGCTGTGGTTTTGTGACATGGACAAGCATCCCAAAGGGAGGAGTTTCAGACCACCAAACTCATTTTCACTTGTGAACTGACAGGTATCGTCCTGCATTGTCTCAAAGGTGAAAAATCAGAGTAGTGAGCTACTAGTTCTTTGAACGTGAGATTTTAAAAACCTTCATGAAGATAAAGTGTATAAAACATAGGATAATTTACCGTTGTGTGCTGTTTTCCATGGTCCTCAGATTTTGATGCACAGATGATTTATAGTGGATCACCAATCCCTGCAGCCCACATGAATCAGTCCTTTATATGTAAGAGTATTCTTATTTTCAAATACTTAAGTGACACATGCTGCAGCTGAATATTTTGTAATGCAGCAATTCCAAGAAGATTATTTAATGTCATGCAAATGGATAGGCAATTCGTAAGGCTTTTACGAGAGAATGTCTCTAAAGCAGATGGGACAGGAAAAGTATTGCTACCAGGTCAGGTTGGTGAGATGTCTTGCATTCAGCTTTACACAACATGCCTCAATACTGATATTAAATATTGTTGTGGAAGAACAGACAAATTTAATGTCTACATTGGTTATGTCTGAAGCAATATCTGAGTAATATATTGACATATAGAACTTTTCAGGCAGAATAGGCCAAAGACTGATTCAAGATTTTTATTTTCAATGGTTTGAATAGTTTTTTCTACGTAAATGGAAAAAAAAAAACAAAACAATTATTTCTTGTTAGAAAGCTTAGAAAGCTTGTATGTCTGCAGATGACACTTAAGCCTTGAATTGCTTTGTAAGGTTTTCGTATTTGTCTCGTGAAGCACATGCTGATCACAGGAAAAGTGAACGTTTTTCATTCAAGCTTTTTAACTAGATGCATTCATAACGTGCCTTTTGAGCTACATGTGTTGAAGAGGAAGAAATAGGGTTACTGTTCCAGTATTTATACCTTGTTTATCCCTTTTACTAGGGAAGTCCTATATATCCAGAAACATCACTCCTGACCTGTCCTCTACCTCTTAATTTGAGGCTCTGATTAAAACTTATCTTTGCAGGCAGAACTTATAATAAGATCACACTTCACTTTTTTCCCCCAAAGAAATTTTCTTTAAAGTAAAAACAGAATGATAATGAAGAGGCTTTCTTACTGTCTGACATTCCGAAAGTTAATCATTTGCGTTACTTATTGAGGTACACTTTTGTCTTTGCTATTTTAAAGTGTTAAATTGTTGATAATTCCTTTATCAGTTGTCTTATTAAGTGGGAGTTCCTCTAGTCTAACACCCACAAACACTGAAGAGAGCAGGTACCCAGAGAGACAGACACATGTAGGGAATTCAGGGATAAAATATGAAAAGGTGACAAAAGATCTATCCATGTTTCTCTGAAGTATCTATGCCCCTGCCTTACAAATTTTCCTTTTATAATCTGTCACCTGATCTAGCACCTGATCAAATCAGGTGAGCTAATTCGGTGCCTGAGCTCCACATGTACAACATTTCTGGAACTACTGCATGATCAAGCAAACAAACAAAAAGTCTAAAAAGGAATGAATATTATTTCTTATTGATGAGACAGAAATCATTCTGGAATTAACAGCTTTTGAGGACCTTGTCAGCCATAACTCACTCACGTGACTGTAACTTTAATTTTAATTGATTTTTCTACACTGCTAGGTGGCTGTGTTTGCTGCATGTCAGTCTTCAAGAAGTGATATAATATATCAGTGAACCCAATATCTAGGTAGGAAGGAGAAAAGTGATTCTTTCTGTGCTGTAGAATAGATTGAGAAAGCTAGAAGATATTTGTCTTTCTGTGAGATGTTGCACAATGGGAATAAAGTCCCCCAACAGGATTCTGGATTGGTTTACTGTGACCTGAGCTTCATTTACTTAATTCTGTTTCCCACCATCTTTGAGTATATCTAGATGTAATAATTTAAATGATTTCAGGATTAAAAAAAAATCAAAAAGCTTTTCATTTTTGTTTTTTATTGTCATTCTGCTGATAAAATATCTCTTATCCTTTCGAACAAGAAAAGAAATCAGTAGACTCACAAAGGGAAGCCAGGCAGTGTGCCCAGCACAGTCCCAATGTGTTTTCTTCTGCCTTGGGTTATTGGGAAGTCTTATTGACTATGAGGCCTTAGGTATGAGGGTATTCTCCAACTTCATAATGTGTTCACTTCAAAAAGGAAAGCAAAGACTCCTAGACCTAACCTATTCTGTAGAGTAAGATCACTAGCTGAAGAGAACTAGGTTGTCTTGGAAGAAATGTAAATGGAAGAAAAATTTAAAAGGAAATTTTATTTTCAAGACCTTGAAAAATTCTTTCCTTTTATCTGATTTTTTATTAATTAGCATGTTATTTATTAAATGTCGATCACATTAGTGACAGTCACAAAATTGTATGGTGATGTACATACATATTTTAAATACAAACTATAATGTTAAATTATAAGTTCTTGTAATTTTTCTACTATAAAACAGATACTTTCTTTTCATATTCTTAAAAAAAAATCAGTTAAGCACCTTTTACATTCTTATTTAAAAATTATACCAGTAAAGAAAGTGTGAAATCTTACATTTGTGTATTTTATTAAATTTGTCAGTTAACATTCAGTTGGTACTTCAGTGCAAGGAATTTGTCCTTTGTTTGGTGTGTCTTTGGTATAACATAGATATTTTCTGAAGTAAATAGGAATAATGGCTTTTATCACAGACAAACACAACATATTTAGTGAAAAATGAAAGATTTCTGGATATCAAAGACCCTTTAAGGAAATAAATCAGACTTGGATAGACTCTAGTCCTAGACAGAATTTAATGTTGTCTTGAATAGAAATTCTTACTTGTTGGACTAAAAAGTTTCTTTATAGAACAGGATAAGAGTTTATTCAAATACTACTGCCTGAAATACAGTGACAGATTGTCTTCAGTAGAGCTATACTGACTTCCATCAGTAGAGGATTTTGAAACATAGTATGTATTTCAGTGGCTTCTGACATCTTTCTTTAAGTATGTCTTAAACTCAATTGTTCTTTTCCTCCTTTTTTGTTTTGCTTTCATTACTGATGCTCATTATGCTTTTACATGCTAATGCCTGTGCATTAGGTGCTAGAACTTGATTGCCTTTCCACCCGGGGGGTGGGGGGGGGTGGGGGTGGGGGGTGTGTGTGCATCATTGCAGAAATACACTTGCATTTATTTTGTCTGGAAAAAACAGTGCTATACAAGTCTCCTTTTCACATACAAATACAGTAAGAATTTTCCAAATAATGCTGATGCATTTTGAAACATATTCTCAGGAAACTGGAACTGTAAACATCCATCCTCCACTTAAAAAAAGAAAAAGAGAAAGAGAAAAAAAGAAAAAAGAAGAAAAAAAAAGATTTTGAAGGGATTATATCTCGATCCCCTCCTGTTTATTAAACACAAAAAAAGGGAGGGGGAGAATTTCTACCTTTTCAGGCAATTCCTTGCTGAGAAAGAGAGGAAGCCCTAAACAGCTTGGAAAACAGTTTGCCTTTTTCATCTATAATTTCTTGTAATCAAAAATACCAGTTATGCATCTTCAACCTGGATAATATAACCTAGGGGACTTTAATCTTCTAAGGTGAATTTGCATGATGATCCTTGTGGACTATAAGAAGCATTCAGCTTTTCATCTGTTGTTCTTTTTATGAGTAATAAAAATTTATAAAAAGAGATAAAAGAGAACTCTTTTCCTTAAAGCATATTCTGCTCTTTCCCTGCAGGGATAAAGTACATGAGACTAAATCAGAAAGGAAAAGGAAATGCTGTTTGCTCTTTGCTTTTAAATGTGTTGTGGTTGTCTGTTTCAGTGTACTATGGTTGCATGTCTCATCTCACAGATGTTTAATTCAAAGCTTCCCCCCTCCCATAAGTCAGTGATCAAAAGAATCAATTATTTCAATATGTTCTATGGAAGAAAGGACTGAATTCTAAGGTAGTGGTATAGCAACTGGAGTCATTACTCCATTTGCTTGTAATGGACATCCTCACATACCTAAAGCAGCCTGGTTTCTTAAACTTAACTTGTTATGAAAAAATGTATTTTTTTTCTGCAGTAACTGATAAATACTTTGTAAGGGTGAGGCAGGGGCACCGCCTGGGCTCTCAGCAGGGACAGATACACAAACACAAGGCATACAATGGTTGATATGGAGCATTTATTACCTCTGCATCTGAGCAGGGGTTCCCCAGCATTTTCCCTGATCGAGGCAATAACGGAGCAGGGTAACCCTGGCACCACTAAGTGTCTGTCCAGGGTGAGGAATGCAGGGGGGGGGCACTAGATGAAGTTTTTATGTACTATACACATGCGGAGTAAGCATGTTGAGCCCATCGTTATTCTCGATTCAAAGCCCAGGTGCAGTGCCACACTGGCTCAGGCTCAGCCACGTGACTGTGGGTCAACATGCCCTGTTGATGTTCCTTATCCCACGGAACGGTCTGGCTAGCTTCCATCACCTACCTCCTCGGCATTCTTCCGCACTTTCCCATACACTCCACCCCCCACAATGGAAAGCTAGTTACAGGCCGTCCCAGTCTTCAGAAGGGCATGGGGTATGAGGGCAAGGGAGTTTACAAAGTAATGAAATCAAAACATAACATAATGCAAAGCAAAAGATAAACAAGAGTTCTCCTTGTGGCCCAGCCATCCCATTAGGGAGCCAAACCAATTAGCCAGCCAGGCATCTCTGTCATTCTGCCAGATATATTGGATAACATCTTGTAAGCAGCTGATATCATTCTCAATAGTTGCCGATTCATCAGTGATGTTAAAACAGCACATCCTGGCAAGTCATAACCCCCATGGTTATATTGCAGTAGGAGGTAGTCGATCACTAAACGTTTTTGCACTGTTCCTTGCCATACTGCTCCCAACTTTAAAAAGGTAATGGCTCTAGATGTCCAATTTAAGCTTTAAGCGAAAGCACAGGCAACATGCTCTAACTATTTATAATCACACGCCACCACCCCCGGGATCCCAGCTAGGCTCAATAATAGGCCTAGGGCTTCTGCATGAGAAAATAAACTTATATAGCGGTTACAAGTGGCATCTAGGATATGCCACAGGGTCATAAAGGGAGGGATGCTTAAAGTAACACAACCTGCAGTGCCTGGGCCACCTGTGGTGTTGGCTGGCACATATATATATGCTGTAGTGCCACACAGAAGGAACCATCCTAATGGTAGTTTAAGGTGAGCAGATGCAGAGGTTAATATTCATAGTGTCATCACAAATTAGCTGTGTATCAGTTACATTCTGCAGAAGAGAAGCAGCATTTACAAAGTGAAAGCAAGTATTTGCTTTAGATATGTTAGCTATATGAAAAGAGTAAGTCCAAGGTGTCAGCTTTTGGGAAACAACACGCAAATCGTATAAATTCATGGGAGCAACAGAAGTGTCAAAAATTTTTAAGAAAGTGTAACTCTGCAATACTGTGAGTGGAGCTGGTACATCTATGTAACACGTAGTTAAGACATCATTCACTGATCATCCTTCTGCAATACAGAAAGCAGAGAGGTTAGGTGATCTTTGTGAGAGACAAGTCCATGTATTTACATGTGAAGCTGGATGGTCTTGTAGATCAAGGGCATCTGTCGTGGTCGCAAGAGGAAACATTCCAACAGGCCAGCGTGATAACCTGTTGATGGGAAGATAGAAAGGCATGGTATCACCATCAGGAAGAACTAGAGCGGTGGCTCCTGGACCATCTGCTAAAACGGTGCCAGGCCGTTTTTTCTTTTGAGGAGTTAGTACCCACACACTGGCTAAAGAGTGAATTGAGGGTGTTTGCTGAACTTGAGGCACTCCTGCACTGTGGATCAGAATTCCTCGCAGTATTGGTGCTCCCTGTGAGACATTCACTGGTGTGGATATGGATACCTGGAAAGATAAATCTTGAGAAGAGGTCAATAAGAGTGGAGCTATGTGAACAGGTATTAAAGCTGTAAACAGCCATGCACACTGTGAAGGGCAGCCAAGTCTTAAATGTAAGCTTATAACCCTTCGTTTAATAATTGTAAATTGCTCAGATGTATAGAATTCTACCTCCCCGGAGGTGAGTATGCGTGTGGCAACCCTCCTTTCCATTACAGATATCTGAGCAGGGATTGCTAGGGTTGGTTTGGCTTGTACTCGCTCAGGAGATAACGTCTCAAAAGGAGGGGCCTCTTGGGCAGGTGATGGCTCTATCGGGGGAGCGAGGTGGGGGTAGACCCTCTGGCTCAGACAATAGAGGCACATGCTCAAAATGTACTTCCTCTAACAAGGTTGCATGCGGGGTACTCATGTCCTTTCTCCTCCCCTTAAACCGGGCTTGTAAATAGTGTTTCCATTTCCACTGAGTTGCAGCTTGTGCCACCCCACGTGGGCCCTGACTGTATCATCCATCACCCATACCTGAATGGGGATGGGGGTGTGTACAGTCACCAGGTCATGTCCTGTAACTCACTTGGTATCCTGCAACGCCCACACCACAGCCAAAAGCTGTTTTTCCAGAGGTGTATAATTTGCTGTGGCCCCTTGCAGGAAACAGCACCAGAAACCTAAAGGTTTCCGCCTTGTGTGGGCACATTGCTGCCACAACCCCCAAGACACCGTATCCCCCATAACCGTTGCCTCCAGCTCGGAAGGTTGTCCCTCGTGTGGAGTGACTAGTCCGGAATGTTGGACCACTGCCTCCTGGCACAGGTCACAGCCTTGCTGCTGCTCTTTAGTCCATTGACACTGGCTACTTTTTTTGGTTAAATGCTGTAGTGGCCCCATTAAATATGCTAAGTGGGATATAAACGTCCACCAAAACCCCCAATGTCCCCCAAAAGCTTGTAGTTTTTTTTACAGCAGTGGGAACAAGGTACTGTTGAATAGTACTGCGCACTTTCTCAGGGATAGCTTTCATCTGCCTCCTCCAGACTATTCCTAAGAATTGCACACTGATGTCCGGCCCCTGTGCCTTCTTAGGGTCTACAGCCCACTCCCGCTCCTGTAGGGTCTGTACTAGCAACGATAGCGGTTCACGTACTCGTTCCTTAGAAGATCCCATTATCAAAATATCATCAATGTAATGATGGATGATATATTCTGTAAGGGGGAAAGGGACATCAGATGAGATCATCTGGTGGCAAATGGTGGGGCTATGTTTATGGCCTTGACCAAGGACTTGAAACGTATATTGCTTATTATCCCATGTAAACGCAAATTGATCTTGAGATTGCTGGGATATAGCGATGGAGAAGAATGCATTCGCCAAATCAATGACAGCTTTCCATTTCTGCAGACATTTCCCCACTCCTTCTAGCAGAGTTACCATGTCAGACACCATGGCTGCTAATGGTGGGGCAATTTTATGTAGTTCCCTGTAATCCATAGTCATACATCATGAACCATCAGGCTTCCGAACAGGCCAAATAGGACTATTGAAAGCCGACAAGGCAGGGTGTATTATCAGAGTGTGCAATAAAGCATCTATAGTTTCCTGAATGTCCTTTTTCCTGCCAGGAATTCTGTATTGCTTCATTTGTACCACAGTGGGGGGAACCAGTAAATCCACTGGGTCCCATTTTGGATACCCTCTAATCAAAGCAATGGATCTCACCTGCAGTAATGCAGCACTTTTTCCCCAAGGAAAACAATCCTTGTAGGGTCTGAATATCTCTGCCCAGTAACATGTTGATCCCCAAGGGGTACTCACAAATTGGTGCTAATAAAACCAGGATAGAAAAAGTTTTCTTTTTTTGCCAATTGCTAATATAACTACAGCCTGTATTGTTGGGGTGGCCGATCCTTCCAACCCTCATATACGGGTAGTGGCCTTCCCCAGAGCTACCACGCTATGTAGTATGATAACTTCTGCCCCAGTATCTACTAAAGCAAGCACAGCAATTTCTCCTCCGGAGCACCAGCAAATTCGCAGGGGTACATAAGGGCATTGGACCCCCCAATGGTAAGGCACAATGGACGCTCGTATTGTGAGGGACCGGCCTCCCCCTCATTGTCTTTTGGGTGGCAGTTTCCACACTGGGGCTGGACCAGGTGGGGTGGTAGGCTGTGTCCGATATTGCTGATTAGCAGGTAACCGCTGCCACTGCTTAACTAAGTCAGCAGTAGAAAGACCATTTATTTCATCACGTAATACCCCGGCCTGCAGCAAATCAGTCCACATCTGTTGCCTTGTTACCTTTCCACTCAATTTCGCAGTCCCTGCTAATTTTCTCACCTTGGAATTCCGAACTGCTCTCACTTGCTTAGTATATGGTTCACCAACAAGTGCCAAATCCCTTATATTGTTTACCAAAGCCCTCACTGTACCGGTTGCAGACATTACTATGCCAAGTAGTAGCGGCTTTAAGGCACTGGAAGCCCCCCTTAATAACTGGATTTTCATCTGCCGCGTTATTTCCACACCATGCGGTCACTCTCCATCTGCTAATCCAATTGCTACCCCTAGCTGCTGCAACAGGTTGATCCCTACCTCAAAAGTACACCACGCTCCCACTGTAGCAGCTAACTCACCTGTGGATGGGTAAGCACCTACCACAGTGGCACATAACCATAAGGTTGGAGCTACAATAACACTTCCTGCCCCATCCTGTGCAGAAGTTAATTGGGTAAGGTAATCCTGTACTTGAGCATCAGTTGATTAGGGGCTCATTAAATTCAGCTCCTCTCTTATGAGAATAAGTGATCCGGCACCTGCATCCCATGCTCTCACTAACCAGGCTAACAAAGACTCCCCAGGCTGCTGTTGGAAAATAGTTAAAAATTCACGTAATTCTTCTGGCGTATAAGTCCTTAACTGCTCTACAGTATTTCTATCTATTTGTCGCTCCCCCTACATCTGAACAAACGGCTGCACCTGAGCGTCAGTTCGTTCTTGCTTAATATCAAACTCAATTTCTGAGTCAGATAAGGTACTCCAAATATTACCATCCCACTCCTCCAGATCCCAGGAGGATCGAGTTACAATCACCCGCACCTGAGAAACAGAAGTGGGCACCTTCCCATAACGCCTGTGGCGTTTATTAGCCATTCGCAAAGCTAGCCGCTCCATCTTATGGGCTAGCCGCTCCATCTTATGGGCTAAATCTTGGTTTCTCTCAGCTTGTGCTGTAATCACTTCTTGGGCTATCACCTCTGCATCTCGCAAATCCCCCACCTCCTTTTCCAAATCTTTCACTCGTTGCTGCAAAGACAATACCTCGTTATCTAAGGCTCAAATGTCTGTCAGCAGTGCCCACCTCAATCGTCCAGCCAGCTTCCAAGCTGCTTCCGAAGCTGTGCGGAAGGGCATGACCTGTAAAGCAGATTCAACTGCCTTTGGGGTAACATTTTCCCCCTGTGCCAACTCTGGCCAGTCCTCGGGGACTGCCAGCTTGGCAAGCAATGTGGCTACCGGCCGCCACCGCTCAGTCTGGGGCCATCGTTATTCTCGATTCAAAGCCCAGATGCAGCACCAGACTGGCACAGGCTCAACCACATGACTATGGGTCAACATGCCCTGTTGGTGCTCCTTTTCCCACGGAACGGTCTGGCTAGCTTCCATCACCTATCTTCTCAGCATTCTTCCGCACTTTCCCATACATACTTTAAGTGAAGTCTTGCTTAAAATGTAGGCTTTGAATGTTCACAGAGTCTTTTCTGACTTTTTTCTTTCCAAAACTAGAGGTTGGAGGAGGTAGAAGTTCATACAGGTTTTGCTTCTTTTTTTTTTTTTTGAACTTTAAACTTTTTAACTTAAAAAGTTCCCCGCCCCCTCACTTCAAGCTTTAGCAGAAAAAAAATCTTCTGTCTTCACAGCAAGTCAAAAAAAGGTGCTAGCTTTCTCCTTCTGCTTTGGAGTTTTTCCAATGCATTCTTCCAAATTATTGCAGTATATCACGATTTTTGATAGATAGGATTTCAAGTCTGGGTCAAATGTTCTTTCAATGGGACATCAAACAGTGTCAGTACAAGATCTTATGAGAAAGTTAGTGTTAGAGCTTATGCATATTTCATTGCTAGCTCTTGTTCCTCTGCTGCTCTTACAAAAAAAGTGAAGTACATATTTTTTTTAATTTCAAGTGTTGTATTTAAAATAATCTAATTTTAAGGGCCATGCACTTCAAAATTAATAGAATGAGTCAGCATAGACAGTTATTGGGGCTCCAAGCTTTCTCTCTCTCCCAACCCTAACACTACCCCTAATCTTAGGTGTGGCATGAACCTGAGCCCTTCAGCCCCATACCTGGCCTAAAAAAGGAAGTGGTCCTGGGAGCAATCTCAGTGCAGCTCAGCATTTCGTTTGGCATACCTTTGGTAGCACCACTCCACATAGGCCTCCAGGCTTCCTTTCTCTCCTAACCCTAATCCTAACTCTAACTCTAATCTAAGGAGTGGCCTGAACCTGAGCCCATCAGCACCAGACCTGGCCGAAAAGGCAATATTGCCATGGGATCAACTTTGATGCAGCCCAGCATTTCCTTTGGCATGCCCTTTACAGCTGCATTCCACATGGGGCTCTAGTCCTTTCCTCTCTCCCAGACCTAACCCTAATGTTAACCCTAATCTCAGCCGTGGCCTGAATTTGACACCACCAGCCCCATTTGTAGCCCAGAGGGAAAAGTTGTGCGGGGAGCAATCTTGGTGCCACCCTGCATTTCCTTCAGCAGGTTCTCTAAGCCCCATGACATGTGGGGCTCAGGCTTTCCCTCTCTCCTAACCGTAACCCCAGTCCTAACCCTAGCACAAGTCTCAGGTGTGGCCTGAACCAATGGGGCCAATCAGCCCCATGCCTGTCTTGAAAGAGAAGGCAACTTTGAAGCAGCGCCACATTTCCTTTCACATGCGCTTTACACATGCCCTTCCTCTCTCTCCTAACCCTAACCCCAAACCTAACTGTAGCCCTAGCCCTAATCTCAGGTGGGGCCTGAATTTGATGCCACAAGACCCATTTGTGGCCCAGAGACAAAGGTTGTGCTGGGATCAACTTTGATGCAGCTCCTCATTTTGTTCGGCATGCTTTTTGCAGCCCCACTCCCCGTGGAGTGATAGGCTTTATCTCACTCCTAACCATAACCCTAACCTTAACCCTACCTTAAACTGTATCCCTAATTTCCGGTGTGGCCTGAACCTGAGCCCCTCAGCGCTATACCTGGCCTAAAAGACAAAGTTGTGCTGGGAGCAATGTTGGTGCAGCTCCACATTTCCTTTGTCACTGGAAATAATTAACTCTCACTGAAGGAATATTGATGGAGACTGTGACTCTATCTGAAAGGATTTTTTTTTTTTTTTTTTTGCTTCTTGCTCTCTGTTTTGTTTATTTATTTTCATCTGGGTATCTCATGGCAGAAATATAGACAGAGAGGGAACTAGGATATTAAAAAAGAACAGTTTTATTCTAACCCTAAATGTCCAGTCTCTGATGTTGGCTAATGGTTGCTTCGGTAAGGAGTATTTAGCCAATAGGGTATATTTTCCTGTGAAAATAGATACTGGTAAAAATGATGGAAGACAGCTATTTCACATTTCCTCTTTTCTTTCTCTGTGAAGAATTAAGGTAGCTTGTATATGCATGAAAACGACAATGATTTGAACTCTGAAAAGGTTCTCCTTTTCTCTCTCAAGCAAAATAAGAAACAGTGAGATTGTCAAACTGAGTAACAAAAAAAATCCTACTTTATTATTATTAAAAGACTTCATCATCTTCTTAAGAGTCTATCCCCCTTTCACCACTGTACTTTGCTTTTTTCTTTTGTTGTCTGCAATACATTGTCCATATTTTAATTTCCTTTTCTTAATTCAGGATGAAAATCTTTAGATTAGGTAAAAAGTATTGCATATAGTACTGTATTGTTTTCTTGTGCACATCTCTGTGCACTTACAGGTTTGGGTTTTTTTTTCCCTTTCTTTGTTTCTTACAGTGTATACCAGATCAGCAGTGTCTTATTTCTCAAGCCTTTCTTTTGGTGCTTAGGGTTACAGTTATGAGATATCTTCCCTTCTCCTCGCCCTTTTTTTGGCAGCTGACTCAGCCAATTCAGGGGGCAAAATAAAAGAGAGCAAGGAAGAGCTGTGGCTGAGAAACGGTGTGTTATACATTGTTGGAGACAGGCTCTTGTGCTTAAATGGTCTTTCTGGAGTGGTTTCACAAGAGAAGTTCCTGTATCTTTATGTTCTTATGTCTAAAATTTCAGGTTAAATGTGCACACAAAAAGCAGATTGATTGTGTGTGTGTGTGTGTGTGTGTGTGTGAGAGAGAGAGAGAGAGAGAGAGAGAGAGACAGAGAGAGAGAGAGAGAGAGATAGAATTTCAAGAGCTGAATTTTATGTTGTTTAGAGATTTGCCAAGGAAATTACTCCACAGAGTTGCTGTCACCTTGACCTGTTCTCCAAATCTCCCACTGAAATCTGTAAAATTATACATATGCCCACACAAAAGTTAATAGCATATGGATGTCAGAGAAAGCTATTGTGCTTTATATTGAACAGACTCTTTGAGGACGCTCCAAAAAATGAAATACTTAAAACATTTGAGTTTTCTTTTTTCTATGATTCATCTCATGAACTTGATTTATCATCCACTAAAGAACTGTCAGTGTTCAGGACATAAAAAAAATCCTATTATGCTAAATTGCTTTCAATGTCTCCTTTTTGCAGGTGACAATAGTTGGGAGTAATTGACAAAATTTATACTAGAGAGAGAGAAAAGGAAAACTATAATTTAACAAAGTGAAACTTAAAATTGAAGGATTAGCAATAAGAATATCTAGTTCATGATTTAAAAAAAGAAAACTGAGTAGAAAAAACTTATACATGTAAAAACATATTCTGATATTTGCTATAAATTAATATTAATGTAAAATTTTGATATGGGCCACTAATTGAACTCACAAATAAATTAGCTGCTGTTAAAAAAAAATCACAATTTTTAAACACATTTTACAGAAGTTTTTTTTATTTGTATGAACTATTTCTATAATACTTTCCCTATTTTTGACAAAGATATGTGAGTCATGGCTTAGCAGCTGCTGGCGGTCTAGCCTGACTTTCGAATGGCAGCCACCAAATATACTGTGTTTAAAAACCCTGGGAAGGATGAGGAGTGGGAAAATTCCTTTTGCAGAGCTATCACTGAACTGCTAAATTACTTGTTCAATTGAGAAGAAGGAAAAAATCAGTTCTTGAGGTTTAAAAAAAAGTATTTATGGATCAATGTGAAAATGTTCTGGCCAAAAAATAGGATTTTTTTTTTCTTGGCAGATGAAAAGAAAAAAAAAAGGCTTATTTCACAGTGTAAAAACCATTTCACAGAGTGCTACTCAGTATGCAGTTGTTTTTCAATCTCCACAGCTTCAATCCCCACTCCATGTGGGCTTATATTTGCAGCAAGTTGGCGGTGTGTTAAGTTGCAGTATGTGGTCTTTGATGTCTGAAATTAGCCTATTGCCTGCACTTCCTCATATGAGCTCTTTCAGTATGTTTTCTGTATGTGTTATCCATCGCATAAATAATGTTCTGCTGCTGTTGGATGCTCTGGGGTATGCAAAGATTTTAAAATTTTTGTCCGTCTCTAATCCCCAGGTATGAAGCTCCGCAAAACTTAACACTGCAGATAAAGCTAATTTTAAATCACCAATGGAATCCAAGACAGGAAATTTCTCAATGCCCGTGACATAGGTAGCTTAGAGCTGAGAGACATAAAGTAGTATGAGACAGCAGAAGGAGCATGCAGTCTGAAACGTCTGATTGCTCTTAGATTACCATTGACCATCTAGAGTTTCTACATGGTCTAGATGTTTCTAGAATTTATAAATTATTTTATAATATGGATCTTTATTAAATGAAGACTGCACTTTTCCCAGTATAATGGATCTTAGAAAATATGACATTTATTTTCATTAAAGACTGAAAGGAATAAAGGGAGAGGGGGAAAGATTTCTGGAGAATTCCCATTACGTAACTGCACTGTTAGGTAACTTGAAACATGCATCTGAAATTCAGTCCAAATATATGGCAGGGCAGGCTTTGAAGTATTCTCTGTTATTCCTCATTTCCATTTACTCTCTGCCTTAATGATTGTGATCAATGTTGTGCTCCATAAGGTATAAGAATAAAATGCAGGAGAGGGTTAAATTTAATAGGTGTGGGACAGACTTATAAGTAGCAATTTAAAGGTGATTTGTTTGCATGGAATATAGCATACAATAAATATCTCATGTTGCATAACTATAACTAAGCTCAGTAGCACCACCACAATGCAGAAACATATCTTCCTCTGTTCCCCTCTTTATACCATTTAGCAAGCTTTAGGCACCTTCTGATTTTTTGACCACATACTAGGATAGTAAGACCAAACCACCATCTAAATAGCTGGATGGCTTGCTGACATTTTTTTTTTTTTAGTCCAGTTAGACTAAAAACACACACATACAGCTCAGTCCCTCATCTCATTCCACTAATTAAAAGAGTTACTTCTCTCATTAAAATTAATTGGAGAACATACAAGCTTTCACTTACAAACAAATTTTATTTCATAAACTTTTACCCTGAGGTGAAATATAAATGGAATTAAACATTTGGGGTTACTTTCCTTGCAACAGAGATATTCTTAGAGCTGTATTTGTGTGGCAGATACTTCCAGAAAAATCTCTGAAGGCCCTGAAGAGTGTTTTTTTTTTTTTTTTTTTTTTTTCCAGAGAGTCATTTATATTTAGGTCCAGAGATGGGAATTTCCTCCTCTATGCAATAAGTCATAGGCACTAGATGTTGAATACTAGTGAGTATATTTGATTTTCCCTCCTGTTTTCTTAATTTTATTACATTATCATTTGTTTTTAGAAATATATATATATGCATATTTATATATGTATGTGTATATACACACACACACACTATTTAAGGTACCTCAGTTTACAGTTTTGAGACTATGATTTCTGGAACCCCCTTAAGAACTAGTCAGAAATAAACCATAACTTAAACCATAACATAAATAAACCATAACATAAAACATAACTATGCATAAAAATGCATATAAAGGAAAACGTTTTAATCCTGGAATTCAGCCACAGTAACTCCTTGGGGCTGTAATCTGAAGATTTCATGCCACCGTTCTTTATGGCCTGGCCTCCTTAGCTTGATCGCACCTTCATGAGATACAGAACTCATGAAGCTCTACTATAATACATGTTTTTCTCTGCCCAAAAGATTTAAGTAACACTGCATTTTAGGACAAATGACCCAGTTATGCAGCCATGCCTGAAAGTGAAAATAGGATCTGGAGTTGTAAAACTTCACCTCTAGGAGTCATGGTACTTGCCTTAAAAATATTGGATTGTGGGCAAGGGGAGGAAGAGAAGAAGACAGTAGGATATTTTGGTTTTTATTAGAAAGCGGAAACTTTGTAAAGGAGACATAGACTCCAAATGTTCTTTTTGTTGTTGAGTGAATAGTTTTCTTTATTGAAAGAAACAAATGTAGAGTTTTCTACTAGGCTTGGCATTTGCCTATTTTCAAAAGACATCTACATATCTGGGGACATTTTCTAATAGGTGTTAGAGAGACTTAACGTAGATTTTTCTTTCTTTTAAGTGAAGCCCTGAAGTGGTTTACCTGTAATAATGGCATATTTTAAGTCTGTTAAATTTCAAGAAATAGGTCTGTACTAAGAACCATACTGTGAAATCCTGTGAAGCTCAGCAGAGAAGTACATTGCCAATGATACAACTTTAAGAAAACTGTATTCTTATCACTACATATCAAAACAGGAGGTGAAAAGAAAAAATATTTTTCAATGCTATATTATTTATGCTAGTATGCCTAAAATCTTTTTTTCCTTCTTGCTCTGTTCTAATACAGAATGTTAAACACGGTGTTTTCAGTGCATTCAAACTTTCAAAATAAGTCTCATATGAGATAGTCATAGGTTCTCATTCTCTCCACTGTACATAGTACCGATCCACGAGGACCCTAGGGGTGGCAGCGCGAGGAAGCAGGGTCAAGGCAATCCCGTTGGTCAAGGCATTCCCAGTCTAGTCATGTCTGCACAAATTGGTGCCTGTGCTAATACACCCCTGAGAGACTGAGCTCAGGGCACTTCATCTAGCACTAGTCTACTCAGCTCAGTTGCTTGCAAGGCTGCCAACCTCTGTGCTGTAACTTGAGCATCTTTGCTCCATGCTTTGTGCCATTATACAGATAATTCACATATGAGCACATCATAGCCTAGCAAAATAAAGACCTAGAGGTACCTGGTTACCCTCTATAAATGTGAAAATGTAGCATGGGAAACCTGGGTGAATAGGAAGTGCAGTTTAAGATGGCCAGTAACATTGCTGTAAGAACAAATCAGTGTAAAAAAATAGCTAATAAATGTAACCCTGAAATTACAAGATCACTTCCAACCACAGAAGGATCTGGTAAAAAAAAGAATCCCAGAAGAGCTACATTTAAAAATATTTACCTTGAAAGTGCAGAAGGTGGACTGCAGTCCCCTGAAGACTTACCTTGGTATTTGTTACGTTTGACAATGACCACACTTTGCAGATTGAGATGATAACCACAGTAGAAGAACAGGAAAGGTGGGGTTAATTCTTATTATTCTATACCATAATTCCCTCTGAAACTTGTGATTATACTAAATAAATTAAAACCCAGCTTTTTTATTCCAAAATTTTAACAGAATGGAAGATTAAAAGTATATGAATAGTTTAAATTGTAGCCTTATACATCCCTAGGCTCTATTTTTGTATCTATAATGTTAAAACTTCAAATATAAACTGAAAACTTCCTTGGAAATTGTGAATAATCAGTAGGATATGAATTAGGAACATCTAAGATACTTTTTTTCAGAACTGTGCTTTCAGTTCAATGCTAAATAAGTTTTGATAAGGTGCATCTTAATTTAGGTTTTACTTACTCATAATATTGAAAATAGGAAGAATATAAGAGGGAAAAGAAAGACCTGGGTTAAATAAAGTATGATTTCTGAACCTGTAACTATCTATTTTCTGATAATAAATATCACAACATTCTAAGCTGGCAAGTAGGCTTAAACAACAATAAAAAAGCATTTTTTTATCAGTGTATAAGCTGCTATTAAAGGATTTCAACAACTGATTTTTCAAGGATGTCGATTGTCCATAACAATCTGATCAGCTTCAAAGAAGGATAGTGACTTTTTCATTTTAGATCTCTGAGAAAAAAAAAAAAAAATCTGAAACTCCAAAACCTAAAGAGCATGAGTGTAAAATTCTATAAAATTGTTCTCAGAAAATATACATATAAAGTGTTTTAAGGGGTAAGATTGAAGAATTTTCCATTGAAAACTATTTTGGAAAAAGGCAGTGTTTATGCTTAATGTTTTTCCTAGAAAATCATTGTTTTTTTGAGAATCTCCAACTGAGAAAATCAAAATGAAATATTAATTTCTAGTCCATTCACCTAGTCAGTTCACATAAGCAAAATGTTCTGGTTTGTTGAAATGTCTTGAAAGGCTTAATTCCAGCACACGTCAATATTGAGCTACCTGTAGTTATGTTGTATGTACATTTATTCTGAGAACTGTGATGATAATTTCCACTTCCTACATATGTCTTATATTCTTTAACTAGAACTTTTCTCAGAATGCACAGAATGTTATGTCATATAGTAATTTTCATAGCATAATGATGTTACTTTAATTTTGAAATTAAAGCATTGTATGATCTCCCAAAAGAGTCAGTTTAGATCCACAAAATATCAAAATGGTTAGACTCAATGGTAAATATACATATATAATATTTCACAACTGAAACTTTTTGGAATTTCTATTCAATAAAGGGTTTTCTCTATCAAATAGTCATGAAAAAGTGGAGTCTGAATTTGTCTCAGCTGAGGTGGCATTCCAACAGGAGAGAAATGGTTTTGTGATAAACTTCAGTTTTAAGTAGTCGTTTTAGCTAACTAAACATTGACCTTTAAATCACCAGCTAAAGATTGTAGGAAAAGAAGAGTAAGAGGTAATATAAGCTATTAAACTATCCTGACACACTGACAGATAGTATAAAAAAGATAGAAGGTAATTGACATAGCTTCAGTAATTGCAGCACAATAGGAAAATCAAATTCTCCATAAAAGTCAAATGCAACTATGAGTAGGGGTGTCAGGATGCTGATAGGTATGCAGTTTCTCAAATCAGTCATTCAGAATTGAATGTTCTCATGTTGTTTATATTCATTTTTAGTTTTGGAATGACTGGAGAGTAAACAAGCTGAAATAACATGTTTTAAGTGTTTAAATTTCAATTTAAGATTTAAATTTAGCTCTCAATCTGTTTTAATTTCTTGTATTTGTGATTTACTTTCAGTTTAATTTTCTTCAGCTGATAAAATAACAGTATGTAAATGACCTGCTGAAAAACAGAGTCCTCTTTCTAAACAAAATATCAATACTAATCTGTAAGTGTACTGTGCCATGGAATGGCTAAATTGTTCATCACAGCTCTGTAACTATGCTCACTTTCACACTCACACCTGGGGTTAAGCCTCTCCTGTAAATATTTTGAGAGAAATATATCTCTTGAAGTGCACCATTAAAAAAACTCCTGTAGGTGATGCACACAATGCTTGTTATTCCAGTGGTTTGGGCTATGGAGAACAGAGACTTATATGAGATGATGTATGTGCTATGCATGACCAGGCTAGTTTTTTGGCCTAGCACCAGCCTGACTGCACAGTCCCTACTGCTCCCAATAATGGTACTGGTTGAAACTCTGGGAGTGCTAGTGTAGCTGTCCCAACAACTGATTAGTTTACACTGGACAGGATTGTGTCACGTCAAAGAACGGCTGGATGCACACTCAGATGATCCAGGAGGATCCTCAAGGATCCTTCTCTGCAGGTTTATGTATCTTAAGGATATTGACATACAAACGACCTCTGCTCATTTATATCAAGTTTTCACTGTTGCGTTCTTTAAGGTTTCCCATCCTGGAAAAAAGCTTTTTCTTCTACTGTGATTTACATTTTTATCATGGAAGATGTTGCAAAAATACCTTTACTCCAGGTATCCAAGTTCAGCCAGCCTAACTTATTGGCTAGCATTATATTCTCTGGTAAATAAAGGGTGCAAAAATTAGAGCCTTGAGACTTTTCTGATTTTTTTTGCTGCATGGTCATATGCAGAACCATTATTGAGTAATTTTTTTTTCAATTAATTATTTTATTTTATGAAAGATAGGAGCTTTTTGACACTTAAAACTGAAACAAAAGATATAGATACAAAAATGTCAGAATAAACCATCTGAAGTCTCATAAACAAGGTTTAGATTTGCCTGTCTGCAAAATGGCAATGTTTCCCATTTTATTTAACAGTTCTTTGTTTAAAACATTACATTAGACATTATAAAACATTAGATTTGGGAGACTTAGTTTTATATTCCGTTACTTGAATGTAAATCTCCCACATCTAGAAGACTTCTCTACCTACCACTATCTAATGTATAGCTTATGGGATTCTCTCAGTCTGTCCTGTTGACACTGCTCCATTTTGGAAGATTTGTTTAAACGCTGTTTCCATTAGAGAATTTTATCCTAGAGCTTAGAACACTTGCCTGACCATTCAAGATCTGGCTTTGATTTAAGTAGAGGGAAGAGACAAAATAATTTATCTCCTCACACAGAGGATAGTTTCTAACCTGAGCCTAGTACAGTCTAAATGTCAGGAATAACACCATTCACATTTCAACAGTACAAAATTTAAACTTCCAATTTCCTCTCTCTATATTTCCATATGACATATTGTAGTTATATTCCTCATCTCCCCCTTTTTATTTATTTATTTATTTTTTTCCTCAGGGCTCCTCTTTCAGGCAGTCTCTCCCAAAGTTACTCTATTGTTTCCTTAGGTTTTGGCAGATTCACCATCCCTTTGCCCCATCTGTCTCTTCCCAGATGCTCACTTCTACCCAGTTCTGGTTTAAGGTATTTAAAATAAACAAATACAAAATTAAATATCTTTGCCAAATTTTCTAATAATGATCCTGGCCCCATCTGCTCTTCTATACTCACCAGATGCCCAGTCCTGTGCTGCTTTTTGTTTTCTGAGCTGGTCGTGATGATAAATTAAGAGAAAGAACTCCACGTTGAAACAAATACCCATTGTTATAGAGCTTCATTAATCTATTTTCTTTTCAGCACCAAGATAAACGGGCAAAGGCTAAGGGAACTCGTTCCTTCTCGCAGTGGTTCAGCTCTGTGTGGAAAATGCTGGCTATGATACCTGCAAAAAAAGGGAACAGAATAGAGACCCTCTGTGCTTTTCCCAAGATACTCTTTTCTGATTGATGCCTGCTTACAGTTCACTTCTTACCTGATATGCATGTGTGCAGTAAGCAAGAAAGCCTGGCTTTGCCAACCAGGTCACCAGGCTATATATTATGGCTATGTATCTACTACTCTAAGGAAAAAGAAGTAAAAATAAATCCTGAAAGACTAGGCCTCCACCATTATCTCCTCTGCTTTAGAGCATCACATGGACTATGATATGCTGTTTTGGCCTGCCCCCTTATTTCAAAATCACATTGCTCTACTTTCAAAGAACACTTTGTAAGAAATTTCCTTCTTTCTCTCTCTCTCTCTCTCCTTTTTTTTTTTAGGTGAGATACACTTTCAAATCAAAATCTCCTGGAATAAACACATTGCTTAAATCTAACCAGAGCACTTACTAATATTCAGGATTGATATTATATAGCAATTCCAAAACTGTACAGAATTTCTGTACAAAGCAGGTGCCAGGACATGTAAGAAAGGCAGAGGATAATTGTGACTGGCTTTGGAAATCCAACACTTACTTTCCAGATTAAGTTTAAACTATGGTCTCATAAAATTTATCTTGTATTAAGAAGAATATAGGTTGCTTCTGAAGGTAAACTGTCAAAGAAAGTGAAATAGATCTGCCCAGTTGTTCATTTTATAAAGATCTTTATCAGAAATACATTTAAGAATGTAAGATTAGTAGTTCTGAGTCATTTACTATTTATAAACTGTTTATAAAGTCAGCAAAGAGGAAGAATAAACTTTTTTTTTTTAATTTTAATGTTATTATATGAGCACACCTATTTCTTACACTCCATGGATACTCTTTCCCTGATTCCAGCTTCTTGGGGGGGGGGTAAAAGAAGGAGGAGGTGTCAAGACAGAAATCACCTAGATGCTTCTTTCATAAGTTTTTTAACATAGTCATGTTCCTTCTTTTTCAGTGCCATAAGTTTTCAAAGGTTGAGAGCACAGATTATTTTTAAGCATTTATTTCAGAAGAGGACAGGCCCATCTAATTAGAAGTACTTTTGAACACTCCTCAGTGTTGTTTATTTTTTTCTAAGATTAATAAAATTGCAATTTAGCAATCATTTTGGGAAATTTTGGAAGGATGCTAGTGTAACTTACTTAAAATGTCTTTGTGTCTCAAAAAAGGTCAAAACTAAATTTTCTTCCTTCCTCCTGGTGCTTCCCCAAGAGGCCATGCTCCTATTGATGATCTTGTTGCTGTTCTGCTTGGCATGCTTTACTAAAACCAAGGAATCACTCTATCAATCATAGGTGGAAAAGCTTAATAGCAGCACAAAAGAATGTTATGGTTTAAAAGTAAAATACAAATGTATTTTATACTTGTATATAAATGACTGTCGGCTGGACAATGGCATTTCATGAATTATTTTTCTGGCTTTAACAGATTATTCCAGTGGAAAACAGTTGGCACATCTTTGTTATTCGTATTGTTGGATCTCATGAGAACATCAATAAAGAAAGTTGCTGTAATGGCTATTTACATTAATATATGGGCACTGGATTCCTGCCAAACAAGCTTTTTCACTTAGATGTCTAATTACTATAGGGCTTTTTTTTGTTTTCTCAGCCATTCCAGCAGCCATTCTAGAATGCTAATCCTTACTATTAGCTGCCAAATGCTGAAGGTCTTTCACATATTTGACAAAAATTAGATTTAATGTCATCAGTGAAATGATGCAAGCAATTCTCTCCTTTATGAAGGGTAGTCATAGCCATTGTGTCTTGATGGTATCACTAGCTAGAAATATTACTTGATGACAGAAATCTTAAAAACCCATTATAAAATATGACTTGCTTACTATCGTTAATATGTCTTAAAGTCATTTTTTATCATCTTAAAATGTGCACTTTGCCACAGTTCTAAAGAACTAGATGGCACCATATATTAGAAGTTTTTGTTAAGTCCAAGGTCCTTTGTGAGAGTTCATGATGATGCTCATTATGATATTAATAAACAGATCAGAATTACAGAGCTGGTAGTAACTGTCTTTATCGTTATCACTTCCCCCCACCCCAGCAATCCAACTTTTGAACAATTTACATTTACCAGGCCAGAGCCAGCTGTGTCAGGCTTAGTCCTGAACAGGACATTGGTGCCAGGTTACTCACATGCGATAACCTGCCAATCAATTCCTGCAGCAGCAGAACAGGTCGTGCTGCAAGTACAGGGCAGTCATCCAGGCTGTCAGAACAGGTTAGGGCAAATAGATTGGGAGGAAAAAAAGTGTCATAAAAGGGAGTCTAAACAAGGTATTGTTTGGAATCTTAATATTCACAGGGCATGAGTAGAGGGCAAAAAACAATTCTGTTTCCTTTGCTGGTGATTAGCTTATGAGATAACATGTTAAAATACGCACCAAAGAAATAGCCTGAGCAGTAACAACTTGAAATGCAATATTCTGAGCTGAATGTTTAAGAATTTTTATTTTAGAATATACTTTAAAATATTCTTTAAAACAATGGAACTACAACAAAGGCTAGATTTTTCCTAACTTCACATCTTCATTACAGATTTTTATGAATAACTTTTTTTCAGATTGCTGATGATTTGCAGGAAGCTGTTTATTTAGATACCAATATTCATTAAAATACATGTTTAATGTAAAACATTTATATTATATACATACTGTATGTGTAAACAAATGTGTTTTATATTGCATACAACGTAGTGATATTAAGGCAGATTGTCTTTTCTGTTAGTCTCCTGTTAAAATACTTTTGCACAGCTCCGAGTATACATTGAATATTATATATTTCTTTCTTACAGTTTTTATATAACTATTTCATTAACTAGTTTAGGTAGAAAAAGTTACTGCAAAGTCTGCTATCCTAAACAGATACTTTAGTTAATTATCACAAATTCTGCTTGTAGTAGTGCTATTTATGGTCCTGTCCTATGAGTTATATAGACCTGTAGCAGCAAAAAGAAGTTAAAATAAGGTCCCTCTATAAGAAACATAATAACAATGTGTGACTAGACTGAGGCAGAAGGGGTGCAAACTATCTTGAGGATACTCCTCAGCTACAGCTTGGGAAAAGGTTACCAGAAAACTCAAAGCTCCTGAATATTAAAGAACTCTGAGGGACAATAAAAAGGAGGTAAAAGTGGAAAGCAAAGGTTATGTAGTAATTTTCCAGGGAGAGCTGGACTGGAATACACTGAAGGACAGGGGCCTAAATTCCATTTCACTATTTCCCTTTAAATGCCAAGAACTAATGAGCCATGATAGTGGAAGATCTGATGTCTGGAGGAAAGGACCACAAGGTTTTAGATTTAATTTGAATTTTGTGTTACACTGGGAAAGAGTAAAACCCTAATGGTCTGAAAAGAAAACAGAGGCAGCAACAGAAGTGCTGATAGGCCCTGGATTTGGTCACAAAGGGATAATTTGATGGTTAACTAAGCTTTGAACAGAAGTCTCTTGCAAAATGATCAGAATCTGTAGATGAGGCAATATGAGAGTTTGGTAGAAAATTGTCTTTGTAGTGCTTCTGAGAAAGTGCAACTTCTGATAGTGTCTGATTGTTGTTAGCTAATTTCAAAACAGGAGCTGATAGAAACTTGGCATGCTTAGTGCTTATTCCTTTTCTCATAAAAGATCTTATTTGCTCTATGCCAACAGGAAAGCAATATTCTAAGAAGTTAAAGCTAATAGCTTAGGCAAATGTAATTAATGTAATTTAATCATAGTAGTTGTCTGTGTGGTATGCAATCTAGAATCACAGACAGCAAATTATTAATTGAATTGTCTAAGAAATACAGCACTTTTCGTTTGTGCCAAGAAGGCCAGAAGAAATTGTATCTAGTAGTTGATCATCAGTTTCTAGTTTGTCAAATAATACAAATATCTTTCATTTTTGACTGAAATGATTTGTCTGTCATCCTTCATTGATAATCTAAGGAGATACTTGCACTTCACGGTATCCACACATTGAGGAAATTAAATTAATCCCTAGACTAGCAATAAACGAGCTTAGCTTAAGTACCAGAAGTAGTATAGCTGCAGTCGTAGCCCAGCCTGGGCTAATTAATGCACTATGTTGCTTCTGTGTCTGACAGGCCTACCAATTTACTTAGAAATAGTTTGTTTTGTATTGTGCTGCATAGACTTCTCCATGGTTAAAATAAATAGAAATTCTATTTTCTATGCATCAATTACCTGTAAACATCTACAGTTGTCGAATTTGCCTTGTGAACAATAATTCAAGCTTCCAAAATGACCATTAAAACCCTGTCATACTACATATCAGCTGGCTTAATCTCTTCATCCTATTTACACTGTACTGTGAAAGAAGTAAGTTGAACTATATTGTTGGGCTCCCAAATTTCTGCTTTCCCTCTTTTTGGAGATAATTGAAATCTTAGAGGAACAGAGATTAGTAACCTAGAAACCTGTAGACAAAGGAAGTAAATAGCATTATTTCCATGGGAGAAGGAAAGAACAGAATTATTAAGTAAAACAGATATGTCAGTCAGTTCACATGTTAAATCACTAATATAGATATTTCAGTCAGTTCACATAGTTTAATCGCTGCTGTACTGTGGAATAACAGAGAGAGAGGAATATGATGTCTTCCTTCAGATCTAAGTCCTTGACCACAGATAGCTTCAACTAAGACATAATTAATCAGTTACATAAGCATTTTTCAACTCCAACATTTCTAACATTGACATCAAAGGCAATTTACATTAATCTCTCTCATTTTTCAAAGTTTAGTAGTATCCAGGAATTAGCATATTGAGCTCTGATGCTTTTGAACATGGTGGGTTGCTGATTTAATTCCATAGCTCTGAGGTAAAAGTGAAATAATGAATCTTTGACTTGCTGAGGAGTACAGCAGGCAAAATAGAAGAACAGTACTTTAGAGTGCTAAATTTTATACTGCTGAGCCACTACTGAGCACAAAATCTACTTAAATCTATTCCAAAAATGAAGGGAAAAAATTCTGTAACAACTTGGGACCTATACTGACTTGTGTTATGCTATTTTTGAATCAAAAGAGATATAGCAATAGAGACCTGATAAAAGTTGCTATTATATTCCTGATCCCAAATGCTCTTCATCCATATTGAGACATTTCAACTGTTTTTGGATGCCTTAAAAATTGTTTTATGTTTTCTGCATTTATCCTTTCACTCTGTTTTTTTAAAAGAAAAAAAAATGTAGCAGTGATTGCTTTTTGTCCTCCAGTGACCACTAATTTGATTCATCGGACAGTCCATAGTATTCTTTAGGGTCAGTTAATGGGACTTAAGTCAGTTACCATAAATTTTACTCAGTCTTTAGTTAGCTGATCACTACTTACAACATGCCTATAGCATGATATAAGTGGGTTAGGTGTATTAGTAAATATTTACTATCACATGAAACACCGTTATATTTCTTAACATTACTGTCGCAAGCTGTTGATATATCACATATTGCCCTTAAAATGGTTTCTGCAGTGCTCTGCTAAACCAGGTATGTGTGGAAGCAGTTCTTATTTTAAACTTTAATATTTGTAGTTATTTGCTTACATAAGATGATCCTCAAATGCACAGAACACCCTTTGTTTTTAACAACTAAGACACTTTTACATCGAGGTCAGTGTTTTCATGTAGTCACCTTCATGTAGAAAAACATTTCCATTTTTATTAAAAAAACACAAGGTTCATAATTATGTTTTTGATCTATTCTAGCAGTTCTCAATGTTGCCATGGGTCCATTTCAAATGACTGTGTTCATCCTTGCAAAGAAAAAAAACCTTTTCACTTGATTATGACATTACATTTTTTTAACACAAAGCCTTCACACACAGTACTTTTAAGTGAAACTAGTTATCTTTAATACCTACTGCTGTTGTGAGAGACTTCTGTTTCCTGAGAGGAACTGGAACACATATTTTTTGTCAGTGTATATTATTTGGAATTTTAATATGTCTTAGGTAGTCTTTCCTGACTGTGTGCTTATAGCATGTTTTTTAGAATAATATTATTCCTGCTATTTTAAAAGCTTATAACTTCAAACAGAGAAGTAAACTTCCTGGAATGGTTGTGACTATTTGTTGAAACCAAAGAAATTTTTCCTTTTTATAAAGTAATGATGCTAATGATGTGATAATTTAAAGTTTTAAGGTAAATCTATTATAATAATTAATCTTAATTTAAAGGTAACTTGCTAAAAATGAGGAATTTCCTGCTGAAGGATGTGGTGGGATCTATAAATCATGGCACTAGGCCACTTAATGGTTCCAAACTGCTCATCCTGTACTCTAATATGTGAAAGAGAAGCCTTCCAGGGAAGCTGCAGAGTCTGATTTGGGAGCTGGTATTGCATGGATCAGGAGAAAAAAAATAAGGCCCAGGGATCCGTGATCACTAGAAGAAAACCTCTAACATGGTCCAATGTATTGAGCACATCTGGAACTTCAGGACTGACAATACAAGTCTCATATAATGTAGCTTTAATGCTTTTTTTTGTCAGCAGTGGGACCTGAAATTTGTACAGGAAGGAGAGACTTTCTTTCAGTGTCTTTACCAGAACTTACTATACAGTAATGGAATGATACAAAAGACAACTTCTTTCTTATTTATTTATTTAAGATTCTTGAAAGACAAGTGCTCCTCATATAAGACTTGCTGCAAGACTAAATGTATAGAAGGAGCATGCAACTCCTGCATGATTGCCGCAAGAGCAGAAGGAACAAACACATTCACTGTAAAGCTGCAGTATGCAGTTCTGAGAGGTTTTTATAAATGAAAGGTGATTACTTTCAGAAATGTTATGTGCTAAACCAGATGGTGGTAGCTTTAGCAAAAGTAGCTGTGTATTGTAGAAAAAGAGACACTAAGCCTTTGGAAGTGGTTGCATGAATTAAGCTAAAAAAATCTGTATGATATACTTGATCTATATGTCACCTTAGCAATAGGAAAATTTAGTTGGCACAGAAAAGAAAGGTGCAGCAGTATTAAAGGTAAATTTTTATCTAGATGAACTACTCAAAATGTTGGGCAAAAGAACCAGGCAGGCTCCATCTTATCTGCTTGACCTCATATCAACAAAACTCTCACTTGAATAAATACTTTAGCTTTGTTTCCACTATTCAAGCAAATCCTTGTTTTGCTTGTTTGTTTTTTTT
The DNA here is from genome assembly GCF_036370855.1 of Dromaius novaehollandiae. Lineage (NCBI taxonomy): Eukaryota > Metazoa > Chordata > Aves > Casuariiformes > Dromaiidae > Dromaius > Dromaius novaehollandiae. The sequence goes on from NC_088099.1 coordinate 110,703,796, forward strand.
CACTATGAACACAAACAAGGTACAGCTGAAAATAGTCCTACTTTGTCTCAAAGTGTTCTGTAAAGGTCATTTATCATTTATGGAATAATTAGTTATGAGAATAACTAGGCAATAAAAAGTGCGTTTTCCTTCTTAAAGTTTTACTATTCAGGCAATGATTTATTGACACTGTTATACCTTTTGTGATGCTGACAGCACATATCAGGGCAGCACTTCACACACAATCTTTTAGTCTTTTACCTTTATGGGTTTTGGGAGTAGAGAAGCTAATAGAGTTTCAACTTTCAAAAATGTTGGCTATTCACCAAAAAGCCAGATTTTGAAAGCAAGTTAAGTAATTGAAGCTCTAGATTAGCATTTATATGCAAAAAAATTTAAGATCAGCACTTTCACTGATCCTACTCAGATCAAAAATAAAGGAAATGTTGGCAAGGTCTTCCCAAGGGTCTAGAGAGAAGCTTTTGAAAAGGGATATGCTCTTGTGGCTTCCTCCACCACTGCTTATATTCTCTCTCCTTTTTTATTTTTATTTTTTTCCAAAAGGGGAATATTTAGCTTTGTTTTAAAAAAGAAAGAAGAAAACAAAAGCCTATCCAGAGAACACTCAATCTAGGAAAATATCATAAACCAATCTTTTTTTCCTCTAATGGAAGACAGTGAAAAATCATTATAACAGTATTTACAGCATGTAATGATTTTCATCTCATAGGTATTCTCCTTCCCCCTCTCCCCAATTTTGTAATACCTGTTTTTCCTCCTGATTTTAGATTTTTTTCTGGATCTCCAAAGCTCAGGTGAAATAGGAAGATGGTTTCTTGCCCATTATTGCTGAGGAATATCTCTGGATTTTGGCACACTTCTGTAGTATACAAATTAATTAATGTCTTTCAATTATTTGTCTCATTTTTACTCCCTCTCTGTGTAGGTGTTCTTTAACTTCCCTGTCCCCTGCACAGGATGCAGAAAGGAATCCACTGGAAAACTACTCAACATGTCATTGGAATACAGGAACAAATTCTGAGGAACATTAAAATGTCATTTGAGCAGGAATATTCCTGGTAACCCTATAAAGACCTTAGTTCTCAAAGGAGGCCCCCAAATTATTATGAATCACTCTGTATACCCAAAATTGCTCCGAATGATCTAAAAGTATCACTGAAATAGAAAGAGACTCTTTGAAAATGAAAGCTTGGCAGGTCTATGAATATCATTCTTGCTATCTTACTGATGTCATTTTGAACGTACCCCATCATAACTGATCATGTAAAACAAATGTTTTATACTTCTGGAGATTCTTTTTGATATTTTAGGTGGGACAGAGGCAAAAATAAATTCTTCCTAATACAGGAGACAGATGTGCACAGTATAAAGAAAGCCTGAGAGCAAGTGAGAATGGATTTGTGTCTCCTAAATAGGCAAGCAGAAACTGAAGTAGACTCTGTATGATCTTCTTACATTGTAATCTTTACTTTCCTAGCCTCGTATTCTGTAGGAAGACAATGCCAACCATACCAGGGTTCTGTGCGTACAATGAACAACACTGAAAGACTGACCTAACAGTTATGAAGAAAAAGTCATAAAACTTGGTTTCCACTGCTATGCACTTCAGCGCTTGAACTCATTTCTCCATTTAGGGAAAGTGAGAGCTTTGGCTTACTGATGCCACTCATGTAAAAAGAGTAGAAGAAAAATTGTCCTTACATATCATAGCTATGCCAGAAAATCCTCTTTGCTGTGCGTCCATAACTTCTAAGAGCAAACAAGTACTTTACTTCAGTGATAAGAGGAAGCACAGCTGCAGGAATAGGTTGTGTCTGCACTTGACAGATTAATCCTTGAGCAAAGCCTTTGAATCATTGGTTCATCTTTATAAAACATAGCCCCATGTTTTTGAAAAAGGTAGTATGAATCAGTAAGTCATTTGGCTACTTTTATATATTGATGGTCACCATTTCTTTTGGCAGGGTGGCAAGGAAAGAATGGCTGTGTTTGAAATGCCCACAGGATCTCAGCAGGAGCTGCTGCCTCATACAGAATTCATCTGTAAGGTCTGTTTATATGTACTATTTAAGTTTTCTTTCCTTCACACAAATAGGTGGGGTTCATTAAAATAGTACAGACCCATGCCAAAACCTTAAGATTAAACAAACTCTCCTGAAAAGAATGATTATATTATACTAGGAATTAAAAGAATTGATGAAGTAATTCCTTAGGATTTTGTCAAAAGTTCTGTTTGTTCACTTCAGGTTTGTTACACTGTGATTTTTGCTTGGAGCAACCTATTTTATCCTAGATAAATCTGGCCCATGCATTTCACTCAATAAGTCAAATTCTAATTTTATTTGGAGGGGACCACAGGGTGGCTAAATTCCACATAGTAACTAAGAAACAGGACTCTGATCTGCTAGAAAAAGCTTGTCAAGTCTGGCATGGTGACAGTAGGTTTTGCTGTCAAGGTTTCTGCCTCGGCATAATTGATGTAGTGTGTATAGCTTACCAACAAATGACTTTTGAGCATTTTAAACAACTGTATTTGTGTGTGTGTTTGTGTGCGTGCATATGTTCTAGTTTAGTTTAATCCACGGTTTCTCCCTGTGATACCAGGAAACAGAATAACCAGGTGTACCTAGCACATGCTGTCTTATAACAGGAAAGAGTTGGAAGGACTGCACGGATGACATCTTCGTAGTACCGTGGTGCATTGCAAGGGTATATCATCTCTTGGCAGCTTCTAAAGTAGCGCACCGTGGCCGCCGTATATCAGATGTCCATTCTTCTCCTTAGACCAGAGTGGGAATATCAGCCATAACCCCACCACTTGACTAATGCATGAACTCCATGTACTGGGATTCAAAGACCCCTTTCAACAAACTCAAAATAAACAGCAACATCTTATTTTAAATGTGATGCCACAAAAAAAGAAGAAATACTTTTTGAGAGGTGAGGAGAAGCTTCACATCTGGGCCTAGTCTGGGGAAACTCAGTAACACACCCAGTTTAATATTGCAAGTGATTTTTCAGTAATTGTTGGGATTATGTATATTCTAGGTTGATTGGAAACATATCCATAACATTAATGGAAATAAACAATTTTCTAAATTTCTACTACATTTCATGTTATAGCTATTTAAGAGGTTTTCCTTTGGGGGGGAAGGCGCATTAAGGTATTAAAACTTAAAGGTTAAAACCTATTTTGAATTTTATCATATTTTTACTGCTTTCTTCAGGAATGAAACTTACCATAAAACTTAGCATAGGAAATTGCAATGAAAGTTGCATTTTCAACACTACACATGAAAGATTATCAACAATTTCCTTGTGTTAATCTCCTGATGGATATTTACTGTTACTGTAACACTTGCCATTTATTACAGATATATCTACATATAGATGTAGATATAAAATATTGTTGCACGCATTCTTATTTTGCATGTGTTAAAAGAACAGCTTACCTAAAACAAAGCATTTAAAACCCTGAACAGTAAAATAAATTACACAGCATATAGGCAGGTTGATTAACCTCCTTCAGGATAATATTTCCTTTAATTTATTACCTAATATTTAGGCTAATAAAGCACAAGCACATGTTCATAGTCATAAATTATATGAACATCTGTTTTGCTCTCAATGACCTTGTAGAATATTTCCTACAGCTTTGACTGATAACTAATATGTATTTTAAGACAGCAAGGACAAACAAAGTGCATGAAAGAGGTTCATGATGACAATGTAATTTATAAACATGCTGCATGAGTAATGCAGAGTACACACACAATGATGGCACGGTAATATCTTCTCGTAGGACGTATTTAACAAATCATTGTGCATTCCATTGCCTTTGGTTTCATGCAAGTTGAGGGGAAATGTGCTGACATTGCAGCTGGATAGCTTAGGGAGGGATAATGGGATATGGTGTTCAAAAACAGCCCAAACTCAGTAGTGAGTGAAAGTCATAATGTTCTGCAGGTTTCTTGCCTACACTTAGTATGTTCTACTGAGGTCTTAATAAACTAATCTCGTCAAGACTGATATTAAGGAGACTGTTTATGTGCACTCTAACATCACTTATGACAACAGCTGAAGGAATGATCTAATTCATTTGTCATCACTATTTGCATTTGTCTTGTATTAAGAAAGCACATTGGTTATTTTTGCTTTTCACTCTTCTGTATTCTGATTCTCATGCTAGCAGTCCAGAGCAGTTCCCAGAAAGGGAAATGTTTAAAATGTTATTTTAAAGCTTATTTTAACAAATGTGGGTGACATTTCTGTTCGTGGTGAGAGCTGTTATAAAATCATGCTTTTCTAAAACTTTAAACTGTGGGTCTGTATTTTCCTAGCTGTGTTTTTTGCCATCAATATTATTTTCTTAGGGAGAAGTAGGAGAGGAGGAGGATGGAAACAGGTCAAAGATTTAATTAACAACAAAACCTTTGTCGATTTTCTTGTGCTTTTTTCAAGGAAAAAAAAAGAAAAAATTTCTGGGATTCAGACTGCTTCAGGGACAGAACTGTACCTTGTATTTAATAAGCTGAAATGAAGTCAAAATGTATTGCTTACTGAAGATACAGGGTAGAATGATAGGCAACTTCATACTAAAGTCTATAAGCATCTTTTTTTCTACACACATATATGAAGATTTTCAGACACCAACATAAAATGTGGAGCTCAGTCTTGCCTGCAATTTTTCATTATGCCCTTAGAAGCATATGTGCACTGAAGGAAAGGACTGAGTCAAGAAGTTAACTTATCTCAGATGATCTATTGAATTTGTGCTGATCTGGATGAAACTACTAGGAGTTTTAGGTACTACTAAATATGTTTTTTTGCATTTCTGTCTTGCATTGTTCTGCTTTTTAGCAGGTGTTCATAGTCATTAGTAGAGATTGTTTAGTGGTTTTGTTCTTACTTCTGAGGAGTCAAAAGCTGCTGAGTTGAATGAATAGTTCCTACATTCAGCGAATACTTTTCTGAAAGGCATCCCATGGATTCACGTTGTCCTCCTAGCACATATTGAGCAATGGCTTATTCTTAGACACTCAGTGCAAAAGCTCATGTTGCTAGTGAAAACTAGTTTTATATATTCCTTATGTATAACTTGGTAGGAAGAATGACTCTTGTAACCAGTGATCATATACGTTCAAAGCTTTTGGAATCCAGACAACCACAAATTAATCTGGATTACACAAAGATAATAGGTTGAAGCAGTGAGTACTAGGGAAAGCACTCTCCCGCTGCTCCCCCCTCCCCCCCCCCCCCCCCAAATAGCTTATAGTTCTTTCACTAAAATAATAAGAGCTCTGTCAGGACCTAGAACCTGTAGGGTCTTTTATTATTCTCGGATTGCTTCTGAAGAAACAAACTTTTTTTTTTTCTTTCATCTTAATTTATCAACTAAGATTACACTGAGTAATCTTATGAAAGGCATTTACATATGTAATTTCTTTTAGTCTGTTATGATTAATTACACAGTTGTTCACAGCAATCTTTGTAACAAAAGTAGATGATCAAATATGGTGGAGAGGAGAAGAGGGAGACGGGCTGTTTCTGTTTTGCAGCACGTAATTAAAATATCACTAATCATGTCTGAAAGTATGACTATAACTAATATGTTTATAATTATTTGAGCTAATATCAGGAAGGAAACCAATGTGTTAGAACCCCCAAATAAAGATTAATAATGTATACAATTCTGAGGTATATGATCAGTCTAACCTAGCAAAGACAAGGTAAATATTACTTTCTCTACTACATTTGTCAAATTCATTACTCACATTTTACCAATTATGCATTCTTAGTGTTTTCAAGCAAAGTAAAATTTTGATGAGTGACTTACAGTGAGTTCTGAGACAGGCTTCAGAACTATCTTCCTTCTTCAAGAAGTATTACTTCACTTTCAGAAAGTCTTCACATTTTTCATGAAGTTTCTGAAAAAGAGAGAGAACACGCTCACATAAATAGCAATAACTATTTTCTGATCATCTTAACATCATGTCTGCTCCATAAAATCTGCTTCTCTATAGGGCGCTACAAAAACATGATATGATACGTTTGTAGAAACATAAATTTGACTCACAAATGTAATGGGAGCATCTGAGTCTGTGATGCTGATATTTGGCTTCCATTGCCATGCAAAGAAAGACACTAATGACATCATAAAATATACGACATTTAATCAAAATATGCCATCGGGAACACATTCATAATCTCATTTCTAAACTCTTTTGTAATTTGTAATGGTGAATATAAAAAAGCGATACATATATATCTTTCCTATAACATACTTTGAATTGTACCAGAGATATCAAGTATCTAGTAATTTGCTTTGAAGAGTTTGAAACTTGTGGTCCTTTTCTCTTCTTTCCTCCCATCCCCCCTTTCTCCACAGGAATGAAAGCAAGAGGCTGTCTGCCAAGAACACTGCTGTCATCATCATAGGTATGATTAGAGAACAACAAAAAGGAAGGAATGGGATCACTAATGCTCATTTGGGATAAGTTGCTGACATGTCCATTCATTATTACTATTGCTAGCAGGCAAATGGACTTGGATAGTTTCAAACAATATCATGTCATTGATGTCCTGTTTTATTCCCTGGGTGACATACAAGGTGATATTTTTCTTTTGTTTTATCCCTTTTAATGTTTCCTTTAACTGTCATCTTTTTTTTCTGACTGTCATCCTGAAGGACAGTGAGAAAACATTAGTCCTCAGCTGCATGTGTATATATACATATATAAATGTGTGTGTGTGTGTGTGTGTGTATATGTACAGACAAACACACACACATGAACATGCTTATTTATGCACATGTATGTATTCATCCACAAAAATGTTCTTAAGAACTATACAAGCTCTAGAAGTCGAAATATTCCAGCAGACGGCTTTGCAACAGAGCGAGCGTTCAGCAGTGCAATGAACACGGATGGGCACAACGAACAACTAACCTCTCTCCTCTTGCTGTTGGTCTTGAGGCTGTATTTCCCATGCAGCAAAGGCTCTTTCCTTCATATTCCTTGCAATTGCTGTTTTACCATATGTTAAGGCAATGAGGTATGTGATACCTCCTGGCTTTTCATATGCTGTCACATGGCTAATAAAATTCTGTTGTAAAAAGACAGAACTATAATATAAGTGCAGATGTTTAAATATCTGATGCAGTACTGTCCCAGTATACTAGATAAAACAGAAAAAAATTGAGGAAGTTAGGATGTTTGACCTACTCGTTACCTTAGAAAATGAAATGGAAAAAAAAAAAACACTTGTGATCTGAGTCACTGCCAAAGTTTAACTGTACTCAGCTATGGAAGTGAAAGTGAAGGTTTATGTATTAAAGATGGCATTGTCATTTGGACCTTATGATAGACCTTGCCATGAGTTGTCCAAGCTAAAATTTAGTGATTATTTTAATTTTTAAATATGTTATATGATAGTTCCAAATCTGGTATGCAAAATATTATGTTTCTCTTTTAATCCTTATTGAATGTAGTATTTATTTGGCTTACATTTGACTTTACGTACATACATTCCACTCCTGAACCTTGAAAACAACTATCGTTAATTGGCCAAGAAATTACCCAACAATGAAAGAAATTTACATTTCTCTCCCTTCCACCCCAAAAAGTTATTTTATGTGTAATGTAATTTATCTCTATCAGGCAATGATTTTAATTTCAGTAACTGATAATTCTGACATAAAAAAGTATAAACCACTTGAAATCTTTTTAATGTTGAAATTATTTGATCAGTCAGGATAGGGTCCTGGAAACATTTGATGAGGTGCCATAACCATATACAGCTACCATCCACATCATATCAGTTAGGAATACGACTTACTTTTATCCTATTCCTCTTTAAATATATTTAAATAGAATACCCTTCATTTTATAGTGCTAAAGTTGTAAACAGTATTATTAAATAGTTCCCGTTCTTAGTAGCCTACCTCTTTTTTTCTCACAAAATGACTTTAATTGGTTTTCATCTCACTGTATATTATCCAAAATCTTTCTTCTTGGTGTTATATACATGGGTTTTTTACTTGCTTGTTGCAATTTATGGAGTTTTTTATTGCCTTAGATACTCTGTTACATTCTGATTTATTACTATAATTCAATCAACACTACATACATTTGAAGTATTTAAGAAACTTTGGATTTCTTGCTCTGGGCTTTTCCACATATGTGTGTGTGTGTATGTATGCATATATATGTATGCATATGTATGTATGCATACATATATGCATATATATATGATAAATCTAGAGAATGCATATCCAAATTCCTGTCTTAAATCATCAGAAATGTTTCCATTATATGTGCACTGTAGATTGAAAAACACAGATGTCTACAGGACAGCTACAAAGGAAAGCCACAATAAAGAATTTACAGGAACATATATTTTCTACAACACACAGACTAAAATGGGTAAAGAATCCTGAGCAATATAATGCTGAAGAGTCAGAAATAGTTAAATTATCTGTATTTTACTGTAGCTGACGATTTCTGAGAATTGTAATCCTTGGTATTTACTATCTCCCCAGGATTATTCCAAAATAGTTAGTCTTCTGTGGAATCAGGATTTCACCTTTATTTGAAAAATGATTAAATTGAAGATAATATAGAATTGTTTTACAAAAAGGGGTTGCTTAAGACCTCAGGATACCTGTGAAGTGTGAATAACAGAAAATAGTGCATCTCACATTCAAACTGTAATATATTTCCCTCTTTGATTCAACTGGTCTGAAACGCAGGCTACATTTGATTTTTCAGAGATGATGGATAAACTGTAGATACATGTAGATACACTTCCAAGAGTTGAATCTTTAAATGAAAAAAAAATCATCACCAAAGCTTTCAAAAAAAGTTGAAATCATAAACAGCCTGCTAAGTGAAGGGTAAACTATTGTCATCCATCCTTTCAAATACATTTTCTGAAACAGTATCATTCTGAATAAATACTAAGCTTGCTAATATTAACTTTGATTTCTCTAGGCAAAAGTGGTCAGAACTGATAAAATGTGTTCATATTTGAGGGAAAAATTTCTGCCTAGCTATATGTGCAAACATTTACATTTACATTTATTTATATTTATATATTTATATTTATTTATATTAATATTTACATTTCTGTATGCCTTGCATTGTAGGTTGGCATTCTAGGGTGTGCACCCAAGCTTCCTCTTCTCAGGTTGATTTTCTGTTGTAAATGTCACTGAAATAAGTGAGTGAGAAGTAGCATCTCAAAGGATAAAAAGGATGTGTCCTTTTTCTTCCTTCCCCACCTAATTAGAAGTATCAGATTAATTTAGCATATTTTGAGGAGCTGTTAATAAGATGAATGTAGAATAAAATAATCACTTATTGAAATGGTGAAGCATCTATATAATATATCGAGAATATCTCAATTTTTTCACAAAAAGACATATTTTGTTCATTTATTTAATTATCCATTATTAATTACTTCAGTATCTTTAAAAAAGCCCTAATGGCTCTAAAAATAACTAGTTTAAAAAGAGAAAAAATACTGTAAATGAATGAAGAGATCCTTTTCTTGACACTATAAAGTCACTACAAGCTTCAGTAAAACTGCTTTTTTTATCTTGTGATGTGTGCTTTTATATTTCCAAGTACTGTGCCTAGGACAGTCTGTGTAAAATAACAATAGCAGCAAACGTTCAATTTAGTAAATGTGAAGGAGATTTTCTCAGTTGCAGCTGAAATAGTGATGCCATAGTATTGCCAGTTCAAATAAAACTGATAGAGGTTTTCTCTGCCATTTCCGTCTCCCAATACGGTTGTTACCAACTTTTTAGCATTATTGTTCTCATTGTTCTCATAAGTACATAGTTTGTAAAATAAAAATACTGAAGTTGTATCTTATTTAAAAAAAAAGAAAAGAAAGAAAAAAGAAATTCTGAAGCTTCTTCCCAGGGTGAAGTACTTTCAGGTGGAATTAATGGATTTCTTTACTATCAAACACCTGAAACCATTCACTGGGAGAGCCATTTTGAAGACTTCTTTATAACAATAGCTAAAATGCATTAAGTAAGATTCTATTAGCCAAAAAATGAAATATATATATATATATATTTGAATAGAATACTAGGACTGAAACCTTCAGAAATTGGGATAAATTTACACTCAATAGAAGTCCCTTAGAAAAAATGATGTATACATGGAGCCTGATTAGAGTCTAAGAATAAGGTTTGGCTAAAGGATTACATTTTATTTCTAAGGAACTTTTATCTGTTTCTATCTGTATCTATCTGACCAAAGATATTAGAAATGTATAGGAATATATTGCAAGCTCAAGGAATATATAAATTACATTGAAATCAAGCCTGGACAAGACTTCACTATTTCTAAAGAAAAGTTATTCTTTTCTCCCTGTAAAATTGCATCTTTAAATAAAATAATTGGTTTCTTAAGATTTGCATTCTAATTGAAGAAACTCAGTTTCACTTTTGAATTCAGATAATTCAGTGGTTTTAATGGGAGTTTGAAATTATAGATGTTTGCTTGTATTCAAGGCCATTTTTCGCCATAGTGTCAGAAGCCGTGACAAGAAACTACAAGTTCATTTCCACTGAGCTGCCAAAACCAGTTTTCAAAGCTGGTAATCTGATACTTTTGAGAAAGAAGATTCTCATTGACAAACGTTAACCAGAGCTGCTTAGGCATGCAGGTCAGCATAGTTGGATAAGGGGACCCTGGGACAGGAAGAAGGAGGAGAAGAATCTCTGAAACTGAGGCAAGTATACAAGAAGAAATTTTCTAGTTGATTTTGGATCCTAAAATACACATACTTTATAAAACAGTCATGCAACTGAAAAAATATGACACAATATTGTAATAAAAATAATTACAAGGTGAAATTACAATTTAAAAACCAAACATGAAGAATCAACCTTTCCCTAGTAATTGCCTTTTCTTACCATTCTAAAATACCTTGACTTGAATGTTAAATCAATAATAAAAACAAAATAATGAATAGGATAAAATTTTAGTTAAGTAGCTAACGCCCAGCTATTGCCAATTATGTTGATTATCATTTTAAGAGATTGGCATATTTTGTTTCTGTTCTGTGGTCAAAATGTTAATATCCAATCTCCTTATCTCTCCTGAAAACTTAATGAAAATAAATACTGAAGTATAATATGAAGCATTCCCAGCAGGATGGAGTAGAATAAAAGCTTCTTTTATACCTCTAAGAACGACAGATTAAAGTACATATATTTAAAGAACTACACATGAATTTTACAGGAAACTCATTGAGCTCCAACCAGGCTTTTCAATAATAAAAAAAAATATGGTTTAATAAAAAAACTTTGGAGAGAGAATCTGTATGGGTCATAGTGTCCAGATTTTATTCAAGGCACTTATTCCTTTTTTGCCCCCATTACTGCTTTCTCAAACTTCAAGCCAAAGTCCTCAAAGAATACTACAGTTTATAAATTTGCTTTAGTTCTAAAGATACAGAAAACTTAAATAATTGAGCCTAGAAAGCTCTTCAACCGAAAAGCTTGTGTTGACTTTAAAGTAGACACCCTACAGGCAGCACTGACTGTACTGACCATTTTTCTTTGAGTATAATGACACAGATAGGGTGCACACTTATTTGTTGAAACTTTCATTTAGCTGCCTTAATCTGGAGTCAATCCTTCTTTCCAAGTCTTAGACCCATGAAATATGTAGCAAAACATCCTCAGTCTAATTTTCCATCTCTAACCCTCTCCTCGCTCTTGATAGTGTAGCGATATGTATGGCTAAAAGAATGTGCATTATTTGCACTTAAAATCAACTAGTTTCTGATTGGGGTCATCCTGCCGATTTCGGCAATGCTCTGTAGTTCTCTGTTTTTAGCTTTCTTCACATCCATCTTCATATATTCTGAACTATAACTTTAATCCTGTCATTAAATAGTGTAAAGAGTGCTTCCTTACAGTAGTAGATGGTAGGTTACTGGTCCCACCTAAAACTGGCCTTTGCAGCAAACAGTTATAGACCAAGAGAAACCAAGTTCCCAAATCTTTATTCTAACCCTAAATTAAATGACAGGCAGAGAAGGTAGGTTACCTGAGGTAAAAGGTCTGAGGAGCCCAGTTCACACTTCGCAGTGTGTCAGATTAGAAGACACTAGTGGCTCATCTGGCACGCTTGCACATGCATGAGTGTGACTACACAACGTCTGCAAGGATGGTGCTGCAGGGATCTTCAGGGGGAGCTGAGCTTGGACCACTTTGGCTCCCTGCTGGCTTTCTGAAGGGACCATTCTGAGGCAGGTTGGACCATGTATTGCCTGGTATTGGAGGGAGCTTGTTGGACTGCTCCAAAAGAGAGTCCAGGAGTACATATTTTCGCTGTGGATGCTCTGGGACCAGGGCTGTGGAGCAAAGCAAGAAATAACCTACTTGACAGTTTAGAAATAGCTACAAAGCAATTCAGGTGGAACGAGGATTTTTGCCCTTACTAGTGATTCAGATTCTAGCCTTCCTTATACCTTCTGCAATGCAAGAAATGTAGGTAAGGTGCCAACAAGAAGTATGAAGTTATACAATTAATCCACAATAAAGTATTATGCATTAATTAAATATTTTTGTACTTGAACATTTTGCATTATCGAAACAAATATCTGACTATTCTCCATAATGAATATATTTCTTTATAACTTTTCCCCCTCCCCTTTCATTTCTGATGCTGAATATCTCATAATTTCAGCCTTCTAGGGGCTTTACTTTATTCAGTGAACTCTGTGATATGATTGCTATTACCTTACAGATATCTTACATTTTCAATTCTGAAATAAATTCTTTTTGCTCCTAGAAGTTTATTGTTTTTTGGCTCATAGTTTAGTTTATTAACTTTCTTTCACTAACTCTGTAGCTAGCAAGAATAGTGGGCTATTGCAAGTATCAAATGGCAAGCTGTTAGCATCCTTCTCCTAATTACATGTATAAGAAATTTATATAATGAAACCACATATAAATACTTAAAAACATTTACAGTTGGACCAAAACAACTTCATACCCCAAAACTAACAAGAAGAAACTAAAATTATATCTAGAAAGCATCTGGCTGTACCTATTAAATGTAGCATACCTAACATGCAAACTCTTATTCACAGATTCCTTTAAGAGATCTACTCATAACTGAACTTATTAAGAAAATATAGTTAGCATGTAGAAGAAAACGAGCACATGAGCTGGAAGGATCCATGCGCAATACCACAAGCAAAAATACCCACGTTTTTGAACAGTTAGTTTGGATAACATCTTTGTGATACTAAAACAAATTTGGTTAGCCCTAATTTCACAAAGCATTTAGGTGTGTGCTTAGGTCTAAATTAAATTACTTAATTAGAATGTAGGAAAATATTTATCTTTTTCTGATGAATGATGAGTTTAATATCTAATTTTGTAATTTCCATGATTATAAAAAGTGGAATATAAGCTCTTGAAGCCACAGGGGAGGGAGGAAACCACAGATTAAGCTCAAACTGTGGTTGATAGGATAGCCCTCTTTTATGCTGCAAAGCCTTTTTTGTGTTATAGTATAGGTTACTAAGAAAGGAAGAGGGTGCTTCCTCTTCCCTTATCCTCCCTCTCTTCTTCTTTTGAAGCAGTATCCTGCATTCTCTCATTAAAAAAGTGATATAAAACCTGGAGGTTTTTTTCATATGAGATGTTCATTAAACAGTTTCATGAGGAAAACAAAAGTATTTTTTTAATGATTTCAGCTGGTTTATTTCTCTTCCACTAAGAAATCTTAGGAGATTCTTTTCCTCTTATTTTTCGGCTTTTTATGCATTTTACCGAAAAAAATACTATTTATGATACTTGGCTGAAAAAAGAAAAGTCTGTAATAATCTTTAACTAAATAGAATTATAGTTCTGTGTTCTAACTACATATTGTATCTTCCATATTTAATTCCTATCAGAAGTTTATAATTTGCCATTTCCAGTGCTTATATTTCTCTTCTTGTGGTTAACAGTACATCAGTTTTGTGATGTTAGGATATGCTGAGGGTAACTTAAGTAAAAGTGAAATACTTGCAACCATGTACCAATGAATAAAATATGTACTCATATGGCTGCCTATAATATATGACAAATGATGATTGCATGTTTCTGGGTTTGAGGCTTTTTTGGTACTTTTTTGGTTTAAAGAGTTCAAAGCCAGGGGGATCCTCCTCCCGCAAAAAAAAAAAAAAAAAAAAAAAAAAAAGATGGATGATTAATGGAAACCGTCATGTTTGTTAGTTCCTGCAAGTTGTTATTTCAAATGTTCAAATAACTATATAATTTTTTTTACAAGGAATAATTTTAGATTACAATATTCTTATACAGTATATCAAATTGACAGCTTGAATTTGTTTATGCATTGATCTGTTTCTGATTATTCTGGTCTCTCTTTAAATAACAACTCAATATACCCAGTGATAACTTTCATCCATGGCTGCAAAGCCAGCAATATGTCAGAACAATAGTCTATTAAAATACACCAATCATTAAAATTCAAGGGAATTTCCCATCTATTTTACACGCATTTGTAAGCATGATTTTTATCAAAGTGTCATGATTCATTCAATAAGTGAATAACTATTACAGGGCATGCATAGTTTGTGATTAAAAATGACAGACAGGGCAGCATATATCATTGAATATTGACTTTGTGTGATTCTGAAATAGATGTGCTGAGGATTTCAAAATAGTCTATTAATAATAAAGGATTTCTTTCCCCCATGGTAGAACCACAGGAAAGTAGGAGACAGGGAAGGTCAATGTGACATTGATAATCATTGTAAGTTGATGTCTGCTGAAATCTAATACAACACAATGCTGAGATTAAATAAAAATTCTTGATTTAGAAACCTTGTACAGAGGTTGAGGGGAATGATGATTACAGACTTTATCTCTTAGTAAAGAAGTCTGTTTGACATGTTTGATATTCACAACTGAAATCTATAAGATGATGTAGACCCTTCTACGTTAGTAGAAAGCTAAAAAATGGGGGAAAAAAAGAAAAAGGATATCTACAATTACACACACTGTGAGTAATAATTAGGAAAGAAATCCATTTGCTTGCCCTTTTTTCTTACTTGTAAAAGATTTTTTTTTCTTTTAGGAAGAGAAAAAAAGACCTCCTAATCTTTAAAAAAGTGTTACAAGAGACTCCAGTATACAGTATGTTGCTATCTACCAAAATTAAAATGTTTAGCTAGACCTTGGCAAGAGATATCATATAATCAAGAAAATTGTATTCTGATTCTTTTGAAATTGGTAGATTTGCATTTGCTTTGCTTTGTGTTTGCTAGCCCTAGTTTGATCAAGTGCTTCTACTATTAATCCATTTAGATTAGCCATATGAAAGTTTTAGAAAAACTGATTACTTCATCCATAGGGTTTTTTTTCTTTTTTTTTTTTATATATCTTATTATAAAAAAAGCAAGTAGACACACTGGAGCTAGTGGTTTCAGGATGAAATTGCCCACAGATTGAAATCAAAACACCTATAAGGGTGCAGTGCATGAGCTGTAGAATAGATAAGGAAATGAAGGATAAAAGCATAGCTTGCAGTGAGTAATATTGGTTAGATGTTGTCTACATAGCACAGAACATATCTATCAAAGATGCTTCAAAAGCCAGAATAGGATTGTTGTCCTTCACAGTACTCTAAACTGTCTAAAATACCCAAGCAGCCCATTTCCCAGTAGAGGAAATTACCTTAGGCATTTGTTATTTAAGTGTCTGCTTACTACTTCAGTATTCTGATTCTTTGTTCTTTTGACTATGCTCTAAATCAGATCAGTTGAATGAACTGGATTGGAGGAAGCAAACAAAAAAGCATCCTGCCACTGACACATTCAGTCAGGACTCAGGCACTTCTTTGCTGGCTTGATCTGGCAGTGTAGACCAGCCTTTATTAGCTGTTTAGATGAATGTTGAGAATGCATTGTTTTTTCCAAGTATGTTTTTGGTTCTCCAAAACTTTTTCTTTGGGTACTTTTGAAATCAGTTCTCCTTTTATTTCGTATAAAAGCAGCAGACATTCCTTTGTAGCCAGATAGGATTAGAGTGAAAAGTTCCTTTTTGATAGTGGATTTTGGTTTTGTAGTAAAGTTTATTTTATTAGGTGTGAAAGGTATTTAGTTTATCAGTTTTATATGGAATGGATAGATACAGATAAATCGGTAATGTTGTCATTTTCTAAAGATAATGCTGTTTTTCATCCTAAGCAGATACATGCAGTTATTTAAAGATTTCTACTATTTTATTATTTTATTGTCCACTTAGAGCTTAATTCATTATTTAGTGAATAACTAAGCAAGGCATTAATTATATTTAAGGCAAGTTATAACTGTCAATCAATCTGCAGTCTTTTCCACCTCTAGAAGATCATATATTCAGAATCTGTTAGTGACATTTTCCCATATTTATCTGAAATAGTTAGGTTAATTTGAAATTAATTTGCAAACAAGCAATTCTGACTGCCATGCTACTGAAAAAGAAAAGAATAAATTCTTAGTATTATAAAAAATATAAATAGTAATATCCCTCATTTTCTGTTTCTAATACTACTTTCATTAGTAGTATTAAATTTGCGCTAAGTGTCATGTCTTTTGACACAGTAATACGGAAGGATATTAGCTAATGAAGTTCCTCTAATGGCAATTAATTTTTCATAGTCAAGAGTTCGAGGCCTCTTTGTTGACAGGAGAGATTTCTCTTGATGTTACTTGGGGACATAGCTGCCTTTTTGGTAATAACAGTATCAATATTTTGTGAATAATATGTTTTCCCTTTTTAGAATCAAGCGATGATATCCATTTCTTTGATATATTTTATTTCTGTTTCCTTTTTGTAAACTCTATGACATATGGATGTAAATAATGCAGAAGCCATTGTATATAAACATAAAATGCTTCATAAAATATAAATTCATATAAATGCTTCATAAACATTATGTTTTAGGTTTCATTTTGCTTTTTCATGGGAGTGATTTTTTTTGTTTGTTTTTCAAGATCTAGAATTATATCCATTTAAAAACTTCTGAGCTTTCCCCTGATTGCTGAATGGCTCCTATTGCTGACCTATGCGGGACAAACTTTGTCTTCTATGTTAAAATTTCCACTCGCAAGCTGAAATGCTTGTCAAAAAATAAGGATCTTGAAGCTGGGCTCTGTGCAGTTTATTTTCTTTCAGATAGTTGCCATTGTGAATTTTTCAGGAAAAGTGAGTAAGTTCTTATTGGAGTTATTAAATATTTATAACAGAATCCAAAGTATACCATCAGCCGAAAGTACCCTAGGTGTGTCTAAGAACACAGTTAAAACAAAGCCACTGTCCTACTTGTCTTTTTAAAGTAATACATTTTAGAGGGTCTTTAAGCATGCGTTTTCGTAATGATTTTGCTCTTCCTCAGGAGTCCTAATGAAAGTGGCTGCAAAACTTTTGAAATATTGCTTAGCTTCTCTCTTTAAAATCATGTGTAACTTTGTGTAACATTTTAATGGTCTCCAAACCTCTTATATGGCACAGCTGAGAATGACAAGTTTCTCTAAGGAGATTGCTAATTCAATGTGATAGCGCTATCCATCCAGAAGCAAACGAAGCTGACATGGTGATCATCAGCTGAAAGATCAGACGCTCAGCTTGTTGACATTCTTGTTCCAGCGGCTGAGGGAAGGAGTAAGCAAAAAAAAGCTCTGAACCTGCTATAATCACCGGTTTGAGGTGCAAAAAGCAAGAAAAAGAGGCTGGAAATGAGAACATCAGTGATTTGCATTGGCAGTATGGGGAAGAGTTGTCAAGAAAAGCTTGGCACTAACTGCCTCCAGGAATAGCCTGGGCCATCGTGCCTCCAGTGCTGTAATTCTGGCAGCAGCAGCGTTGCCTTAGGCAGCAAGTGTGCCTTCTCCGCTTCTCAGCAGAACATTTTGAAAGATAGTCAGCCAGGAGTGAGACAAACATGAAGAAGACTGCAAACTACTGCAAGAGGCTAGTGTGCAGCTTGGTTTGCTACTGCCAGATCTAAACAAAGCTGCTTGTAGGAGTGTGAGGTTTAAGGGAGGATGTTAATGGTATAGTTGGGACTGATGAGAAAAACCTCCCTAAAAAGAAATACAGGTGAATGGTTAGTCAACAGAAAATTGTTGTTTAGTCTTGATTCACTGATTAATTGCCTTTCAATTAATGATATGGTCTTGCATGCCTTTTATGAGGCTCAGTAAAACTGCAGTGGTCTTGAATGTGATTATGTTCTTCAATAGTCAAAAAAGAAAGGGAAGGAAAAAAATTAGGGATCCATTATCTTCCCAGCATTTATGTTAAAACGATTAGTTCTTAAAGATAAAACAGAGATTGCTAGCAGGAAACCAGAAAGGAAACATTCTGGGAATTTCTATCTTGAAACTGGTGTCACCAGGCAGGACATTCTCCAGACGTTGTCAATGATCCCTTTGATCAGAGCCTCATATACCACAGTAAATGATATCCAAACTATGAAGTTTCGGAAGATCTGTATAACTTTTTCAGGGCAAGGATTTTTTTGTGCTATCGGTTATACTGTATCTGAGATTCCTAACCTATCTCCAGCTGCGCTGATAGTGCACAGAAAAGCTTCATGTGGAATCATAATTTCAGGGATTAATGGGAAGCCCTGGAAGTCTGAATGCTCTGTATCAAGCAGGTAAACATTGCTATAAATGTAACTTTTATGAGCATTTAGCTGATCATCAAAGAATAGGTCATTTACCATGGAAAGAATGATTATTGCATTGTTATTGATGCACTGTGAATTAAATTTAAGCTTTAGGCACTATATCAAGTATCAGCAAGGAATATCTGCTGATATCAACCAATGTATTACATTGTATGTTGATATCCATGTAGGAAATGAAAATAGAAAATGAAAATTACATTGGAAAAAACAGTTTTTGGCACCGTGTGGTTAAAACAAGATACATGAAGTTAATGCAGGTCTGTAACATTTAATCTATGTAGGTGAGTTTTATGTCTTCATTTTAAAGAAAGCATTACTACTAATCAAAACAAGCAGTGATTTGTTTTATATGGTAAGCTTACATTTACATGGCAAGGAATATAAGATTTTTTTAATTGGGATAAGTAGGGAAAATTATCTCCCTATCTTTTGGGAAAGCACAAATTCTAGAAGCATCTTAGTTCTACTGGCAAGCAGCATAAACCATAAGCTGAAAACTGGAATGAGCTTATAAAAATCAACAAAAATCAACAAAAAAAACCTTCCAGTTAAAAGGTACTATGAAAATTTAAGAGTGTACTACTATCAAGAGAGGCCAAAGCTGAAACAGTATAATAGCAAAAAATAAGGTCTTCTGCAATTTCTATCTCATTCTCTAACACCAAGAGAAGAGTAAAAAAAAATCAAATCTACCCTGGACTAAATTTGATAGGGACAGTGCAATGACCTTAAAAATATCATGGTGGTATTGATATATATACATAGATAAATATATAGATAGATATAGATATATAGATATATATATAGAGAGAGAGATATGTGTGTATATATATATATTTTCTTTTATTCTCATCCTCTCACCTCTTGGGCCCATTACTTCTCTGCCTATTCCCATGAGCATTCATGCATGTACAGTCTCTCTCACTCTCACCCTAGCCCCTTAACAATTTCCAGGTAAGAAAAAACAAACAGAATATATTCAGGAGCTTGATAATCTGCTGTGCATGCAAATACAATGATGTTGTGATTCTACTGTTAATAATGGTAGCATTTTTCTGAGCTATCTTTGGAAAAGCTGCTGCATAAGTACAACTTGTAGTTATTTAGCAGCGTCCTATGTATACGTTATCTCAAGGTTTGTTAGCTGTAGCTTGTAATTTCTATTACGTAAATTGCATATTTGATGCAATTTTACTGAATTTTGAATTGGTACTGATTCAGGGCATCATCTGAAAAGGTTTTTAAGCAAAAGTTTATACACTTCCTGAGGGTAAGACAGTTCAATACAATGAGTACTTAGAGCAATGAACACACATATGACATCTTTGTTTGCTCCTAAATAGAATTTCCATTACTGTGCTGTTCAGCTGCATTAAAATGGATTAGAGGCAATATAAAAACAAGCTGCATTCCATGAGACATTGAATTATTGTGTTGACCTGGAAGGTAGAGCAGCTGATTTTATATTGGGACTTGCTATTAGAAACGAATGTATTAACAATAAAAACTAGTCTTTCAAATGCCTGATGCGTCTCCAGGAAATGACTGAGAATTTGCAGCCAGTGAGAAAAGAAATGTAGTGACTTTATTGTGAAGAAAAAAATAAAAGCAGTTAACAGAAAAAAAGTGTAATTCATATGTAGTTCAGAAGGCATCATTTCTCAA